>NC_139239.1:15523026-15981924 GCF_977018435.1 Lepisma saccharinum | reverse complement strand
CTTCCGCCTGTGAAGACTAGGATTCACTATGTATTTATAGCTCGGATGGATCTTGGGCCGACGCCAGTGCAGCCGTTTTTCGAATTTGCCCCTTCTTTGGAAAAAGCGCTATGGTATTAGAAAATCTGAAAAAATTACATATGGTTAGAATTGCTTTTAGTACAACATCCACGTGAATCTTCGTGTGGTTTGCTTTTCTTGTTACCTACAAGCTATCAATAGTTCAATTGACTTAAGTAGTAGGCCAGAACTATTGAGAATATCTAAAACAACAGCGAATGCAAATCATATGAAGATGTGGATGTTGTAGAAGGAATTCTAAGCATATGTAATTTTTAAGGTTTTAGAATATTATAGCGGTTTTTCGAAGCAAGAGGAAAATTCGGGTAAGGATGTCGAATCGACCCTTCCTAATACAAATATGTATAATACATCGTTGGAAAGGGTATGAATTGAGGATTCCAGAAATGTAGAATTAGTGGTGAGGAAACAGTTGGAAGTGGAAATAAACGTAGTTTTTAGTTTGAGGAACCTCCATTAAAAATGAAACATAATGAGCCTCATTTGCGTGAAGATGTAAGTTAAATGCCTAATTTGTTACATAAGGGTTGTTGGGTTTAGTTATCTTAGCATAAATAATACATTTACAGTGTATTTATGCTACCAAACCTAACAACGTAGGCATTCCTCGAGAGACGTCACAACGCAAGGTTGTCCTCACGTTGTGCGATAAAGAAGACAAGTGAAGTCAGGGTCTCCCTTATCGTATAACGATCAGACAACCTTGAACAATAAAATAAACAAAAACCATATATTTCAAAAACAAATTGAAGGAGAACATCTTATAACAACAAGATAATTTACAGCTATTAAAAAATAGAAACTTCAATATCCAAAAATAAAATGAAAACCATAAATACGAATGAAAACACGAAAAGAAGAAAGTTGAATCCTAGTGGAAATTAGCATCTACATCCACGTTAGAAACCAAAGTTCGACCTGGCAATACTGTGTGTTTACAACATGGAAATACGATCAAGGAAAGCTGTTATGGTGAGTAATGTAAGAAAGTTTGTATTATTTCACAGAACAGGAACATCTAATTGAAAAATGCACAGTGCCAAATCGAAGCTCGAATTAAGTACTACGAGTAAACATATATTTTTCTTACGCCGAAATGGTGAAACACAAGGGTCTATTGTACATTATAGCTAAAATTCGAAAAACAGCTGCACCGGCGTCGATTCTCAAATAGACTGGCGATTCTGGATGCTCAGCCGTGGCGGAGTGGTTAGCACAACGCGCTACGACACCATGGGTGATGTGTTCAAATCCTGACGTAGGTGTATTGTGAGTGTCCCTTCTTTAGTTTCATCATATCATCATTCATCTTTGAATTGAATTAAATTGAATTTATTTTATTGCTGGACGAGATTCGGCTGCTGCTGGTAAACTATATAAACCTAAAATTGATTGATTGATTGATTTGATGTTTTAAGTCCACTTTATTCACAGTAAGGCTAATTGGGACTGGACCTACAGTTTAAATTGGGATCGGAACCACTATATGCCTCCTCCAGGTATCGAACCCACAACCACTTGATCACAAGACAACGACGCTACTACTACGCCATCGGGGAAGTCCTCATCTAAACCTAGAAGTACATATAAAATTAAAGATTACGAAGAAATGAAAGTAGAAGAAAATACAATAAGAATAAAATCCTAAGAAAATTTGAGCAGTAAATTAGTAATTGAGTTGAACAAAGTAGGCCAAAAGTGGAAGAAAAGCGAAGAAATAAACTAAATCAAACTAAGAAACTGGATTCTGGAGCGCTGTGACAAAAATTTTACAGCATAAAATTGAAAAGAATCTAAAATACGCCTTAATTTTAGTATTATGCTATCTTTCCTTGATTTATCTTATGACCTGTATAGGTATAATTTGTGCTTTTAAGGCGATTCTCAGCAACATACACAATATACACAACTATACACTTTTGAATCTTTTCCCCCAATTTCAAAACTTACAGTACCTGAAGTTCTGTGGATGCTAGTTTAGGCAATAGACACGTACGTCTTCAAACGCCCATTTCCTTTTAGATATATATAGGTTTATTCATATTATATTTACATAAGTTAATTCTTGTCCGTTATTCGCAAAATTACATTTCGGTCCCCCCTTCCGGAAGAGAGAGTGTAGACTCGCGTAGCCACTGGCTCCCCCTCAATACCAAAAAAGGTGGCTGAAGGTATGCGTGTTGTGTACCCGGTTTCCCACATGAAATAAACTATTGGAATAATGTGAGCAAGTGTGTATATTAAAAAAAAGAAAGTCAACATCCCCGTCGGTTCACATAGTAAGGAAAGAAAGCTCGCCCAGCCGCTTCCCTCAGAGAAAAAGATACCTCTTACATTGCTGTACTCCGCCAAACATCTGAGGCCGACTGCTCCCCTGCCCTTCCTATTTATAGGCCCCGCTAATGACCTAAACCGTTACTGAAAACTTACTGCTCCCCAACGGCCAAGAACTCAAACGTACAGGAATACATAGACATACACAATATATAACATAAAAAAGGATCCAGTAAAGATCGCATCAATACAGACCATAGAAATAACTCAAGATGTGTTTTCAGTAAAAGCTGATTCTAATATCCTGGCCTATTCATTTCCTTCAGAACGAACACTTGATATTTTGCCATCTGGACATACATAGCGCTCCGCTTGAAGTCTGTTGTGAATTGCCCTAGGTTTTACGCCTTCATTCGCTAGAAATTTCATCATAATACGTATGCTGTCCCAACCATAGGCTTGTTCGCCATGTAACAATTGACTCGAGTTGGCCTCGACGTTAGCGCTCCATGTGGTAATAATAGACCATTGCCTCTTATAATCCAAGTCTTTCATGTAGGTCTATGTGTGTTCCGTTATCCCGAAAAATCGAAGTCCCGGTTAGGCTTGAACAACCCCCTTACATACTCTAACAGGCGTGGTTCAATCGAGATATCCATTAAACTTACTTAATATTCAGTATGGTTCTTTCGGGTGCTCTATGGATAGTCAACAGGTCCCTGGTTCAATTCTCTTTTAGTTTATTCTGATTCCATGTAAAAACCCCGATTATCTTAGTATAAAGTGAATTTAATAACTTTAATACACCCTTATGTTCTTAATTTTTATTGATGACTACTCCGGATAGATAGACGGACAAATGAACACAACTGTTGGCCTCCTACGCGTCATAGTTCTCTATATATGTATCATTCGTTCGGTAGGCTGAATGAGAAACGTTTACTGAATTAGGATAGTATTTACAAAATTACATTTTGCATCTTCTGTATCCAGCGCATTCAGCGATACTCATGATCACTTTACTGAACCTTCCAGGGGTTACGGGTTCAAATCCTCAGTAAGGCATGATGTTCGTGTTTGTCTAGCCTGGATGAAAATTAGAGAATTAAGTCGAATTTACATGAATTGGAATGACAAGGGAAACTTCCGTTTAGGTGTTCCCTTTTCTTAAAATAATAAGAAAAATGGTTGAATGACGGCACCATATGCCCTCACTTTTTCTATACAATCCAATGGAGTTAATTTCGTGACGGTCCCGTATATCCACACAATATGATTATATGCTTATTTTAAATGTTAATTTATGTTAGGCAATTCACTTTCTATTAAAAGTTGAAAAATATTACTTTTGTATAACTGTTTCTGTTATTCATTTTCGCTAAGCGCTGTATAAATGATGAAATATTGGAATCTTTCCGTTACTATGGTGAGGACTCAACAACCGTGTATTGGCTGATATTCAATAACCGAATACGTCGTCACCTTGTAATCAAGGGGTCCCAGGTTGAATACCCGGTGAAGGCACATAGTGGTTCGGATCCCACTTTAAACTGCAGATCCAGTCCCAATTGGCCTTACTGTGCATAAAGTAGACTTAAAAAAAAACAACTCAATATCCGAATAGAGTTAAGAGTGACCAGCAGCTTGCATTGTTTTATTTCTAATACGTAAACCCTCAGAAGTCATGTCTTCGCCTTCGTGTTTTTTTTTATTTTTAATATCTATCATATCTTTTCTACTAATTTTGGCTAATCGCCACGATTATGATTATTGATAATATGATGAAATTAATGAAGGTTTTCTTACAAAGAGCAAGCATTCGCAAGGTGGGATTCGAACCTGGGACCCCTGCCATCGTGCTTGCCACGGAGGTCGGCCCGCCTTTGTGTTTTCTTTACAGATGTTCATTAACAAACGAACTAATTGAAATTGCTTAATATAATAATCGTTGCAATATTTTGCACTGTATGGGTATCCTATGTACAGCCACGAACACCTCTGGGTTGTAACAACACCATTGACTTTCAATTAAATCATTACAATCCAGAATTGTCCGTACACCAGCGTTTCACCTTTAAGAGGTACTTTGTATAATGTTGCTACCTTATTTGCTTTTCGTCAACGGTTAATTTTTAAGTTTGCTTTTGTTTTCTCGAGTACTAAATTTAATAAAGGAAAGAGAAGAAATTGACTGAATATTTTTTAAAGTTCATTTTCAAGAAGCCTTTTCCTCTTAATTTAATTTCTTCTTCAGTAGCGACACTTGAAGGTTCAAAGTTCGATTCCCGCTTGACGCCCAAGTTAATTAATAAAGAAACTCTGGAATTAAGAGAGTCAGAAGGGAGACGTTTCATCGTAAGATGTTATAAAGGACTCCACAATAAAGGACGAGAGAGGGGGGAGGGGATGGGGGAAGAGAAGCACGGAAAACAAAATTAATATTGTAACTTGAAAATATCGACGTTCTAAACTTTACAACCGTATACTCTCCTAGGAGAAGGGAGCGTCCCAGGTTTCCTTGTCCCCGCTTTCTCCGGCGAGGATCGAAGCGGCAGCGTGTCTGCGTATAACAGCGTTCTCGAATTGGGTTGGGCCTCAGTTCTGAGTCGGCGCTCGATCTAGTCAGACGCGGCAAAATTTCTGGGGTCAAAAACTCTTCAGTTGTTCGCAGGTCGTTTTCCGTTGTGCGTGCGTATGTGTGTGTGTGAGTGAATGTGTTGATTCTTCTGTACTGGCATCAGCTAGAGAGGAACAAGGTTGGAAGAGAGTGGGGTGTCCGTAATCACTCAACTAGTTGTGGTGATCATAACAAAATATATATCAAAAACCAAATAAAATTTATAGAATAAAGTGCTTGTATATCTTTGGATACTTATAGCTTCACTGCAACTGAGAAAATAGACAAAAACGATGGAATAACTAATAAAAAACTACAACTTTGGAACAAAGTACTGCACATATACTTTTTAGTTCTCACTAGTGCTTGTGGTTCTATAAAATACTTCTTACTGCTCCATCTAAAGTATTCTGAAGAATACAATTTCATACAAACAGCTCAATAATAGCTACGTAGAAAAGTGAACAGTGTGGTGTTCCAACTGCATATTTGCACATCCTAAATTTTATTAAGTGAATTACAATTATTAGTGATAGTAATCGACTACAAATTGTTCTGTGTTAGTGATTTTTTAATCGAACCAGCTGCAAAGTTTTATCATCCAAGTACATCAAACCTGTGATTCTTTTTTCTATACGAAGGTAAGTGTTGCCATCGCACTGTGAAAGGGTTGCATTTAGGTAAGTTAGTGACTATATTGAAATATACACACACTGAATTTATCACAATGAAACATATCGTTAAATTACCTTCCCGATGGTGTAGTAGTATCGCTGTCGCCTTGTAAGCAAGGAGCCCCGTGTTCGATCCCCGGTGGAGGATTATAGTGGTTCGAAACCATCTTAAACTGTAGGTCCTATCCCTATCAGCTTATATAAACATAAAGTGGACTTAAACAAACTTTATCACATCTTTAAACATTGATGATAATTTGTTTCATTGCGTTTTTGTCGAGCTGTTGATTTTGTTTAAGGGTCTAACTTCGCTCTGTTTATGATGACCGCGACGAAATGGCAGTAAGACAATACTTGCAACAAACAATGACTAACAAATATCAAGGCACTTTCGGAGACTTTACTTAAAATATACTGAATGATTAAGAACGCACAGCAGAAAAGCTTCAAGCAGTCCAATCGGATTAATCCCGGAATTTACCGAATCCGAGTCTCAAACCAATTTGGTATGAACGGCCACAAGAACTCTACTCTCGGGTGTAATTTTATCAACTCCTCGTCCTGAGCCATTGAGCATCGAATTTCATTTCCTACACTATTCATAGACACGGAATATTTCCGCACTCTTCGCCAAAGAAACTTTCAGAAATTTTCATTAGATACAATCTGACTTGAATATTATATTGTACCATTAAAGTTTTAACTTCGTTGGTAATCATAGTATCTTGAGTTCGACTCCCTGCGAAACACATTCTAATACTTGTGTTCTAGTTCTTATTTGGTCCGCTCATCGTTGAATAAAAACACTACTTTTCGAATTTTACGCGACTGAAAATCTTATTCATTACACTAATAATTATTCAGTTAATCTTCGTCTATGATAGTTATGTAGATATGTTTATAGTTGATGAATTTACCATATTACTTACTGCAAGCTAACAACATCGTGAGTTAGGTATCACTTAGACAAAGTTGGGTCATTTAGAAATTACATGTATTTTAACAGTTTTCCAGCATCTCATTTTTTTTAACGTGATCCCTTACAAAGTTAAATTTCCTCTTATAGAAACCCTTCTGCAGGTGAAGGTTGAGGATCCTAGACTTCCAAGCGCCCTCTCCTGACCAGAGAAAAAGGATTCATAGAAATGTATTTGGAATATTTTGTTTTTCTCTCTATTTTGATTAATTTTGGTTAATCGCGACGAGAAGGATAGATGGTGAATAGATGAATGATGGGACAACAACAGTGATAGGATTCGAACCTGAGACCTCTGGCTTTTGTAGAGAGTAACGTTGATTGCTCTCAGAGAATTTGATATACTGACCAGGTGTACGTTAGTGTTTTTGAACTACACTACTTATTAAAGGTTATTGAAATTACTAAGCCGTGTGTCTCTGAATAAAGTTCAAATTCCAAAACATTAGATACGTTATTGAAATATCGTTTTCCGAATTTGTTATTGAAACCGGACATATACTGATCGTGAGGAACGTGTAGTTTTACTTTAGCCTTTCGAACACTCATTCTCCAAGATCCATCAACGCTAGGCAAGCCCAGGCAACTGTTGACCCCTTGGGTGAGAATGAGAAAAGTACCGTAACATTCCTGTTCTCTCAAATGTCAATACCAACTACTGTGGAAAATTCAAAGAGCAGACGAAATTTTAAAGGTTAAAGAGCACTTAACATGATCAAGAGTTCTCCCAAAATTCCTGTGGTATTCTGAAGTACGTATATGTATTTTTTCGAACTGTAATATGCCGTTAAGGTTCATACGTAAAATTCAAAATATTGTATTAACGGAAATTGAAATATCCTGTAATACTTATAATATAATGATTGAATGATTTAATTGATTGATTCAGTTTATTTTACGTCGCGTTTTGTGCCTCTTGGCTAATTTGCGAAGATGGGGATGAGTGATGAAATGATGAAATTGATGAATGGACACTCACAAACAACCGAGCCCGAGCGCGATTCGAACCCGTGACCCTTGTCGTCGCAGCGCGATGTGCGAACCACTTATTATTATTATTATTATTATTATTATTATTATTATTATTATTTAAGGAAAGTCCCTAAGCGGAAGCTTCACCATCACACTTCATTCGCTCACATAATTTCATTTACATTTCTATTTCAGGACTTTTCAGGACAGACAATCACAAATACCCATGTCTTACTCGGGACTCGAACCCGGAACCCCTGGCGTTGTAGCGCGCTCTGCTAACCACTTCGCCACGGAGGTTGATATCACTCGGCCACAGGGTCCGGCATTATAATATAATGAGTGTAATACCGCAGTGCCACCTATGTTCTACGAATAAGATATAAAAAAAACTAGAAAAGTGACAGTCTGGGGGGTAGATTTTTAGCAAATATGTCTTTAATGGCATTCCCTGTTTTCGAACTCAGGAATTCTGGCGTCAGGAAGTGACACGCTAACAAGACTGGCACGATTGTCCTTAGTGACGCTAAGTGATCTAAATTTAACATAACGTGACCGCTTTTGTTCACGCAGAGGTTAAACGGAAGTTAAAAGTTAAAAGATCCCGCAATCCTAACTTGCGGTTTCTTTGTTGACAATGCACAAGAGACTACGGTGCATTTAACGGCGAACAGTAGTTCGAATTGTCGTATACAGAGGAATCTCGCTATAACGGACACGAATTAAAGTTTAAAATGTCCATTATTGACAAGTGTCCGCTATTTGGACAAGTTTGGCCTATGAAAATTATATTTGTGAAATAATATTTGTTTAAACATACATTTTATTAAATAAACTAGCTGATTTCCAGGCGTTGCCCGGGTATTTATTTATCTTAATGTTCTATTACACAGGAATATAATGAATTCTAACTATAGTGTAAAATGAACTTGGAGTTGAACGGCATTGGGATTGTCACTATTCATCTCAGCAGCCCCGAAAACTATGGACTCCACACTAATATCGGTCGTTGTACATGTCACCCCCTTCCCAACCCCACCCTAGGGGTGCCAGGGGTGTCTTGGAGTTGAACGGCATTGAAAGTGTCACTATTCATCTTAGCGACCCCGAAAACTATGGATTCCACACTAATATAGGTTGTTTTAGTTTATTTTTACATGCCACCCCTACCCACCCCCATCCCTAGGGGTGCCAGGGGTGTCTTACCCCCACAGTATTTCTTTATAAATTGCAAGTGATACGCGTACCAAGTTTGGTTGAAATCGCTCCAGGCGTTCGAGAGTTATGCCGGAACAAACACACACACACATACATACATCCATGTTTATATATTAGATTAGATATAAACCATTTTACTTGAGGAACATAAATACTTCAGGTTCCTTCTAAATGTAACGAACAAAATGACTGTGGATATTACAATATAATGTAGTCACAAGAAATAAAATGTGAAATCTAAACCCTGAAATAATGGCTTTCCTGCAATGCGTTGTGTGTGTTGCCCAACTCAACGGCGAAAAGAGATATTTTCAATTACAAGTTCGGCTGTCACCGTATAAGTTAGGCCAGTTAGGCCATACGCATAACGTATTCCAGGATCTATACTCTGTCCCAGCTAACTGTGTAGCAGGCAAACGAAAACAAGTCTCTGCGCAAGTAGTGACGCTAGACAGCTCCACCAATGAACACGTGTGAGGAACGGAATTGCTTGGAGTGTGGGAAAGCGACTGAAGTTACCAGCCTTCCCAGCAGCGTGTACTGCTTTGCTCTGGCCAATAAGATTCCTTCGTATCTCTGACGCTATGCGCACCTTGCTCTACAGTTAGCTGGTACAGGGTATAGGTTCCATATTAGGTTCCATATTAATTGCCCGTGACTGTACATAGAGTTTCACAAGATATTCTCTGATTGGACTATTGTTGAGTGGATCCAAATGATTAGGACTAATCAAGTATTTCCGAGTAGCACGACAGAACCCTGAAAAATTATATTGTCTACTTCAAACCAGAAACTTTGGGAAGAGCGTATTTACCAACATAGTTTTCATTATCAGTTCAAGATAGGAAGATAATATTCTTGATACTTAAAATTTCACTGCTCTGCCTTTTGTCGACAGCAAATTGTGCGGTAATATCTTTAACATTCTCTGACATCGATAACTTCGACTTCTTTATTAAGACAATTTCATTGTAATCATTACTCAATTTAGATATTTCCAAATTCCAGGAATTTGTATTTTATTTTACACGCGTCCATTATTCTGAAATTTTGAATCGGTGACGTGGCATATTTTTTATGTCTGTTATTGATAATGTTATTTTTTTTGGAAAGTAGCTCTCTCCATACTGTTATGTATTTCTTTCTGGGAATTTAATAATGTCTGTTGGGGCCTCCGCGATGGCGTTGTGGTAACTTGGTCGCCTTGTAATCAAGGTAAAGAATGACGCATACGCTTTCTGGTAGCTAACCAATAGAGAAAGTTTCTACCGTGAACCTGTCAAACTAATTAAAATCACACAATTTCGTAAGATTGCAATGTTTCTCCAAATTTTGATGGAGAAATTTTTACCAGACTTTCGGACATCTAGAGAAAATATTGTGACGTTTTTGTGGTATTTAGTCAAGGTAAAAATTACCCTTCGCTCTCCTAACGGCAAACACTGGAAAGTAGTAGGCAAGCGTAGGAAAGAAGAAGAAATTGAAGGAAAGAGTAGGAAACAAAGAGAGAAATTCAAGGAAAATGGGTACAAAGAGAAACTGAAGGAAAATTGGGAAACAAAAGAGAAATTGAACGAAAAGTAGGAAGCCAAGATAGAAATTGAAGCAATAGTAGGATAGGAAGAAAATAATTGAAGGAAGAGTAGGAAACAGAGAGAAATTAAAGGAAAATTAGAAAATAAAGAGATATTATAGAAAATTAGAAAACAAAAAGAGAAATTGAAGGAAAAGTACTCAACAGTAAGAGATATTGAAGGAGGAAGATTGGGAAACAAAGAGAAAAATTGAAGGAAAACAGAGATCAAAGATAAATTGAAGGAAAAGAAACAAAGAGAGAAATTGAAGGAAAATTGGGAAACAAAGAGAAATTAAAGGAAGATTAGGAAACGGAGATAGAAATTAAATGAAAGGAAGAAAATGTAAGAAGTTGAGGAAAATAGTAGGTAAGAGAGAGCGAGAGGAAGGAAGATAGTAAGAGAAAGAGCGCGTTGGGAGGAAATAATGAAGGATAGTGAGAGCGAAAGAGAGATAGCGAGGGAAGGAGTAGAGAAGAACAAATAAAGAAACAGAGACTAGACAACATGAAAATTATTCATCCCCCATGTATCCCACCTAAACAAAATTTTCTGGCGACATCACATTGTTTACGTTGAAAAATTTTGTAATCGATCGCGTGATCGAGTCGCATTACGGAAGAACGAATACATAAAAATAAAATAACTACGAATTCCACAATCTCATTACGAACACATTAAATCTATTCTATGAAAACCTAGCCACACAAGCACGCGCCCTAACTTATTGCGTCGTTTCTCCAGACTGCAATACAGTACGGAGAGCCAGTTGCATTACATTCAGTAGCCACACCCACAGTTCATAGCGTCATCGGCATAACTCGCGGTCGTTAATTCCCGCGTATTCACCCGCTTGCATATTTTGTTCCGTGAAATATGACCTTTTCCCTCTCCGGTTCACTTTTTTTTCGGTTCAACAGGAGGAAGCCTTTATTATGGAATATTGTGACTATTTATTTTCAGGCCGGTTTTCGGTGTAGGCTCAATATGCAGTGGGAGAAAGGTTGGTGGGGGGGGGGGGGGGTATTTTGTGGAGGGGGTCAAAATTGTAGCTCGTGCGTTCTGGCGAGGTCGGTTTGTTATTTATGTACCGATTGCTTCCATGCGGTCTCACGCTCGCGGTGCAGTGGTCACGCGATTAGGGGTTTGACTCCTGGGCTGACGTCTCTGGTTCGATTCTAAAGGACAATATTACTGAAATAAGAATTGCAATACTCCTGGCAATGCGTATATCAATTGTGTATTCATTAGATAGTACTTTTTGCCAGGATGTTATCAAAACTAAATCCACGCACTAAAAAAAATGTACAATTTTTGCAATGTTCTTTGTAGAATATGTGACAAACGTGAAACATTAGATTTACATACAACTACTCTGTTCAGGGAATCTCTGGAGGAAGTGAACGAAAACAAGTCTCTGCGCAAGAAGGGTCGCGAAGCGGCTCCATCAATGAACACGTGAGAGGGACGGGATTGCTTGGAGGGGGAGAGCGTGTGCAGTTACCAGACTTCGCAGCAGCGTGTACTGCTTCGCTCTGACCCACACTATCCCCCCTTTTCTGCCGCTATGTGCTGCCTTGCTCTACAGATACCGAGGATAGAGTATAGCGAGTAACTATTTCTTTCTTTTTCTCATGTATATCAGGAAACAAAATATTTGCATCATTTAATTTTCACATATTTATGAACTTCATTCCATCGTCTTTTAAATGATAAGCGAACATTGCCCTTTACATGCAAATCAATTCCAAATATTAAAAGTTCTGTGACGCCCTGCGTTTCATAAAAATCTCACTCTATCACGTTAATCTCTGGGGCAAGCAGGACTCGAGACAGCTCGACCAATGAACGCGTGTAAGGCAAAGTGAGTGCATGCAGAAGTAAATGTGTCTCCAGCTACCAGTCGTTACAGCAGTGCACACAGTTTTGCTCTGCCCACTCGGTTTCTTCCCTTCTATACCGTTATGCGTGGGTTCGATTCACGGAGTCCCGAGACAGACTGTAAGGTATTTTCAGCGCAAAGTAAAGTACCTAACCTACAAAATGGCGGTCGAGAGTACCCATATGTAACATCAGTCTTCGTCAAGTGACTCTGAGGTATATGGTCAGGAGTCGAACCAGCACTCGATTCACCGTTTTATACAGGGTGATTGGTAATTCGACCTATTCCTGGAAAGTGGTAATACTAGAGCATATTTGCAACAAATTTGACCCTATGCACTGGGGGTCGGAAATCAATGGGTTTCGAGTTATTGCAGTTTGTAGATTCTCGTGACATATTCCGACTTGCGACCAAAAGAAACTACTAATTGTGAAAAAAAACTACTACACCCTGGGCACTTAATCGACACGTTGCTAACAGCTGACGAATGAGTGACTACTGGAAAAAAATCATGCCCAAAATTCCCATACCCACAGAAAAAAAGTCATTGGAGCACACGTCATTAGGAAATATGAAAATTATCTTTTAAATCGAAGAGGATTACTCAAAGAATGGTAACACACTTAGCGTAAAAATTACGGAAAATACTTCCTATTTCATAAGCTCTCCAAAAAGATACAAATGTTGTTAACTGGCACACGGGTTGGGGGAAAAAACTGAATAAAAAGCGGAGAAGGCGCGTTGTAGACCTCTTTGTAAAGTGAAAAGAAGTTATTGCAATCACATATACATACACATATATACACATACTTTTACGTCAATATAATTACAAAGGCTCGTTCCAGGTCCACTTTGTGGTCAGATAAACTAATCGGGACTGAACTTTAAAATTGGAACTGGGATGTACCTCCTTGGGCGTCTGCAAGGGTAGGGGGGGGGGCACGGCTCCGCCCTGAAAAATGGATGTTACCATAAAATTATATATTTCACACAAATATTTCACTTCAGTCACGGTAATTCATGTTAATTATTGAAAAACAGTGTTGCAGGAATATGATAACTTCAATCTGAAGAAATATTTTTGAGGTGGCAACACTACTATGGGGGAAATGTGTCTCGTTTGCCCCCTCCTGCAGAAGTTACCTTTCTTGCCCCTCCCCAGAAAAATTCCTGCGGATGTCCGTGTGTACCTCTACCAGGAAACGAATCCTGGCTCCTTAATTACAAGGTGACAGAATAAGGAGATAGATTTATGTGAAACTGAAGTAGTTATACGTTCTTTGTATTAACAGTGCTTACAGAAGGATATAGTCTAAGCTTGAGAATACATTTCCTCAGATGATTCATTGAAATATTTGGCGTAGAATCCCTTCGCTTGTGTCAATCAGTTAACTTTATTGCTTGGTAACTAACAAACCCCGGATTCGATCCCCAGTGTCGACTTAAATAGTAAATACAGTTCAAATTAATGAATGTTTGCAAAATTTTATTTTGTTTTGACTTTTCTGGAGAAAAGATTGCTAAAATATTTCTTGTTCGTTTCACTAAAATGCTATCAATACTTTTTATAATACTTAGTCAACAAAAACTTCCGTGTACATTAGGGCATAATTTAAGAGAACGTTTTTGTTGATTTTGCTTATTTTCCTAACACACCCTTAATTTCCAGCACCCATCCGCCTTGTTGTCGATGCAAACGCAATTATGTTTCCTCCTCTCGCGAATTCTCTAATGGGAATAATCTTAATTAAGAATGTATCGTACCGTATGCTTTCGTGAGCATTTCCATTCGCATCACCAACAAAAGACGCTATAAATTATCGGGTTTTGCGACAAATCCGTAACTATCAAGTACTTTGCCAGTTTTCCTTCCATTTTTGTTACACATCCATTCGCTCGAATTTAGAGATGTAATTAAGCAATGGAAGTTTGATTCAAATGCATACAGGAAAGTGGCAACGAGATTGGTAATTGCAACTCAAGGAGATTAAATTAAGAACTCAGCCACGGAAATATCCGCCCGTCTGTCTGTCAGAATGAATCAGTCGAAAAAATTATTATCATGAAATTTGAATTTTATAGCAAACCCACTTCACGAAATTACTTTCATGTAATGGCCGAGGTAATCTTACATTCGTCTCTGTTCCGTATCGAGACGAGACCAGATCTTTCGAGAGCGATATCGACCTTTATAAATCGATTTATGTTCGAGGCTTTCGATCGCGTTCCATACTTTGGTAATGTTATGATATTTAAAATCCAAATTTCTTCAGTTTTCTACTTATCCATGTATACCATGCCCCTAATTATTTTGATAATCAAAATTGCAAGGTTATTTCATTGTTAGCAACTACAAACTTTTCATCATGGTTGCATACATTCAGGATAAAAGTCAGATTTTTCGAGTATTTGTAAAATCGAAATAAGACATCAGTGAGAGAAAACTTGTTGCGTTTATGACGACGTAAAAATTTATGCGGTGACATACTTATCAGTGTTTGAAAGTAACCAGTTATTAGTAAGACAGCTACAAGTAACAGTTACTTTTTAAGAAATTTAACTGTAACCAGTTAGTTTGAAAGTAAGTAACTTACAAGGGAGGTTATCTAAGTGTCCTCCTCCGATTTCCATGAAACTTGGCAGGTGTATAGAGCGGCCCAAAGGAAGAAATACGTGTTTTGTGTTTCAGCTAAAAAAACTGTTTTAGGGGGCAAAACCCCTACTTAAATGTCAAGATGAGGACAAATTGAAGTGGGGATCTTACAAAGAAACCACGTAAATATGGCATAGGAAGAACACGCATATATAATTGGAACACAGACAGCACAGAACTGTAGGATTGTCGGTACCAAACGCAAGTGCTATCGTGAAATACGATGGCGGTTGAAGTACTGGCAGATAAACAAGTGGGACACTTGAGATATGAAGTGCTTATCACTGGCAAACACAGCTCTGTGCTGTGTGTGTTCCAATTATATGTGCGTGTTCTTCCTATGCCATATTTACGTGGTTTCGGGGTCAGATCCCTACTTCAATTTTTCCTCATCTTGATATTTAAGGAGGGTTTTACCCCCTAAAACAGTTTTTTAGCTGAAACACAAAAACACGTATTTCTTCCTTTGGACCCCTCTATACACCTGCCAAGTTTCATGGAAATCGGAGGGGGACACTTAAATAACCTCCCTTGTTAGTTACGTTTTTTGCAATATATGTTATCAACGTTATCAATAATTACATTTACAGTTACTTTACGACATTTAAATTATTAATAATAATAATAATAACCCGTGGCGCAACAGCCCGTGAGGGCCAGGGACTACCTACCGACTGCCAGCGTCACTCCTACCTGCCGAGGTGGTTCATCGAACCGGTTACGAGGTGATGTATGGTCACTTCGACCAACCCCCACTCATTGTTGTTGGTTTCCGTGACCGGATTATGCTACTCATTCGTAGCTCCATAATTTCCTCACAATGGTGGATGGCCACCGGTCTCGTGCACACGCCGAAATCTCAGGAGAGAAGTTGTTACTCTTCCCCCAGGAGACTCGAAAATGCGCGAAGCCTGACACTTTATATTGCTCGGCCACGGTGCAGAACACGACACTTACTAGGTATATTGTTAACTTGAAAGTTTCTAACGTGGAGGGAAGAGCTACAACTCGTTCAACTATGTGTATTCTCTGGATGCTAAGGTGAAAGTATTTTTGTTATATTGCCTTAGGCAAGGAAATTAGGCTTCGTCGCATGCTGAATTTGAATCATCCACACTTTTCTTCAATTCATCATTTCTAATTTCGGATGGATTGCTGTCATCATCTGGAACGTGGTAGTCAAGATAGAAACAAGTCATTGTTTAATGATCGATCATTCAGACGACGCTGATTCCTTGTTCCATCAATTATTTTGTTTTGTAATATAAATGTATAAAGGCTTTATATTTTGCACCAGAAATATAAATAAAACACCTGTAAGTATTGATTTGTGTAATTTGCTTACAATTTGCAGCAGAAAGTAACTTTAAATGTAACTCATAGTTACTTTTGAATTACCAGTAATTACTTTTAAAAAGTAAGGTTCCGAACACTGCGTATAATACGAATTTGGGGACGAGAATGAGATGGTTATTTATAAATGAAATCATGGTTCAATATTAGGTAAAAAAGATAGGAGGAAATTTTATAAAAAATATATAGAGATTATCGGAAAATTTGTATTTGTCGGACTTCTGTTTTTGTTTTATCACGCATGTCTGCATTGATGTTTTATTTCTATTGTATCTAACTAACTTTGGTGGGGTGTATAATGAATAAATATAATAAATAAGAATTGTTGCGGTAAAGCAGGTCAAATTTTTAGAATACGCCACTGGGAACTAACGATATTTATCTTGTGCACTTCTTTTTCCAACTCCTGGAATTTGGAAATATGAGCATATTTTGAGGAAATGGAAAATTTGTATTGTATGGTTATGAATTAAAGCTATGTTAAAATGTCATAGAATATTAAGATAATAATTCAATATAGGATAACCTGGAGAAGCCTCTTGAAGACAATCTGGAAATTACTGCACTTAAAAGCAATTGTAACGTACGCAACTTGTTGCTTACATCACGGGTTTATATGTATATATACGCATTGCGTGTATGTGTGTGTTAAATTAAATGAATTTATTGTAGAATAAAGACACTATATACGTGACGTTTCAACCTCATAGCAAGATCTTCCTCAGACTCTGAACCAAATTCAAGCATCTTCAAGAGTCTGAGGAATATCTTGCTATAAGGTTGAAACGTCACGTTCATAGTATAGTATTTTGTTTGACAATACATTCTGCATTGGTTAGCATTTTGAGTGTTATATTACACATGAAAACAAGGCTTAATGGAGTTAGATATGTGTGGGTGGGTGTACGTCAAATATAATTCAGTACAACCATCTTTCGAAATAATTTTCTTGGTGCGCCTAAGCTCACAAACACCTCTATTCCCAGACCGGGATTCGAACCCGATACCTTTGGTGGCAAGATCGTTACTGGGTCACATGTGATAACAAACGAACGTCCTAGAATCATAATGATGATGATGTGTATAGTCCACGTGTTTACTTCGTTAACGTCGAAGAACTAAAGAAAGTCGCCGCCACAAACGTGGGTGGGGATAAATAGCGGGCGAGTTGTTCTCGTCCAATAAACTTAACCTTCAGCCAATGGGCGCAGCTGTCATTCTGCTCGTCTACTCCACATGGAGTCTCAGTCACGTGACTTTACTTTGCAACTTCAATGTGGAAACCGTGGGAAGGTTCTTGTGCGCGGATGGACAAGGTGGCGGAGAGTAGATGTGTGGCAAAACTTTGCGTTGAATGAGATTGTTGCAGCTGGTGGGCGCGATCCGTGGACTTCAAAGCCAGCCGGTCGTTAACGTAGCTAACGCGTCGACTATAGAAACTTATTTATTGACGAGTGTTTATGTAGTGAAGTAATGAGGACGATGTAAGAATGAAAGAACAAAGGAGATTTGGATATGTGAAGAGAGAGAGAAAGAAATTCACAACGAGGCGTTACACGGAGTTTAATTAAAGGCCACAGTACATTGCGAGGCATTCTACAGAAACTGTGGAAGCTGCGAACTTTACCTAACCCTGACGTAACGAACTGTGGCTAATAGTCGGTTATCCTGGTCGGAGCACGAACCCACCACCAGGCCGAGGGGAAATTGAAAATTGATGAATGCAGAATGCTTGATTCAATTGCTCTAATTTCCCCACACCAATTGCAGATAAGGCGTAAGGTATTACAGCGGAAATTGTGTTATACTGCCCAGATTTGCTTTGCTGTTTTAGGCAGATTACCTGAAGATTGGAAAATCGTTATCAGCTTATGAATGTATACACAGTAAACCCTCGTTAACACGAATCCCAAGGGACCGAAAAATCAAGAGTTCGTGTCAAAAAAAAATCGTGCTAACTGGGGACTCAAATTTTATTGTTGCAGTACAGTTAATTCTACACATTAACCATTTACAATACGTATTATGTATGTCATTAAGTATTGTAGACAATGTAGATTTGGCAATTCCATACTGTTTAGCAATTGTCGTTTTGTTCAATGTACCACGGTCTACTTCCTCGAGGATTTTCTGTTTTGTTTGCAGATCTATGCCTGTCTGCTTCCTCTTGGCAATGACTTCCGTCTTACTGCTTGCAACTTGATGTTACTTGTACTGGCTACGTTTTAAAGAATAGAAAAGCAAATCTGAGCACAGAACTGAATTTGTTGGTTAAATACGTATAAGCTAATTGTTGACGCGATGATCGCGATTGTCGAGCAATTGCACCCAAGTGTTAATCTTGATGTTACTCTTACTGGCTATGTTTTCATGAGTAGAGAAACACATTTAAACACATTGTAGATCTGAATCTGTTGGTTACAATACTATATAAGTTGATTGTTGACAAGTTGATAGAAATTGTTGAGCGATTTCTTACATATCCAGCAGAGGAACGACAGAAAAAATTATGAAAAACTTTTCAAGTTCGTGTTAAATGAGATCTGATGTCGTAACGGACTAAAAAACAGTTCGTAATTCGTGGTAACCGAAATTCGCTTTAACCGATAAAACTTTCTATAAGATATAATACATCGCTGCCGGGACAAACATTTTGTTCATGTTAACCGAGTGTTCGTCTTAACCCTAGAACACTACCGTACGTGAAATTTACGTATGCTTCGCGCTCAATTCCTTCCCCTACCTCCCACATCGCACCCACCTACCCCTCCACCTATGGTATTCCTCGAGCATTCTGTCAGGTGCGTGGCAGCACTGTGGTAAGGAGGGCGGAAGCAGTGAACGTCTTTAGTTTGTGCGTTATGTGAGACTCTGTACGTCAATAATACGTAGCGATAGTAACACAAGAAAAATCTTGCACGTAATTTTGACGTGCATGTAGTAATAACGCCATTTGTATTCACGTAAGATTTGCGTGAATTTTTCTATAATATCTCATTTTTCTATAATATGATCAACATCGCAGCGATCAATGTATACATTATTCACACTCACAACTTCTACAACAATCAGGGCAACTCAGAAAAGAGACCATTCTCACGAATTCAGTTCATGCTTCACCTCCATGAGAACTTGACCAAGATCTGGCAGGAGCAAAGGCTAATAAATCCGGGAGTGTCACAGGAGTTAAGAAAGTTAATTTTGAAGGTACTGGGGAAGGAAGAGACAAATACAGTACAGTATCAGCCACGTCACAAGGGAACAGAAAGTATTGCAGTTTCTGCAACTACAAGAAAAGGAGGATGACAACTAAGTACTGCTCCTGTGGGAAGCCAATTTCTGGAAAACTACCGTACGTAAAATTTACGTATGCTTTGCGCTCAAATCCCTCCCCTACCTCCCACCTCGCACCCACTCACCCCTCTGCCTAGCAGTGCCTCAAGTTGTCTGTCAGACATAAGGCAGCACTGTGGTAAGGAGGGTGCAAGCGCTGATCGCCTTGATTTCGTTTGTTATGTTGTGCACTGTACGTCAATTTTACGTAGCTGTGTAAAACGAGAAGTATCTTCCACGTAATTTTGACATTTGTAAATTCGATTTGGATACTTAGATTTTGAAAACAAAAGTTTAGAAGCATGCACTATTTTCTTGTAAGACTTTAAAATTACATTTGTTCCTTATTTACAGCGTTATGAATATTATTATTGTTTGCTTTCATTGTTCGAACTTTTCGCCTTCATTCTCAATGTACGAACGGGCTTGTCAAGCAAGACCTTCTCTTAAAATATTCTATGTTTAATAAAACCATGCTTATACATTTTAAAATGAAGAATAACATTCCAATATAAGGAAAAATAAACAAAATAATGTTCACAATGAATAGAAATTTGTTTTCATGATGTAGAGGTTGTTTTAAAAATAGATTTCTTCATGTACGTAAAATTTACGTAGCGGTAGTTATACTGTAATATTGGAACACGGTAGTGTTCTAGGGTTAAGCGGGTTTTTGATAACGAGACTTGTTCACAGGACGTAGAAATGTGCAAAATGGGCACAGAGATAGTGTACGTTGCATTATGTTTCTGTTGTAAGTAGTAGTTTGTTTAAGAATATGATTGATTATTTTTCATGTAAATATAATTGAGAGATACTTAGTTACATCTTGATTGCGCCTGTTGACTTTATTTCGACCTGCTAGTGTTGCCAGCTAAGGTGATATGCTTCTAAAATGGCACTTTTTCACTTAACCCATATACTCGCCAACCTCAAATTCTGTGCGTGGTTCCTCTTGGTCACAAGTGGCAAATGAACATAGCATCTGTTATTAGACGTATAATTAATTATGACTCTTCGATCATTTCTTTAATATTTTTCTCACCAAAAAATAGCATTTAGGAGAAAAATTAATGCTGACTTACGCTATTGTTTAATTTATAGAATTTATAGAAAGCTATATAATGCAGAAAACCAGGTGTAAATATATCTGGTTTTCATCTTATAAGTGGTCAAAATATAGGTTGCGCGACTTTAGAAACACACTGTATTCTTCGGTGGAATCACGTAGTGGTTCGGATCCCACTTTAAACTGTAGGTCCAGTCCCGATTATCCTTACTGTGCACAAAGTGGACTTGAAACACCAAATCAATCAATCAATCAACACTGTATTCTTGTGCTAAGAGATTCAACGTTATATAAATTATGTAGCAGTAAAATATATAATTGCCAGTCTCCGTGGCAGAGTGGTTAGCACAGCGCTCTTCGACGCCATGGGTCTCCGGTTCGAATCCCAGCCTGGACAATAGTGTTCTTTGTGAGGGTCCCTTCATCAATCTATCAAATCATCACTCAATCTGATCAACGCGATTATCCAAAAGTTGTATAATAGAGACTCAAAATAATTATAATCGAATCAAAATCAAGGGTCGCATATCAGTCTTTTGAATGTCCGTTGAAGTTAAAGGAACACACATTACCCCTCACGCTGTACTCATAACCCTGTTTAAATGGCTTGTTAGAAATATATGCTACCAGAATCGTTACACAACACCTACACGTTGTCATTCTTTCCGCTGATGCAATCCAGTTTTTTCTCCCAGCAGGAAACAGTTTCGAAAATCGACTCTCTTCCTTTGAAGATTTCATACTGTTGTTTCTTTCAGGCAACCGTTCAGGCTTTCGGCTGAACGACTTTTAATTCTCGTCCGTTTTCCCAACGGGATCTGGGAAACTCCCAATAAAGGAGGGAAAGCACATACTGGGATTACTTTGGGTTTAGCTGGAGCAATTAATCCCTCTGTGGGTTGAGAGTTCCGTCAAGAACTTGGTAGAGGGACGCTTTGATTTCAGGTAGCAATCAGCTCCCGGGCTTCGAAAAGGCAGCTGTTGAAACAGTAATTCTTTAGGTCTCACCCAGCCACTCCGTCAACACACGCACTCAAACAAATTCAGTTTGGTGTTTCCAGTATTTCTAGCGTTTGTAACGAGTAATTTAGAAATGAGTGTCACATTCACTGCTGCTTAGGCTCCACCGACTCAGCGTGTTTCGTCACCCTGCGCATGTGCATGAGCCATGCGCACATTCACTGCGCAGATTGGTTGACTAGCTTGAGGAATCAAGGCACGCTCTGGCTCTGTCTAAAGGGTACAAGTATGAAGTATCGTCTTGACGAAAGTGACGTCACCTAGTATGGTTCGAAAATGTCAAGTTCACGAGGTATTGATACCACAGGGCAGAGCACGCCAAGTTGCAGGCTTGGTCACGTGACAAGCAGACTAGTTGTTCATTTGTTTGAAATCGCGGTGGTAGAAAGCCAGCAAGTTGTTGGTTGCAGTTCTTCTAATGTGTGGAAATGTATGTATAAGAACATTTGCAAATGCTACGTGATTTCTGTGGTGAAAAACAAGTGTCCAAAACAAACGTGACCTCGGTAATATCTACTGATCGTATTTGGCGCTGCAGTCGAAGTGCAGTTCGAAAGATCTTCACTTCCAGTCCACGACTTCAAGACCGCACTGCGAGACCATTCTCAAAGTATGCTCGCTTCAAGTACGGTCTTCACCTTTCGGACACGGCCTCTATCTCCGGAATCTGAATAAAGGGCGCGCACAACGACAGAGAAGGGGGAAAAGCGAGTGGGTGGAGCAGAGCAGTGCGCTCTGCTGCAAACGGCTAATAGCTGCATTTGTCGAGTCACTACTTGCACAGAGATTTGTTTTCGTTCGCTTTGCTCCGGAGATTCCCGGGCACTGAATGTAGATATATCACGTGCTGGAATAACCTCAAATATGGCTCTTTAGTATGTTAAGTTTGGATTCAACGCAGGAAAATAATGAACAATGTATCGAATCTTTCTGTTACAAATGATGTGAGGGGACAAAGGATTGTCGCAAATGATCAATCTTGCGGCAACTCTATCATAATCTTAGAGCCTTTCACTGGATTTTTTAAGTGTTCCAGGTATACTGGAGTACGACAGAAGCATACGCAACTTGTGACAAGACAGATACAAGCATCTAAAACTTAAGACATGACCGAAACGAGCTTCTAAATCTTAAGACAAGACAGACACAAGCATATAAAACTTGGGACATGACCAATACAAGCATCTAAAACTTGGGACATGACCGATACAAGCATCTAAAACTTGAGACAAGACCGATACAAGCATCTAAAACTTGAGACAGACCGATATATGCATCTAAAACTTGATACAAGCATCTAAAACTTGAGACATGACCGATAAAAGCATCTAAAACTTAAAACTAGACCGATTCAAGCATCTAAAACTTGATACAACACCTATACAAGCTTCTAACAATTGAGGCGACACAGAGACAAACTTTTAGAACTCGGGACAAGACGGAGACAAGGATTTACAAATCGAGATAAAACAGAGAACGAGTCATACAGTTATGACTCTCTGCCTGCTCTTGTTTCGTCTCGACTCGATCCATTTCATTCCTACAGAGTGTTGCGATTTAATAATAATTTTGTCTAATTTAATATAAAATAATTAAGTTACAATTAAGTATTAATAACGTAATAAATAAATTAATATTGTATTGCTATTATTACATCAATACGTAGAAATACGATATAAGAATAGAGATATAACAGCAGGTACTCATTATCTAGCTTGAGTGTATTCAAAATCACAAAAGCAAAGCATGGATATTAATGTCAAATAAATAATGAATATTTATAGAATAAGAAGAAAATGATGTTAGATCCAGTTAACGAAAAGTAAAGCTTCTGATTAATATTTTAATATCATAAGTAGTAGTATTCAGATATCTTCTTTGGTACTTCCCTTGAAAGCCATATGATCCTAATATAATTCTTGCCTTCCAGTAACTTCAGAGGAAATAAATAAGCATGGATTATACAACAAATGCTAAACAAGTACATTTTCATTATTTAATTTATGTACTTCAGGAACCCCTGGACCCTCCTCCGTAATACGTCCTTGTAGACAAGGTATTGCATGGCGGCCATAGTGCGGGGGCAAAAGTGGCAAAAGGAATGAGGGAACTGACCCCGATGCCCCCCGAATCGCCGCTACTGGTTTTAGCTTATGATACTCTACTCGCATTAAGAGGTTGTGTGACACCATTTAACACAGAGGAAAACCGCTTGAATTTTTCTTGTATTCTTATAATTGCTTTCTGCAGTACTTCGGAAACATGGCTGCCATGATAAATAGAAAGAGTTCCAATCTCGCCCTACCCCGCCGGAACATTCCCTTCTTCCTCAATTCGGCGAGTTGTTAGGAAGGAAAGAAGTCATTGGTAAACAGTTGCATTTCCCCAGAGGATCCATCCTCATCCCACGGGATGTGCTCACCGCCAACAATTTGGAAACTTGTAGCTCTTCTCTCGTGCATCGAGTAAATATATATTTAGCAGATTTAAGATGGAGGTTTAAACGAAAAAGCCCTGCTCTTAAATGAATTTCTCAGAATTCCTTTCCGGGAAAGGAACAAAGGAATGAGATTTGCGTGTTGCGAATGTAGTGAAGGAAGCAATGAAAAGTAATGAGAGCAACATTCAGGAATTCTTGGGGGTTACCTCATGAAATATGATCTTGATTCAACATCTTGCATATAATTCGTTTCTCTTTGTCGAGCGTCAATCGAAATGCAAATTGGACAAACATGTTATGACGAAAGGTCATATGTGGCCGTTTAATGCAATTGATACTTATATGAATCATAGATGGTGCTGGCTGCATTCATATGTTCAATTCGGTAATATGAGCAAGCTTAATTAAAAGTTTGAAATATGGTCAAGAGATGGAACTCTCATATCAAATGAAACAATTAAGGACTGAAATTTTATCATGATTTGCATCAATATTTAGTAAATTCACACAACGAGAAGTTCTAGCGATCATTATGGTTAAAAGCATCAAGCAAAATTAACAAATAACCTTTACGCAATAATTGTACTAAAACATTAGAAACCTTTTATACATCACGTTTGGCGACAAGTCATTATTCTGTGATATTATGAAGAAGCGGGTTGAGTCACTATTAAGTGTGGTGTGTGTCTGACGTGGGCATTAAAATTTTGTAAAAGAAATTAATACATTAGAATTTACTAAAGACATTTCGATGAACTATAAACAAACAGATATGGTTTTCTTTACATTCCATCTGAGTCATACCGTGTAACGCGAGAAGTACCCACTAGCATCCCTTCTTTCTACTTCTCCGAACTTAGCGTCCTGGCTGCAGTGTTGCCAGGAGCATAATATCTTTGCTAGATCATCCCCAACACCAGTTCTCTAGCCGACCATGGCAATAGCATGTTATGAGATGCTTTCTTGCGACGAAGAACACGCTGTCTTTGGCGTAAAGTGGCCACGACATTGGCAAAGTTTTATCCGATATAACTTAAGTGAATACAGGAATTTCGCGAAACAGGAAGTTTGTGAAATACCAGCGCTGATGGAACGTGTGGTTAAAATCTGTCACACAGAAAGTGCTTCCGTGTAGGAAGTAGTTCAGTAGCCTTAGCAACGGTTCCAGAACGTGTGAAAGATGTAGCTTGCATATCAGCCCTTGGGTCTACACTTTTTCAAGTGGATCACTAAAAAATGTAACTACGGAAAACTCAAAATTTTCAGAACAGGAATGAACTTAGGATCGTACAGCATCTTAATCATTGGTATAAACTTTAAAAAATTCGATCTTCCACATTCGGTCAGATGAGATTCCGAATAGTTTTCCAAGTACTTAGCAATACTTTTCTCGTATAGCAATGTTATTTAAACCTACAATAGATCAAGCTTTTTCTAAAATATTTTCCCATGTATTCACCTCTTTATTGATAGACTTTTTGAAGCTTTATTGCTTTAGCTGATGCAATTGCCATCTAGCATTATGTTAATAACTATGCAATAGTAGTTTAGCAGGGTAAACAGTGTTATGAACATACAAGTAATACGTATTTATATCAAAGGCGCAACCACAAAGTTTTGTCTGGGGGGCATTATTATTATTATTATTGGTATTTTATCCTCGTATTTTGCCAACACGTTCCATTTTACATTAGCTAATAATGGAAAACAAGGACACAAACCGTATTTTTTAAATACACAAATGACGAATATAGTCCTTTTTGTGCATTTGACATGTGTAACTTTCATGTACAACATATGTTTTACACATATGCAACATGGAGCTACGTAAAATAAGAAAATACATGTGCAACATGTTAACACTAAATTGTGTACGTATTCAATGTTTCTTTAATGCATATATATATTATTTAAATACATTACACATCAGAACCTCATATCAAACCAACAAGATTTATATGTAGCGTTTACCAGTGCTGTACAATTTTTAGTGTGTACGCCAAGTTTCATTAAACCTTAAATCGAGACAATGTCAGATTATGGTTACATTATACCTTCTGTCAAAAAAGTACCGGGAATTTGTAATTTAAAAAACCCGCGCAAATGTTTTTTTTAAAAATCTTTTTTTCCGTACGTTGATAGCTCTGTACTTAATTACTATGCCAAACATGAGCGCGATCTGTCAACCAGTTTGTTTACAGCAGGAGGTTGAATCAGTCGACTTAAGTAGTGCATCACAATTTTTACAATGAACGAAATTATTGAACAAAGACTTTGCCTTAAATTTTGTGTTGCGAACGGGATTTCGTGTGCTGACTCGCTAAAAATGTTAGAAAAGACTTATGGAGAATCAGTTTTATCAAAAACACGGGCTTACGAGTGGTACAAAGCGTTCAAGGAGGGCCGAGAGATCGTCGAAGACATGCCTCGTTCTGGACGACCTTCGACCTCTTCAACCGATGAAAACATCGAAAAGTGAAGGACATTGTGCTCGACAATCGCTATTCCAGCTTAAGAGAGATAGCTACTGACCGTAACATCTCTCACGACTCTGTTCGTTCGATTTTGGTGGATATTTTGGGCATGAGACGCGTCGCCGCACGGCTTGTTCCAAAATAGCTGAATTTTCTTCAAAAACAGTACCGTGAGCAGGTCTCTTTAGACATGCTGGATCGCGCCAATTCTGATCCCACATTCATGGAACGCATCATAACTGGTGACGAGACATGGGTTTACGAGTTTGACATGCAAGCAAGTGAACAGTCATCAGAATGGAGGGCAAGAGACGAGCCGAAGCCGCAAAAACCACGTCAAAGTCGCTCAAAAGTCAAGGTGATGCTCATTGTTTTCTTCGATATTCCTGGTTTGGTGCATCATGAAATCGTTTCAGAGGGACAGACGGTTAATAAAGAATACTATTTGGCCGTATTGAAGCGTTTGCGTGAGACAATCCATCAGAAACGGCCAGATTTGTGGAAGATCAATTCGTGGATTTTACACGACGATAATGCGCCATCGCATAGAGCGACAGTTGTGACCAAATTTAAGGCCAAAAACACAATAAACACCATCGCACAACCATCGTATTCACCAGAACTGGCCCCGTGTGACTTCTTTATGTTTCCAAAACTAAAATTGCCGCTCCGTGGTACCCGTTTTGACTCGATTGAAGCCATAAAGCAAAATTCGTGGAAGGAGCTGAAGGCCATACCGGAAAGCGCCTATAAAAAGTGTTTCCAAGACTGGAAAAAACTCTGGCACATTTGTGTTGCATCAAATGGGGCCTACTTTGAAGGCGACAAAATAAATAGTGATGAATAAATGAAAATTGTGCGTTTTATTTAACAATTCCCGGTACATTTTTGACAGAATATATATATATATATATATATCGTATATATACGAGGGCCATTTTTTTTCAACCTCCGAAGGATCATAAACATTAGACAAGTGTAAGTAACAAAATTAATTTATTACCAAACGTTATGTTCATACCTGGTTACTTTTCGACATAATCGCCGTGAAGATTCAGGCATTTGTCATATCGTGGGACGAGCTTTCCGATCCCCTCTGCGAAGGACGTTGCCGCCAGTGATGTGAGATGGGGCTGAACGTTGTTTTGAAGCTCCTCATTGGTGTGGAAACTTTGGCCTCCTAACCATTTCTTCAATGCAGGGGAGAGATGAAAATCACTCGGCGCTGTAACCGAAAACCTTCTGGAGCAGTTTAAATGGAAAGTTTTATTTAGGGATATTTCACACCGAAACGACACGTGTCGCTTGAGGATATAGGCCACATTACAAACAAAACGAAAGTAGAAGATATAAGCATCCTAGCAGATTGTCAGATTAACGAGAGGGTATACCCTTGACTAAACACAAGGCCATAAAATTTGGCGGATGGCACAAGTTCGCGCTGTTGAGAAGTTTACATTGAGTTTACAGCCCTGGCGTTTATGGAATTACCTAATAAATTTAGTTTCATCCTTGCACATCTTCAAAGTAGTAAGAACATGTACACTCTTTCCCGGGAATAACTGTAGAAAGCGAACGGAAACAAGTCCTCTGCGCAAGTAGTGACTTGATAAGGTTCGACCAATGAACGCGTGATAAGGGAGGGGAAAACGCGGCTGCAGCTACCAGCCTTTTGCAAAAGAGCTGCGCGCACTCGCTTTCTCAAGTTATCTACTGTTATGCGCGACCTTGCTGCACAGAATCCGGATTTTAGTGAGGCGAAGATTAACATTGTGTATTTGACGTTTCCGGGAAGGAAGGATACTAACGAAACTAATGTTCAAAAATATCACTGAAACATTAAAATGCATACTTTCGATTAGTCATGAATAAGTCGCATACTTGTAGCCCTCTCCCCAGATAAATACCATACGTGTATTCCAGATAGAAAGTATTTAAGCGGTCTTTAATATCTTAACAAACTGTATCTTGCTGTGTTTAAGAGTTCACTTCTGCGCATGCGCATGGGTAGAAATATAGCGGAGCTTATTCTGAGACGCCAGAATTTAGACTCGCCTCGAGTATGCCCATAAGATATGAGCAGGAATGTTCTGAAACTATTAGATTTACCGGAACCGAGAAGACAGAAGCAAAATGGACATATAACTGCTAGGAGTCGTGCGCAGATTCCAGTGTAGTTAGAATCATTGCAATTCATTCAAGAACGTAGCAATACTACCTTCAACTATTCCCCAAAGTAGCTCCACATACACTGTAGTGTAGTAATTCATTAAATATTATTACCACATACCACACATTAGTACACTTTAACAAGTACCTCCATTATAAACGCCTGAAACAACATTCAACGCAATACCAGTGCGTGGCACTGGTTGCAGCCCCTTTGAGGGTATGAATCTTTTTGCCTTGCCCTTCTCAAAACGGCAATACATTTCTCTCCGATACGCCCTTTCCCTCTGACCCACTGGGATAAATCAGGTTCTTACAGCAAGGGCTGGATGTTTTTCTGATATTCTCCATCGTTCAGCGGAATTTATATTCCAAGAGTTCCAGCCGGGAAAAGATATCGCTTCGCAGAAACTGGGAAAGGTTTCTTTCCCTTCCAAGTGGCTACTGAAAAAACAATGTACAAGGTTACGCAGACAATTGAATTGGCATATATTATTTGGTTAAGAGGAAGACAATTGTCCCGAAAGAAGTAAGATAAGTAGGCAGTGCTCCAAGTTGTTCGATAAAATACATTTTCGCCTTTGCAGTGTCCTAATGCAGTTTCCTAATATATGTACTGTCTGCTGGAATTTTGCCCAAAAAAACTTTACAGACTTTCCCTCTACCCTCGAACCCATGCGCTGCCGAAAAAATCTTCGTTGAAATTTAAAGAACGATATCATAGTATTCTTTTATTCGTGACTGAGTTTCTTTCTTTGTTAGGTTTTGCTGGTAAAGAAACTTTTCTTCTTTTCAAAATTCCTGATTTATTAATGCGGATGTGTTACCATAACAACAGCATATTGTTGCAACAGCACCCATCTCCCCATTCATTTGGAGTTATGAGACATAGTAACTTAAGTCGGGGCATAATGTTGACCATGAGCGTAGTCTAGGACGGTGAAGAGTATCGTAACCTTATATGCCATTTTACGTAATGTATTTTAATATTGATAAAAGACACATCCACATGACGTTTTCAAAAGCAAATATAATATTACAATTTAATCAAGTCCGGATTTACATATTTGGAGGTAAGGTCTATCAAAATTGATAGCCTCCCCATATTCAATTTCAACTATAACTTTTGGCTAAATTAGTATGCCCTTTTGATGATCATGATCTGGGACTGTAGCCCCACAAGCCTCTCGCTAAATATTCGGATATGATTTCAATATACGTAATATTTTGTAAAGTAGTGATTATCGTTCCACTATTACAATCGTTTGTACAGAGAGAGAGAGAGAGAGAGAGAGAGAGAGAGAGAGAGAGAGAGAGAGAGAGAGAGAGAGAGAGAGAGTATGCATTATCATGATTTTATCAGGTTGTATACTTAATATCTATCACGGGAAACAATAATATTTATCCGTACATACTGAAGTATTTATTGAAGTTGATGCCTTTTGAACTTGAAATTCTTCCTTTAGAAAAAGGAGCAAATTTTATGTTGTATGGTTTCACGGATAATGTAGCCCGAATAATGGTAGTATGCAGCATGTGCACATGCCCTTCCCCTCTGGAAAACGATTTATTAAACCTTTTCTCCTCTTCATCGTGCTTTTTAAGGTGGAAAGTAAAATAAATGTTATTCCATTCTCGAAAAATTCCAAATGAAGTATTGCACCCCGGGAAAAGTGTTTTTTATCCCTCTTAAAAAGTGGTGCGTTTGCCTTCCTGGAAAAAATCTAGGTACGCCTGTGTCCGAAAAGGCACCAGAATGAGCACGAAAAATACAGAGATCACGTACTCTTTAATGCATTAAAAGTACATTCCTCCATTCCAACACTTTTAACCTATAAATATATGCACAACATATGAAAAACAGTACATCATAAGCAGACTACAATACGAATACAAGACTACACCATTCACGAAAATGTACTATATGGCCAGTGGAAATTGCACAAAGTGCTACAGAATGCTATGACACGTCTAGTTCATACTGTAGTTTGGTTCTAATGTGCATAATTGTTTTAACTATTTCTCTTGCGTATATTAAATCGTTCAACAGTAGGTTCCAGGTACGACTGTCGGACGGAACCTTGAATGCGGTTTCCAAGCTGATCGATCGTAACATGCAAAGCAGGGAGATGCACGGAGGGGAAAGCTAGATGCGAGCGCTTTTTGCTCCCGCACATACCCTCTACCTGTCAGTAATAGTTATAGTCGGTTTGATTGTTGGAAATTGAAGCCGACACTATAGGCATGCAATTATCTGATGCACCAGTTAATTTCTAGAGCTCTACCTGAGGTTATTTTGTTTCCCGCGCTCAACGGCACTAAAAAAAAAATCGAGTTACATTGGAAGTAAATCTGCATTATACAGATTTGGATAGAATTGACATGTGACACGTAAAAAGTTGTGAAATTTGCCAGAAAAATTTGCTATGCATAAAATAATTCCTTCTAGTTCGCTGCACTCTGTACTCTCTCACGCGTCTAGTTGTTTATACGGTGCAACACCGGCTCGTCTACTTCGTTGATTTGGTGCTAGTTAGTGTATTTGGTGTCTGCACCGTTTGCACTACGTTCTGGAACGACGTAGTGTGTGATGTATGATCACGTGCTGCGTGCTAACTTATCAAATGAACGTTGAAAGCAGCAGAAGGACATTTGTTGAATCTTCTGAACTTGAACACCCCTATTCGTTTACTTAGGTTGACGTCATTTCCTTTCACCAGCCTGACACCATGATATAAGATAATAAGAACATGTTAGGTTTCATGTATATTTTACTCTATCATGGTAATCCTTTTTCAGGTATCTTATTTATATGTTAAAAAAGTTATTTATTGGGGTTTTATTTTATGGTTAATAAGTAGAATCTATTTATTAAATAATACACCTGCGCTACACAGAGTGTTAAAATGTGCAGCGAACTATCCGGGACAAATATGTTTAGCCTATCACTTTATCAGCTTTCTGTCAACGATCAACGGTTCTCGGTATTAGGATGATTGTGAGAACTCATGGCGTGGCTGTGTTTTCTCCCCGCCAAAGTATTCTGATGTTATAGCACACAAGGTTATAATTTACATAAACAATGCCATTAATGCCAGATAATTACAAACATGTACGTAATACTGAGGTGATTTTTCTCTCGTATCTGGAATGAAAATATCCAAGAAACTTTAGATAGGCCTAATCATAGTATAGAAATACATATGTGAGAATTATGCACTTTGGTACACGATCATTCGAACTTTCCAGTCTGCCTTGATATCCTAAAATCGGGAAATGGTTTACAGAAAGAAGGAGGAGGATATTTCCCGATCCTGCCAACGAAATTTCGAAACCTCATGGTTGATTTTTTGGGGTTATTTTACTTGTTTCTTCTGCCACGATCTTGATCACACTAAAGAGGGGACACTCACAAAGAACACTCATACCCAGAACTGAATTCGAACCCGTCGGCACGCAGTGCATGAATCCCAAGGTGATTTGCAATTGAAGTGAGTGATGACAATTTTTCCGTCACTCGCAGGGCAAAATCAAATTAGTTTAACAAAAGCGGTCCACACGGGCGAAAAGAATGCTTAAAGAGTGCTTAGCATTTCAGCACTCTTTACGCATTGGTTGTTATGGCTGAAGGAAGTAATAGGAACGGCCACACGGACTGACTAGCCTGCGGATGCTGAACGTCTGCCGCATTCCGTAAGCATCACCCATAGCGGACAAAGTGCGGAACGACGACTGGGCTGACTGCTATTTCTCTTGCGTCTTATGGTATCGTCCACATGAGCGGAACGTCTGCTGGGCTGAATGATCACGTCACGCGCTATGTGCATTGTTTCACACCACGTGGTGTTGAGTTCTAGCGTTGTGTTTCTGATAAACATTGTTTTTGCAAGTGAAGATGGGTGATCTAGATATAGATAAATTAAACACAGAAGTATTTATTATGGAAGTGGAAAAGAGGCCATGTATTTGGGATATTCGGTGTGCGGAATATAAAGACAGAAACAGAAAAGATTCGGTGTGGAATGAAATTTGCAGTACTTTGTTACCAAACTTTGCAGAGCTTTTAGTAGTTGTAGTACAACGAACCACTCTTTGGTTTATTCACACGTTCATGCTTCCCGCTTATTGCTCCTGTGCAGTGTGGAAAATTAGTATGATTTTGGAAGCAGTTTGCAATATTCTTCCTCTTCTTTTCCGTTGGTTGAGGTGAGGAAAGCACTGGCTCTGTAGAGTGTCCCATATTGCACGACAAACTGTTCTGACAGCCTCACTGGCCGTAGATTTGCCAATTCTATTGGAATAGTGCAGCTCAGTAAGGTAGCAACCAGTTTCGGTCCAGGAACCTTTTTTCCCCGAATCAATTTTAATACGGTCCAGGAACCTTTTTTCGAGAACAATTCAAATACGGTCCAGGAACCTTTTTTCAGCTTTCAGATACAGAGAGGAAATCTGTTGGTAAGTCATGACTCATGTACGAGAGCTTATTCATAACACACGGCATGCAAACACATTAATCCGGATGAGTAATAGAAGAAAGGGTTACTAGTAAATATCTCAAAATACACCGACATAAAACCAATTCCCATCTCCCAAAATGGGAAGGGGCTCAACTTTTTTGTTTTGGTGAAAATATTTTTTTTAAATGTTTACATTCCTCACCAAAATATAATTGGCTGTCACTTGAATAAAAGTTACGTATTTTCAGTTTCCGCTGAGTGTCAGCATTTTCTCTGCATTACCTTACAGACACAATGCGGAAAGAATGCTTAGACGTTAAGCACCTTTTAAGCATTATTTCCGCCCGTGTGGATCGGGTTTACTTTGCATAAGAACTAGTGAACTTTTACAGCAATATTACACTTTCGAAGGGGGATTGAACCCTAAAAACCCTTCCCTCACGGCATGCCCCTCCTCGTGAATCGAACAACAAATCAGGTTCAGTCGCATATCAATGAATAGGAAGTTAATTGTTTATATGCAGGTCTCAGTCATAACATGAGCAACAACTAACACAGTGTTCTGACGTAAGCCTTCGTTGTTAAGTTTAGTTCTGTTAGCATAAATACACTGCAATTTTGTTTGTACTTGACTACAGCATATTTTATGCTAAGAGAACTAAACCAGAGAAGCCTCACCTAACAACGAAGGCATTTCCGCACTGTTCGAACACGGTGTTGGTTGTTGCATCTGTTACGAGTAACACCCGCTTTAGACGAAAGCATTTTCCTTAGCATTTTTCTTAACATTTATGCCATGACCAAAAAGCTACCGTGTAAAGTGAGAAATGTTATGGCATTTCAGATTCCATGGTATATTTCATGGCATTTCTCAAGGATAGGCTCGGTCCGTACCATTTTTCTTAGCGTAACCAATCAGAAGCGACCTCTAGGTCACGAGTGCAACTGTAATGGCGGCCGCGTGAGATGTAAACAATCTACCACTTCACATTTTTAAAAGCCTATAAGTATTCAACCGAGAGGAATAATGTTTTATATAAAACGGTATTAGGTACAAAACAATGGCGCTGCTTAAATACATATATTACAACATTTACGGTATACGTATGTAAGAATATTTTAGTTGTTTCAATTGTAAACACCCTGCACTCAGCATAGATGGTGTAACTCGACATGCCTTTCGTGCTGTGTATATTATACATTGTAATCGCAAAAGCTTACCGAAATTTTACATAGAATGCTTCCGTGTGAAGTACCATCTGCTATAAGATTTTTGGAAGATTTTATGCAGCATTTATGCTAGTAAAAATGCTTTCGTCTAAAACTAGCGTATGACCTGTCTATCTGGTAGATATTTCAGTTGGCGCACTTTAGAATATGGCGGGAGAAGACAGAGAGACTCTAATGCACAGATTGACGGTAAGAAAGTGAAAATATCCAGGATTGAAATCCATCTCTTCTCTTCACGAAATATAGACGCCAGTCCAGGTCGCTTTTTAATGCATTTTTATTTGTACAGCACCTCAGCATAATATTGCACTTTCGATGAATATCCTCTTATCTCCCATCATGCCTAGCGTACTGGGAAGAGCGTTTCGTGCGAAGTCTGCTTTAAGCTCTGAATGGATTCATGCTTCATATATATTGAAACGTCTCATTCTCTCTGACGTCATCACTCAAGAGCAGCTGACTCACGAAATCTAACCAAATATCTTCACGGTTCCCGGAAGCTATTAGCACCGCTTCGCACGTAAGGGACGATATCGTGTTGAATGCCGTATCTCAAACAGTGCACTATAGCATCTGTTGCGATAAAAATATACGAGTGACAAAAAGTAATATATTTTATATATTCTTCCAGAACGTTATAATATTACGGATAATAGACTTGGTAAAAGCTGATTATGGAAGGAAGAATATTTTTATTGTAAATTTGCATCCGATATTTTTGTAAGAAAAGTTACTGTTGTGAATAACTTGTTTATTTAATTGTGTTTCGGTTATTTTAAGTTGGACTTCGAATTAAACACAGCCATCTTGGACACGATCATTTTCTGTAAGAGTTGGATCTTGAAATGTGTTGAGTGTGTAACGTTCTCTTAAATTTTCTATATATTCTTATCGAATGTGGAGATTAAAACTTTTAGACAGTAAAACGTAAACATATCTGACATTGTTTCCACCAGCAGCAACAATATTTAGAAATAAACTACATTGGTCAGCTTCTTCCCAGTTTCCTCGTAAGCTTAGCATTATAAATATTAGGTTTGATAAAGAAGTTCTGTCAGTGATTTATATTTATAATCACTTAATGTATAACACAAATATAATTTAATGTGCAAAATTATATTTTTCAAGCAAACAATTTGAAGTGAAGGTGCTTTATAAAACTGGAAAATGAAATGGCGTCATCTATCCACTGACACACGAAGCACTGCACAGATTTTGTAAAAGAAAGTACAAGGAACAACATACATGCATGATGCATGCGTCAATTGTGGGAAAATAATTATTATTTTCTTTCACTTCAAATCCAAGAAATGTAATATAAGCTTAGTTGAGCGCTCTCGTGTAAAATACATACTTCTCCTATATGAAGAAATTAGAATGTAGAAATGCTCATTAATGTCGTCGCTGAGCAAGCTGTCCTTTTTCCCACAATTGACGCATGCGTTCAGGAGACACCTCTGCATGCAATTAATGTGGTTCTACAGTGTGGTTAAGTTAGGAATGCTCTTGTAGAAGATCCTATATTGTGTCCTTGTAGTATTTTGCTGATTTATTTTGTAGTCACTGCAAACTCGATCGTAATCTTCATGTTTGCCGCTTAGCATTGTATAAACCAAACAATCTCCTTCCTGAAGTCAATGTACAGTAATTAAATACAGGAGATTCCTCCCAAATTCTTGCTGAAAAGTGAACATGCATGCGCAGAACACACAAGTCGAACACTATGGATTCGCACACCTCGCGAGGTTCGTCGACTAGCTTAATGATTAGATCAGGATTTTCTGTGGCCAAAATTCTTGCCAAGTTGATAAGTGTAGCCTCCACTGCTCTTCCTTCGCGCATTTCATGCCACCGCAAGCGGAACAGCAAACCTCGCTTGGACAAAATGTCTCTTATATAGCTAGAGGAAACGTAACTGTGTGGTGACAAAGGTTCTTCGCACTTGGATGCGTCCCTTATTTCCGCTCAAACTTGCAAGTCCTTTCTTGTTTGGAGGGAACCACAGACAAGGAGACCTTGATGCGGGAAAATCCAAGACTGTAGTTACCGTAGTCTACAACGCTTGACCACAATGATGTTTACGCAATCGTGTCTTAGAGCACAGTTCCATAGGGCGACCAGTAACTATCGTAACATTTCCTTTCAGAATTTCATTGTCATCTTAATTTCTTGTTATGAATTCATCTTCGTATTGACGCACTGCATTCAATGAACTAAATAGAAATGTTCTGCATGAAGTATTTTTCTCCTTCATGCTCATCCGACAACTGTTTAAAAAGTAAAGACAATTGAATGAGCATACTGCCCAGTAGGACCCTATAATGTATGCATGTATCGGCTCGGTATACCAACATATGTAAGCGTATTTGTAGGTAAACACTTACAATCCCTCTGCAATGGATTATATCAGTATAGAGCTACGTAAGTGCACCACGATCTTCTTACGAGGTGTAAAGAAAATACAGGCACTTACAATTAACTATATCGTTGTGTTATACGTATACACTCACAACACGTATACACTTTTCCGCACTCCTGCCTAGGGAAACTGTTTACATGAGGTTGGAAGCCGGTGTTCCAATAACACGTCACTAGTTATTGAATAAATGATATCGAGCACTGTAATGTTTCTGTGATAATCAATTACATATCACTGCTCTTCACTCAAATGTCACGAATGAAACGTATCCACGTTGGGCCTCCGTTAGCCTTAAATGCCCGAGTGGCTTCTACACGAACACTGAAACTGCAGAGTGCAAAGATATGGCGCTAACAAGACACCGCGCTCAGAATGAATTAACCAATGGGAGTGCAGGTTTCAAAGTAAACAATTGAAGTTATGGAGAAACAAATTTATAGCAAAATGAGTAAAAAAAAGGTCTGTTAATGCGAATATAAAGATATATTAAATAAAGATAAATCTGAATAGTTCTTTAGCAGTAGTTTGCCATCTTAATTGGCCAATATACGTATATTGCCTTTCTTCTCTCAGTATTCCTTCAAACCTCTGCCATGTCCAATTCGCAATGCCCGAATTCTAATATGGAAAGACCTGTCCAGGAGTCTATGGCACAAGCGAACAAATGGAAGTCCTCCGAGCAAGTAGTGACTCCAGAGGGCTCGAACAATAAACGCGTTAGAGGGGAAATGGTTGCATGGAGGGGGCACCTCAACTCGGCTGCAGCTACCAGTCGTTTGCAGCAGCGCGCACTGTTGCATTGCCCACTCGGTTTTGCTCCTTCTCTACCGTTATGAGCACAAACTCCTGATATGTAGTATAGCTTGTTGACGTGATGTTTAATGAAGAAAAATCAGGAGAGGAAACGAGAAAACGAGTGCTTTGAATGAAAGTCTATGGTATAATGAGAAAGGAAAACTTGATATTGGGAGAAAGGCTTAGTTGCAGATAGCATAAGAATACCAGAGGTTTCAAAGAAGATTTGAGATGGAAAAAAGTGTCGAGCGTTGATAGGCTTAGAGGAATAGCAAAGAGCAGACGGTTGAAGGAGCCATTAGGAGATAAAGATAAGAGATTTCAATGAAGGCTCAGGGAGAAGAACAATGTAATCACCAGAGGTTTGAAGGAAGAATTAGGGGAGAAGAAGATAAGAAAGAGAAACATGCTATAGGGTTGAAATGAAGCTCAGAGGGGGAAGAGGAGACCAGAGCAGAGGGTTAAAGATGTGGTACATTCTTCTAGAATAAGAGAACCGGAGGTTTGAAGGAAGCCCTTCGGAAGTAAAAGAAGAGGAAGGGCTATACTGAAAGAAGATAAGAATCACCAACTTGAAGGGCCTAGTGCAGACCAGAACAGTAGCAGAAAGTGGACTAATGGCACGAAAATTGTGACTCACAGATCTTACCAACGAATAAATGAGTGTGGTGATACTATTGGCACGGCACTTCCCCGCTTTTGACCTTAGATATTCATTACATAGGTAAATTAGTTCCTTTCCGCAACCACCGAGGAGATAATCTCCCTACAACGACATAAAAGTAAAGAAATCAGATCCCCTGACGCCTTATCACCTTGACAACCACAACTCCAGCTTTCAGCGCTCTAACACTCCAGAGCATAGACAAGGTTGGTTACTTAACGCAAAGAGACGGTTGGTTGACCTTCAGAAAAATAACCAGAGCCGTTCGTAGGAAACTCATGAATGTTGAGGCAGAGAAAATGGATCCCACGCCACTGTGCCACTATGCAATCCCTTTGCCGAGGTTCCGTTACAAGCTGTGATGTGTTCCGAATAATTAATTATTTGTAAACAGGTCTCGAACAGCTTTCGACTTTCAATTAAGTTGCCTCGTTCAACCGACGCGCTGCCTGACAATGTAATTTTGGAGAAATAGACTGCGTACCTTTACATGACGTCAGGAGTGGTTTTGGAAAATAATTTTTGGAGGACTCCATCAATTTGTATATTTTAATTAGTATGTGGGGGTTACAACTTTTTCTTTGTGGCACCTCTATCATATTTTTCGTCTTGGTGCCACAAGTCAGAATTTGGCCTTAAGCGTACTTGAAGCCAGTCAGGATCTTCTCTACGAAGAAAAAAGCACAATAAATTTTTAGCATTAAATAAACACCATTCTTGATTTTTCACAAAATATCTGTTATATCATTCATTCATGGATTCGTACGAAAAATTACGTTACGGTAACGTAAGGTACGCTTTTGTCACTATCTGATTTAAGAACTGAAATAAATATCCACGAGATGGCCTTAATTAAAAATCACATTTGAGATGGAAATCTAATGTTGACTTGATCCAGTAATATGGGCTCCACATTATCTAGATACCGCTTTTAACATGAAACTGCAACTTCTGTACGCAGAACAGGAATCTATGCTTTTGTTTGATTGTGTACATGGAACATGGCACTGGAGTAATAGTAATGTGCCAAAAATATAATTTTCAAATTAGGACATACATTATATTAGAATGAACAGCAGGAATTAAAACCATACTTCCGAAATTGTCTTAGTTATAGAGAATCGTCTTTCTGAATAGTGAAAAACAAACATAAAAGGGAAAACCGTGTTTCGTAGCCCCCAATGTGTACATATACGCGTATTAGATCCTTCTACAAAACCATACACATAATTAGTTCCTTTTAATATTTTCCATTCAATCATTTGTAGATGTTAGCAGATGACTGTTGACCATTTCTACTCTTTAAGTCTCCACACATCTCACTTTGTTTTCTGTAGTTCCTGGTGTATATAATACAGAGCTTACAAAGTGGTTACAACAACACAGATTTGGAGTTGAACTTACGTGTAACTTCGAAGACTCTATGTAAATAACTTACTTTGTAATCAAAAGTTTGCTCGTTTTATTTCTGGTGAGAAGTGTTCTTCAAGCTCATTATAAACTGTAGGTTCTGAACCTATTGGCCTATTTTTGCGTAAAGCGTACTTTGATCTAACTTTTCTTCAGTAAAGTAGCCCTTTAAGCTTACTGATTTGACTAATTTCACTTCGTGTTTTTATGCTTACACAAAAATTCTGTCTGCGCATGTAGCTTTGCACATGTTGTATGGTACAGAGATTAACAATTGAGCATGTGTAACAATGCTGAAAAAGCTAAACGAGTAAAATACAGAAGCACCATCTTGTTATAAACTTGATTAAAAATCTGACACCAGATGCCGATTAAAAACGCACCAATTTAAATTTATATTTGGTGTCATCTTACACCAGTCTGCTCTTGTAGGAGTGGTGTCCGGGGCGACACCAGCGCCAAATCAACCACCGCGGAGGAAGGAAATGAAATTTAAATAGAAATTTCACGCACACCACTTCCCGGATCGTTCGATATTCAATTTCCTGTCGGGACATTGGCCTATGCACCTTTTCCGGAGTGACGATCGTGCCAGCATTAATTTGGATTTAGTTGGTACTGTTTTCTCTCTCTCTCTCTCTCTCTCTCTCTCAATAACTGTATATTGTTATATCAAATGTCATCGTCCTTCATGGTTTTAAGCCTGAATAAATGTAATTCAACCAACTGAAATTTAGCATCTTTTCATAAGAAACTATTGAAACTAAGAGACTAATACATAAGCAATAAAATACCCTTCTAAGACGATAGAAGTATCCCCCGTACTTCAACCAAGGTGATGCGTTTTATTAAATGAATCCTAACTTTGAATTAATACGCGAACAAGTAAAATATTGAACTAAATTGAAAATTAGTTAATGTTGTAGAAGTGTTTATTCGTAATGTAAAAGTTTCTCCTCTTTAATTTTGATCTCTAATTTTTTCTTTCTATTTTTCTGAGAACTTATCAGGATTATCGTGAACTTTACTTGTGTGGATTATGATCGATTCTTGACATATTTTATATTGATTTTCAGCAAATTTTGATGTCTATGTTAATTAATGTTGCAATTAATTCCAATTTCAAATTTATTTCATTCCAAACAAGTACCAATCAAACTATTAGATTCACACGATACTATTTCCACAGTTCAACTTTAGATGTGTGGTTATGTATATATATATATATATATATATATATATATATATATATATATATATATACATATATACATATATATATATAAGCCTTTGAGAGAGTGAATTGGGTTAAACTTTCAGAAATCCTGAAGAAAATTGGTGTAGATTGGAAAGAGAGAAGACTTCTAAGCAACTTATACATGAATCAACGAGTTAAAGTGAGAATAGGAGAGGAAATGACAGAAGGCTGTGAAATTGGAAGAGGAGTACGACAAGGATGCTGCCTATCGCCTACTTTGTTTAATATCTATTTAGAAGATATAGTGAAAAATTGTTTCCAGGACACAGGAGGTGTCAAATTGGGAGGAAGAAGAATAAACTGCATAAGATTTGCTGATGACATGGCATTATTCGCTTAGGATAAAAGAACCATAAATAGTATGTTAGAAGGGTTAAACAGCAGCTGTGAGCAGTATGGGATGAAGATTAATGTAAACAAGACAAAGGCAATGGTTATAGGACGGTAACCAAGGAATATTAATGTGAGAGCAAACAGTGAAAGAATCCAGCAAGTGGATAGCTTCAAGTACCTCGGATGCACTATAAGCAGTGACACGAGGTGCAACCAAGAAGTGAAAATGAGAATCTCAATAGCAAAAGAAGCTTTCAATAGAAGAAGAAATGTTTTTTGTGCACCCTTGGAAGAGATTTGTGAAATGTTTTGTGTGGAGTGTAGCACTATATGGTGCAGAAACCTGGACGTTGTGAAGAAATGAACAAAAACGACTCGAAGCTTTTGAAATGTGGACATTGCGAAAAATGGAGCGTGTAAAATGGACGGACAAGGTAAGAAACGAAGCCGTACTGAAAAGAGTTGGTGAAAAAAGATCTATGCTGGAGACCATCAAGAAGAGGAAAAGAAACTGGTTAGGACACTGTCTGAAGAAGGAACTGCCTGCTAAGGGATGCCTTGGAGGGAATGGTTAAAGGAGGAAAAGTCCGTGGAAGAAAGAGATATCAGCTTATGGATGATATTAAATTAACTGGGTCCTATGCTATTACGAAGCGTAAGGCAGAGAATAGGGAAAGCTGGAGATTGCAGTGAAAACGTGCCAATTAGGCAGAAAACAATGAATGCATGAAAAAATATATATATATATACATATATATATATCTTCTTCTTCCATTAGCATCACAACCCTTTGTGGGTTTTAGCTTTCTCAGACAAATCATTCCAATCTTTCCTCTTCTTTGCCATTTCTTTCCAATTTCTAACTTTGAGAATCTTTAAATCTTCGCATACATCTTCAATCCATCTCATCCTAGGTCTTCCAATTGGTCGCCTTCCCATAGGTTTCCATTCTAGTATACGTTTTATAGTTCTCATGTTATCCATTCTTTGTATGTGGCCTAACCATTTAATTCTTTGACTTTTAATATGTCGTATAATGTCTGCACCATTGATTAATTTTTCTAGTTCCACATTATTTCTTATTCTCCATATATCATGTTCTATCTGTACCGGGCCAAAGATCTTCCTTAAAATTTGTCTCTCAAATATACTTAGTTTGTTTCTATCTTTCTGTGTTAGGGTCCAGGTTTCAGCAGCATATGTAACCACTGGTCTTATCATAGTAAGATATATCTTCATTTTTGTATTTCGTTTCAGAAGTTTCGATTTTAGCAGGGATACATTTGCATAATAGGCCTTATTACCTTTCCTTATTCTTTCATCTATTTCAGATTCTATTTTATTGTTTTCATTAAGTATAGATCCAAGGTATGTAAAATTACTAACACATTCAAAGGAGTAATTATTTATTAATATTGATCTATTATTATTCATGTTAGTTCTATTAATATTCATGTATTTAGTTTTCTTTTCATTAATTTGGAGTCCTACTCTTGCAGCTTCCTCTACTAGGCTTATAAACGTTTCTGAAAGAGCTTTCTTAGTTCTTGCTACAATAGCTACATCATCAGCATATGCTGTGACTTGTTTTAGTCTCGTACTGATGTCTCCTCTCACATCTAATTTTTTAATCACCGAGTCCAAAACTAAATTAAATAATGTTGCTGAAAGAGGATCTCCTTGGCGCACTCCTGTCATGACATCGAAAAAGTCCGATCTTGCATTTTCAATTTTAACTGAGGCTCTAGTGTTTTGAATTGTCATTCGAATTAATCTTACTAATTTATTTGGTATTCCAATTTCTTGTAGCCTTTGTAGTGTTGTTGGTCTATATATTGAATCGAAAGCTTGTTTGAAATCAATAAACAAGACATGCAAATCTATATCATATTCATAGCATTTCTCAAAAATCAAACGCATCATCAGGATGTTATCTGTAGTACTTCTGTTGTTCCTAAATCCACTTTGATACTCTCCTATAATGTCTTCAGCATAATCAGTTAATCTGATGTTAATTATTGCTGCAAGTATTTTATATAGGTTGTTTAATAGTGATATGCCTCTATAATTTTCACAAACTGTTTTATCTCCTTTTTTAAGTATAGGGCATACTAGTGCTATGTTCCAATCATTTGGCATTTGTTCTCGATTCCATATATTAATTATAAGTTTATGTATTCGACGATACATTTCTTTTCCGGCTGCTTGTATAAGTTCACTATTCATATTGTCAATTCCTGGTGCTTTCATCTTTTTAAAGTTTTTAATTACTGTCTCCACTTCCTCGTATGTTGGTGCATCAACTAATATGTTTTCATTATCCTGCTGATTCATCGTATTCCTATAGGGCACTTCTAAATCCTGGTTGTGTTTAACTCCCTGGAAGTGTTCTTTCCATCTATTCATTATTTCTGCTTGTTCAGTTAGGATTTTAGGTTTCTAGTTCTTGGTTTATACTGTTGTGTTATAACTTTCTGGGTTCGATAGAATTTTCTATATTCTTTTTTGGTGTTTAGATCTTGTAACATTTCTATTTGTGTTTTTACTGCTTGGCGTTTCTTTTCTCTACACATTTTCTTAGCATGCTTTTTCAGATTTTCATATTTTTCTCTATTTGCTCTTGTAGTTCTATTAAGACATCTATTTCTAGCTTCATTTTTTGCTTTAACCACCTTTTTACATTCTTCATCATACCAATCTTCACTTTTTTCATATGCTTTGGTTCCTAAAACCTGATTAGCAGTACTATCTATGATGTTTCTTAAATTATCCCACTCCACTTCTACATCATCTTCTTCTCCTATTTCATCAAATTTTGTTTGTATTTCTTGTCTGTATGTGTTTTGTATAAAAGATTTCTTCAATTTTTCTATGTTCCATTTTTTAGTTTTCTTGTATATTCCTTCATTAACCATGCTAATTCTTTGTCTTATTTTAGTTCTAACAAGATAATGATCCGTATCGCAACTAGGTCCTCTATATGTTTTGACATCAATTATTAATGTAGCTCTCCTCTTATTGATCAATACATGATCAATTTGATTACATCGTTGTTCACCGGGTATTTTCCAGGTCCCTTTGTGGATTTTTTTATGCTTAAATCTAGTGCTACTGATATCAAGATTTTGTAATTGTGCTAATTGTATCAGCTTTTCTCCATTGTCACTTGTTTCTTTGTGTAGGGAAAATCTGCCTGACACTCCGCTGCTGCTGGATTCATTACCTATTTTCGCATTAAAATCGCCTAGTAGAATTAGTGTATCATGTTTTGGTACTCTATCACATACATCTGACAGTTCGCTATAGAAATGTTCAATATCTTCTTTGTTTGTGTCTTCAGTTGGTGCATATATAGATACAAAGGTCATATTGTTGAATTTTCCTTTTATTCTTAATTTACATATTCGGTCATTTATTGGTTCAAATCCAAGTATACATTTCCTCACATTTCCAGTAACTAAAAAACCTGTGCCATTTCTTCCTTTAATTGTTGGATGCCCACTATACATAAGAGAGAATTCTTTCTTTTTAATCCATCCATCCCCATTCCATCTTATCTCTTGTAATGCTGTTATTTGCATGTTATATTTTATTAGTTCATCTGCAATTTCATTCATTTTGCCTGGTTGAAGCATGGTACGGACATTCCAGGTTGCCACGTTAAAATCCACATTCCTTAGCCTTTTACATTGCGTGGGTCGTCTCTTATAGATCCGTCCGGCTTTGCTTGTCTGAGAGTTCGTAGCGGGAGGTTGTTTTACGGGGTAAGGGTGCTGGCCTTACGCCCAACCCCCAACCTGGAGGACCAGGGATTTGTATTCGAGGTTCCTACCCCTAGGAAGACGGGCTTCACCATGCCTAAGAGCTCTTCCTACCCCTTGGTTTTCTGTCAGGGTTTTCCTTCCCTTAGCCTTTAGAGATCCCTCTCTTACCTGCAAGGCAGCAGGGGCAGTGCTTATTTAATGGCGGCACTTACTCGCCATGTCTCAGTGTCGTCGCTGGATTTTTGTGGTTTTTAAATGAGAGTTATCCTGCCAGAAATAACTCTCTCCACATCCTGTTGACACTGACGCTCATTGTCCGCAACTGCTTATTTGTCGCAGCTAGCCTACATACCTGTAGGCCGTTCCCCTATCCGCAACCTGGGGATGCGCTCGGCAGCATAGAGCTCTGCTCCTGGGAATGTTGCCCAATATTTTATATATATATAAAATATTGTGCGTGTGTATATGTTGGTGTTTTTCCAAAATTGCCCACATTTAAACTCTCCAAATACATAGTACGTGTATGGTAGTTTTACTCTGCTAGTAATGGTTACTCGACCCCGGATAGTTATCCATTTTGCATGTGCAAATGCATATTATAAACGTAATAAATGCACATTGCATATGCAAATGCATATATGAATCATGTACCTACATAAACGTCTTGCATATTTTATAGCTAGCAACCATTACTAAAATTGTATTTTACGTCAGTGCGTTAGGCGAATTGTCTTCTTCATAAAATAACTTCTTATTTCCTTCCTTCGCTGCTGTTTAGTTTCTACTTCCTTCTACGAAACAAGGAGGTAAGACTTCATTCGTCGTCCTCGCGGGAATATTAGCAACTACTCTTGAGAGATGCACAACAACAATGCAAAGGATAGTCTATAGATATCTGAACATGTCAGAAACTGTTGGGTTTTTGCTGTAACTCAAAATAAATAATATAAGAAGGTATTGTGTTTTCTAAAGTGCATATTTGTTTTTTCATATTTTGCACCTTTTTAGTATTATTTGCATGCATATTTTAGGTATTTTAAGTGGATAACTATCCGGCCCCGAGAGATTACATTCTTCGAACTTATTCATCATAATATATTTAAAGTTCGTTCTATTTTTACATTTTGAAACTTGCCTTATAACTAGTGCCCTGATTTTATTTTAACCTCTTTTTCTACCATCCCTTTTGACGCTATAAAAACAAGTGTTGATCTCACTAAGTCTATAACATGTTTCTTATCGAATCGCAAACGTGAGAACCATAATGAAAGTGCGTGTTTACATTGAAAACAATTTGTTGTTTTCTTTTGTAACTTTTACGTATGAATTGCATACAAAATTTTAATTAACAGTTCATAAATAAGTGGATTTGTATATACCCTGCTAATGCATACAGAATATTGATTATTTTTACATAACTGAACTGACATGTAATTAATTTTAAAACTGATTTGCAACCATAAAGCTGTTTTGGATCATTGTACATGAAAATCCTCCCTTTTTGCACTCTCACATATTCATTAAACTGGTGTTGAAAATTCGCACTTATTATGAACTGAGCTACAATTCGATAATCTGCATATTCCCAGCACAAGGATCAGAGTTGATCAAAGGTTTAATATTAAAATTCATGAATATTTCAAATGCCGATATAGTTGGCTATCGGAAGAATGTAATATTTTTCAAATTTCAAACATTCAACATTTTAATTTTGAATTTACAAATTGATTGTGATTTATGAATATTTCAAACCCAGATAGGCGTTTCAAATTTGTCGTCGTTTGTTCACATTATATCCAATGATTTGCTGTTGGAGCTGCTCGTTGCGTTAAAACTTCCACGTAGGTCATATCGACCGATTAGTAGACTGAATTATTGATACTTTCAATGCCTTGTGGAATTCTGAAAATCTGTGTGACGTCATACAATATGACGCAATTGGCATGCTTCGAATTTGATAGTAAATAATGCAACCAAAGTCGATAACAGTTAATGTTAGCTAAGATCTGATTACAGATTTTGAGAGGTCGTCTGCATGTACTCTTTCATGCACAATATGTCTATGGATCTCTCCTTTATGGTTTGTGAATGGCTAGTGTGTAACGCTATCTAGATGCTGGAAATTCTTGAATGTTTGTGTTAACTTGTGACGATCTTAGCACAATTGGACTTATCCAACTCGGCTATACTAACACCATCATTCGAGCGAGCACCTCTTCTGCACTGTAAAAAATGTTGGTGTTAAAACGACACAGAGTGTGCTCCCTGTGGTCTACCCCACATTTTGGTCAACGTTTAACCTCACTGGTGTAGAAATAACACAGACAAATGGTTGCAATCAACACCTTTTTGATCGTGTTCTAATAACTAAACGCCAGTCTCCCTTTTAGTAGTCGGTTATCGCGCCAGATTTGTAGTAAACCACAGGTTAATCGTAAGTTTGATCTCCACCACCGGTTGGTATAGATCCATTGTTACCAACGTTCAAACCAGTATTGTAACTTTATGTACTACTATTGAGAGTGTCTGCGATTTGGGAGGCATGCTGGATCATTCGGCTCTACGATAAAAGTCTCTGATTGCACTTTGGAATAAATATACATATATTTCGCCATGTAAATTTATACTTCGAAGTTTATAATGATATGGGACAACAGGTTAGGATCGGCCGAAATCCTTTGAGGTTAATGACTCTTGCCTATTGGACATGCATTTGTCACTGTTGCCCCATATGTTTTCATTCTTCGAATTTTCTTTTGACCTTCTTCAAAATTTATTCAACATCCATTTACTTGGGCAAGGAAGCAAACTTAGACATGCAATGCAATGTCTTTCGTTTTTCAATAGACAATGTCACCATTGGCGTGGATCTTTATGCAAAGCTCAGTCTACTAAAATTTTTCAATCCCGAGTAACCAGTAGAGTTCGTAACTTTCATTCTGCTTAAATCTTGCCCATATTGAAATCTAATTATGACACATTTTGTCGCAATACTGTAGGAAGGGGCACGTACGTAAGCTTTTGTTTGCTACTGAATGGTAGGCCGTAAGCTTCGTCTACGGTGAGAAAAACGACAGGGTTCTCTTCCCTGGTACGGCTTCCTCCTGGCAACACACACACAGGTAGCTACTTCCTGCACATATATTTGGATTTTTCCATGAAGACTTGCATCAAATTAGGAATCTGGGTTCATCGAATCTAACATTCAAAAACAGGGGATTCTGTATTTTAAATTAAGGACATTTATGGATTGTAAATTGTAACTGAGTGTAATATAAGATTTCGTATGTGTGGAAATAAACCATCTTCTGGATAAAAATGAATCTAAAAGATAGGTCAAAGTAATCTCCCAGATGGTGCAGTTACCGATTGTTTAACAAAAAGAATCGTTGATTTATTTCATGCTTCACCAACATCTCCCTTAAGGTCTCAATAGTTTATTCACTGCCTGTACCTGAGAGGGGTCAGAGTATCCCAATTAACCGTCTGAGTTTTAGCCGAAGTGTAATTAGAACATTAATGTATTGGAAGACAAAGGCAGGCTAGGGTTATCATAATTGGCAGCTGAGTGTGTTATTGAAGGAAAATAGTGAAGAGCGAAATTATATATATATATATATATATATATATATATATATATATATATATATATACGTAGATGAACTTCGTCTACAAAGCTAAGGTCAACCCTCGCGTATGAATAAGCGCGCGTAACGGCCATAGTAAGACTCGCAGGTAAGACGAGCAGAGCCGCGCTCGCTGTGTGAGAGAGGTTGAGTTGACAGTAGCGTAGAGAACAGTGTCACGTCCATTCGTCAGCTGCCGTGCGACCGAATCGGTTGTGCATTTTCGCCTGTGCCTTAGCGTAATTGCCTTTGCATATTGTGCAATTGACTATGTGAGTGATGCAAGTGCGGCGTCGATCCCACTTCATGACAAACTGTCCTCCTCCCCTCCCCCTCAGTTTTGACACCTAATCGCCGCTACTGAGTGCACACATTTCTAAGCAACAAAAACATCATGTAACAAACGCAAGTGAACGAAACACTGCAGAAAAAATATATTTCGTTCTTACCTTTATCACAAGAAATGGAACTTGCAGGGAAACAAATGACTCTGCTTTAAACTACATATCTCCTCAACCCCTGACTCTACAAGCATGAAACAAAAACCACTCTCTAGAGGAAATCATGAGCTATGCATTTGATCCAGTGACTTTAGGACGTAAATTACAGTTTGTTACATTTTTGGTCTTATTTGTGTCGGAGACGAACTTTTACGCAAATTCTACAAATTAAAGAAAATATTTGAATCTTTCTAATTCAATAAATTTTTACGCTAGCTCTATCAAACAAAAACCATAATTTAGCAACTTTTCTGGTCTTTCATTTTGGTTATATTAACCTTTTGCGTACAATGCGCCGTTTTCGAGATATTATATTTTTTTACTTGTCAAGGTGATTTTTTAGCGACCTTTTTACAAGATGGCGGCGAACTTACAAGTCAGAGAGTGATAGTCTCTTCAAAATCGGATTTTTCACTTTTTTACTACAGAGGCAGTTGGTTTAATTTCTGTTGCAATTAGTTCCCAACACATCATTGTCTTTCCTCGACTATACCTACAATAAAAATCAAATACATAGATTGAAAGCGCTTTAATTGCTCTTTTGTTTGCACATAGAGATTTGTGTACAGTCTCACTTACAAGTTGTGAGTTAGTAACGTTCAAATGTAGGTCTGCATACCGTACCACTTACAAGTTGTGAGTTATTAGCGTTGGAATGCAGGTTTGTATAACGTACCACTGGGCCAGGATTTTGATGACATAAAAATCTTTGAAAATTACCTTTAAAATGACAAAAAAAAAATGTTTTTAAATGACCTAAAACCTTTGAAAAATGACCCAAAAATTCGTACAAAACTCAATCCGCTTATTGAAAATAGTACGCGTATATATAGGCCTCGCTGATTGTCTGCTTCAAATGAGCAGCTTTAGATGGCTTTATCGTCGGCATTTTAAGTCCACTCGACACCTATTTATCGTTAATTTTCAAAATAAACTTTCTTTGTTCATTCCGAAACAAGCAATTTAATTTAACAATTGCTTCTTCACTTTGGTGTGTTGTATGGACTGTGAATAAGAAACTTGACAATGGTGCATTTCGCGATTTTCAGTCAGGCTTTGTTGCGCTGGTAGTTAAACACAGAGTAAGTATCGCAAGATAACTTTCAGACAAGGCAGAAATTGTTGAACTTCTTATGTTTCAGCATGCAATGATACAAAATTTTAAAAAAACAACTTAGAAGTGACGCGAAATTTTAAAAAATGACATAAAAATAAGAAATGGTAACAAATTTCCAAAAAATGACCCCAAAAATTATATTTCTTCAACCTGAGGAGGGTGTTCAGGATTTCTGTACTAGTTATCAATGTCTGCGTTGCACCAGTAAAATAGATGAAATATCAACAAATTCCGGGTCCTAGGTTTGTTTACCATACCACTTACAGGTCCTGAGTTATTAGCGTTACAATGTAGCTAGGTTTGTATACATTATTATCTACTTAAGGGCTCAGAGTTATAAGCGTTACAATGTAGATTTGTATGCAGTATTATCTGCTTAAGGTCCAGATTCTTCGATTTTGATTTGATTTATTTTACTTCGCCTTTTATGCCACTTTTGGCTAATTTGCGAAAAAGGATATGAGTGATGACATGATGAAATTGATCAATGGACACTCACAAACATCCACGCCTAGGCTGGGATTCGAACCCGGGACCCTAGCATCGTACGCGATGTGATAACCACTCTGCCACGGGGGCCAGCTTAAAGGTACAGAGTTATTAGCGTTTCAATGCAGGTTTGTATTTTGTACCACTTACAGGTCCTGAGCTAGTAGCGTTTGAAAATGTTAACACTTTCGCCGTGAAGCTTTAATTCTGGTTTGTTCTCCCAAATAGACCTTAGTCATGTTACAAATTCTCAATTTCGAAATTTGATGGTGGTGGGCAAGTTCTAATATCCCGCAGTGATATTGTTTCCGATATTGCTTCTACCAAAAGCTGATAACATTTCAATTCGTTATCTGAAACGGTATTTGATACAATCATACCTATCCTTCCAAAGTGTGCTAATTAGTATAATCCCAAGCGCGCAGGCAATGTCATCAAGAATTCAGGTATCCTCTCATCCGCAGGATTAGATATTAATGAAGAGGTGAAGGATCGCACCGTTATCGGTAGATTCGGTCTTGTACCCCTGTGGCAAATTGCAAAGAGACGTAATCTCTCTGTATTACAGCTGGCATTTTGGACCTGGATTGCTGAAAATGCTATTTTGGTTCTATGAATAAGTGATCGAGGTAGTTAACTTCAGCGAATTGTATCTCCACCCCTTTTACACACACACATACTTCTACATAACTCCGATGTAAGCGATTTTCTTTTTGAATGAAAAATGACATGCTCATAAACCCTATTCGTTGACCGGATTGTTGGAATGGGGCAGGTGAAAGATGCATGCTTCGCAATTCCACGATGAAATTAAATAATCGTCGAAAATTTTAGTATTTATTTTGTTTCTATTCAATTATATAAAATTTTAAAATTTTACAATAGCATTTATGTTATACAATCAGATTGAATTTATTATTTTTATTATTATTATTCTGTCGCTAAAATGCCCGAAAGCATTGAGTGACCGATCCATGATCGCACCGTGTAAAGTTCCGTGTTTGAATCCTGGTTTGAGCATGCGCTTCCTTCAATAATTTCAACTGATAATAATTTATATTAATCGTTGCGATTAGTCTAAAGTGCTATAAAAGCGATGTTAAATATTTAGTTGTAAATGTCAAATTGAATTTTTTGAGTTCTGTATGCACATAGATTACATTTAGCTTACACCTTATACTTCAAATTTAATGTTGCTTGTATTATCTTATGCAATTCCTAATTTCAATATCTACTTTATTCTGTTTTTTACAATTTAATTTTCAAATACTGTATTATTTAATTGCCTATGTATTCAATAACTTAATTTTTATTAACAGACATTATTCATTTAAATTTTAACCTCAGACAATGTAGAGCATTGTTTATTGTTTTCTAAATAAACTGCACAATACATCTGCAAGACTTCCTATGGAATATTATTGCAGGGTGGCTACTCACAGGGAATTCCTTGAATTCCGGGAATTTTGCGTGAACTATTGGCTCCACAAATTCTGCGTGAATTTTTCTCCGTAGACATGAAAAATTGCAACTTTTATTAATCCAGATCCCAAATAATTTATAATCGTTTATAAATGCCCTGAGCCATTTTTTTATCTGTATCGAGGAAGGAAAAGAGAGCTGCATGGAAAATAAAATAGAATTATCTCAGTCTGTTTACTTCGTTAGTGTTCCTTGCAGAACAACCTATCTGATAGACGTAATTTTATTGCAAGATAAGATATCTTGAAATTGATTAGGTAAATTTGAGTTTGAAATTCCTATAAAATTAACAATTTTTCGTAGATTACTATATCCTGTAACATTTGTAACTTTTGTTTGGATATTCGAACCTGAGTATGTGAAATGTAAACTCCTCACCTTAAGTTAAATATTTTAAATATATACCATTTAATTAAATTGAATTAGAATTTAGGATAAGTTGGAACTACACAGACTCTTTACATTGTCAATATATTTGTGTGGGTGGTGATAGGTGGCAATGCTTGAGGATGAAATAGAGAAAACCCTTTGAATATTTGGAAAGTTAGCCTTGAAAACCAGGAATTACACTTGAATTTCACCATGGTCCTAGAGTGGTCACCATATAATGATATGTGCTTCCAACCTGCATGCTGAGTCAAATCTTCCATACAGCATATATGCTTCTTTGTTGGCTTCGAGCAGCCATGCCTCAGGCCAGTTCTTGTAAACGTACTGAACCTGGTTTACGATGGTGCATTGTGCAATATTCGGTGTTTTAAACAGAATCTTACGATATGTCACTATATTTCGGTGAAACAACAAACAAAATTGACCGAAAACATGGCGGCTTGCGCATCCTGTCTTCTTTCGTTTTATTAACCCTTTCTTACTTCACCGTTTTGGGAAACTGTTATTGTCAGCAGTTTTATGTATAAGTATACACTAAAATGACGGTATAAGGTCGTCGGTTTCCACTACCATGACAACTGTTGTAAAAATGACAGTAAAGTATTAACGGCTATTGTATAATATGCACTCATTCATGACAGACTAGGGATTCAATGTTAAAGAATATTTATGATCCAAAAAGTGCAATTTATTAACTATTTAAATGCAAATTAAAATATTCAAAGTTTGTTTTAAAGGTTTTTGTAGGCCTATGTTCTCGTGTTTATAACATGTTTGAGTGTGTTTTGTTTCTCAGTTTAATGTTTCAAGCTTTTACTGACACCACGTTCACTTCTTGTTCTGACCACAGAGAGGCACCTGAATTAATGAGAAAAACAATTGCGTTACGTTTCTGCAGATGAACAGACAGGCTCTTAAATTTTAACGACAGAAAATTGCAAAATTTACCGTAACTTTTAACTGTGTGGAATTAGACACAGTGACTGAATATTATGAATCCCACAATAACAGTTATAACTTCAATTTCTGAAACCTAAATAAAGCGCTATGTTCAACAGAACTATCTGTAATAACAACTAATAATATTTCGACAGATTAACTCTGGTAATTCCATACTGCGATTTGACAACCAATCACGTTCTACCGGCAAATGCATTTTCCAAACATAAATCACTTCCGTTCCCAAGGTGGTACTTAATATTGCTGGAATTATCAAACCTGATTGTGAACTATTGGGTTGGGATTTACTTGCACCCAGAAACCAATGTATTCGTAATATACTATCTAGAATCGACCTGCGTTTACTCGTAATATGTCCGTTCGTTGCATCTCTACATATATATGCTGCTTCGAATTATGGGCTACTTAACAAGCACACCGTGAGGATGGAGTCTGTTACCATTAATACAATATATTAACTGTGTTCCAGTCATGTGCAAGTACTGTCGCCAATAACTTGTTTGCAATAGATTAGTGGGACGACCTTATTTGTCCCCGAAACATCCAGTGTGTCCACCGCAAAAGATGATATATTTTCACAGATTGTAGATTTTCGGTGATGCGATAAATGCGAAATGTTACCAATTGCTGTGAAAATAAGTGTATTTGATATTTTAAAGGAAATGAAGAGCATGAACGGGAGTTTTATAATCTGAAATAAAATGCGAAATTGAATTCAAATTGTGAAATGAATGTTTCCGGGAAATGAGGCCTAAGACCAAATTAATAAGACAATTTAATTAATGTTTAAAAGTATTTGCCAGGTTCCAGTGAACTTTCAGCGAGTGTGCTCAAATGACATTAAGTGCACGTTGTATAGCGATGTTGTTAAATTTATGTTATATTTATTTCAACTGTGTTCGAGCGGTAATAGTCTTTTAAAAAAATAGAATAATTTGTGTTAAACTTTTAATTGGTGTGTAATTTGTAGAATAAAACGAATTATTGTAACCTTGAATATTGATTTTTAAATGCGTCCATATTCGCTCATATATTTGTTAATTGCATTACGATTTGGAGGACACAGGAGATATGAATTTGTTAATGCTCACAATTTCACTTTAAATTTATGTGTTCTTTTAGTTACTTTCAAGAATTGCAACTGTTAAATCTAGAAAATCCTGCCGTTGACAAGCTGATTTTTTACCATTCAATTCTCCATTCAAGAAAATTACTTCCATCCCAGAATGCTACAAAAACTACATTTCATTAAATTTTATTCAAAAAATGTATTTTTTAAAACTTTTAAAATCTGAAAGTTTACCATAAAAAATATAGACGATAGTGGGGTTCCGATCGATATTGTTCAAAATGAAGGCGCAAGTGGGGGAACTGGGCTTTCGAAAAATAGTGATTCATAGTAGTTAGTTAATTTTACTTAGTTGTTATGGATTACACATTAGTGCTTCTGCGATCGAGCGCGTTAATCGATCGGTTCCATATCTCGCGACCCAAGGGTAGAGGTTCGACTCTTCGCTTGTCAAGCCCACTCTCACATAGTACATGCCGGCAACTGCAATGTTACAGGGCAATAAGGCTCTGGTGCTTTGGACCCACAAGTCAGTATAATCATGTGTGAAGCCGTGTGTTGTTCTGTGTTTTGTCCATTTATGTGCTTAGTGCCTCAGCGTTTAGCATAAGTATGGACATTTTCCTCGTCTCCATATATCCTAATGAGTTTTTAATTAAGAATGTTTTTTTTAAAGACGTGTTAGTCATGTAGTTATTGATAAGGGGAAAATAGCCTTAGTGCTGAGATACCATCCAATTTCGACCATATCGAATTTGGCATTGACAATGAGTGTTTCTTTTGTGTCTTATTATTAATATCCATTGTCGGGATTAGTGATGGTGGCAGAATTTGTGAATTAAGACAACAAATACAGTTCTTCCTAAATTTATAGTAAGAGTTAAACAATAAAAGCACTCCTATGTGGTTTCGTCCTCTTCTTGCTTATTTACTACACTGTGTTTGGAGAATCTGTGGAGCAGGGGTGTGCATAACGATAGAGAAGGGGAGAAAGCGAGTGGGCAGAGCAAGCAGTGCGCCCTGCAAACTGCTGTCGCCGCTTTTACCCCTTCGTTCACCAACTCCCCCTCTCGCGCGTTCTTTGGTAGAACCTTCTCGAATCGCTAATTGCGCAAAGAACTTATAACACCATTAAGCCTTGTTTCCAGAAAGGCAGAAATTTAAAACATAAACTAAACGTAACGTTTCAACTCTCTAGCAAGGTCTTCTTCAGACTTTGTACCAAGTACAAATGAAACAAGGTACAAAACAGGAAGACATATATACACAAATCCCCTCCAGACACAAGATTATTAGAAAGTTGTTTCTGGAACATTCCAGCAGGTGGCCTTCCCTTGTCAACTGTACTTTCACCTGACAGGCGATTTAGCTAAACATTTCCTTCATCTGGAAAGTTGTTGGACTCTTTACGTCACGCTCCTTTTCCTTTCTTTCTTCATTCCTCCTCCTTCTTCTCTCCTCTTTCGCTCTTGTCCTTTCCACTCTTTCTAACACCTTCTTCTATTCTTTGTTTATCTTGAGTCCCCCATTCCAGTTCATTGTGTCTTCTCCTTTTTTCTCTATTTCCTTGGCAAATAACTTGTTTTCGTTTACCCTGGACAGTGTGTAGCTCTCGTTCTCTCCATCACACACACAGGGGGAGACAGAGGTAAAGAGAATGGTGAGTAAGGAGTTCTTCTTTTGCACCCTCTTTCTTTAATTGCTGACAGTTTGAACATGGAGTGAGTTACGCTCTCTGAGCAAAGCGTCAACTACCTGAGCGAACCCTGGTGCGCAAATTGCAAATTTCACCCTACTTTTACAAACTTTAAACCCACGAGTTTTCAGAGGCGTGTCTGATCCAAATGTTAAGGTACATAAAAGTACCCAATACGGTAAACAGCCTAGAGGTAAAAGTTTATTGTGCAAACCTTCATCCAGACCACTTTGCAATCTTCAAGAGTCTGGCTCACAACTTTGAAAACGAGGTCACCCAACTCCCTCAAAATCGATGTGCAATAAGCTCGCACCTCAGAAGTGCAAGGCATGCAACTACCCCCAACCCCTCTTTCATTTTTACCACCACCTCTTTGACAGTTCCGGGCGAGGATGATACTGATAATTTCGTCAAACCACGTATTTGGTACGAAGCCATCATTGAGATTGGCACAGAGGCATTATGGCGCACTGGGGACGCCGGGAAAAATTTTCTGCAGCCTAACGCGGAGAGGTTGAAGCGTCCAGTCAGCATTGAGGACGTGACCGGAGTACGAACCCGGATCCATAATGTTCGAAGCAGGCTAGGGAAGGGCATCCTACTTGATGCGAAATCCTCCTCTCTCTCTCTCTTCCTTCCCCAATTTCTAAATGTGGCTGCCATCCAACAAATTCTCTTTCAGCGTTGTTGAAGACGAAAGCAGTTGGGTGAACAATGTGTATAGGAAGATGAGATTTTAAACTTGTTTTCTCCCTAGATTGTGTTATTCTTCATGAACGAGCGGGAAAATATTGAAACTGATCAAGCATTTTGCATGTATTTTACGTCGTCTTTATGCCTCTTTAGGCTAATCGCGACGATGAAGAAGGTTTAATATTACATGAAATCGATGAAGGACAGACAGTTGATCCAACCATGCCCACGTAAGACCAGAACCTTGGACATTGTGTTCGCGAGTCTGGAACGGATTAAATATGAACTGAATAAAGTGCTAGGAATCTATGTTCTTATTAGTTAAGTAAAGAGATTCTGAGTCATTGTACAGTTACAAACAAGATCGAGCTTTGTTTACTACGAAGAGCGATGTGCTTCAGAGGTACTGACATGCCGGTAGTGTTAATTGCTGATATATACAGTATGTAACATTCTTATTCGTACACACGGATTTTTTTTTAAAAAATGCTTTAATATCTGAAAGGAAATACACTCTATTGAAATTGTTTCTTTCCAATTCAATAACTAATATCATTAGGAACATAAAATCTTACCCAAATTCTGTATAACCAATGACAATAATAAATTTATATGAAACTGACAGAGAAACATGGCATTTTTGTACAACTTTTCTATCCGTACACTTAATAATATTAAAGAAAAAAGTATATTCAGAGCAAATTGACTGACAGTTCTAATACTTTGATCCGTATCCTTTTGCTTTAATTACTGCTTGACACCTGTTCTTCATAGAATTAACCAGTTTCAGAGTTTATTTTATTCCACTCGGCTTTCACAACAGTTTTGTTTGGACTCAACCGATCTCAGACGTGTGTTGTAGCTAATGGTGATTACTTTGAAGGCCAGTAAAGGTATTTTGTTTGTAACTCTTGTTTCCTTTATTTTCTGAGACCATTCACCGAACTTTTCAGACGCACCTTGTATTACAATTGTTTCTTGTATTGGGCATTTTACCAATAATGGGTGGGCGTTTTACCCAGAACACGGGGTGATTTGCCCAAATTGACGTTCATCTGTATATTTTTTTATGGTTCTTTTGCTATAACACTTACAGTAATAAAACTTATAGGTAACAATAACAAAACATGTAGCTTTCATTTGACATGCTTTTCATTGCGACACTCCTTCATTTAGCGAAGCTATAAACCGCCCAAAAAAATTGGGCGTATTCCCCCGAGTGACTCTACATACATGGAGGGGTGACTTCACAGAAAGCACGAAAGTTAACCTCACTTCAACGTAGTACCCCTGGTAACTCCAACTCCAAAGAGGCTCTGGCGTCTGACTATCACTCGTTGCCGTCTGTGCGACTTGTGTTGTGATAGCCCCTTCTATTTCATCTTATCACCTTTCATCACTATCGTCACGATTAGCCAAAAGTGTATGAAATGTGACATTAAAGTAAATCAATGACTCAGTCTTTATATATATATATATATATATATATATATATATATATATATATATAGATAGAGAGAGAGAGAGAGAGAGAGAGAGAGAGGTTGCACTTTGTACACTCGCTTCACTTAGTACTCCGGCAGTTCATTCCTTCGTAGAGCTTATTTGTAAAACATACATACAATTCAACCTACGCGAGTGGATTATGATATAGCCATAATTTCTATATCTTCCTGTAATCTAATTTTATTCTCATTAATGGAGGTGAGAAAATCTCCTGTGAATAAGAAGTGAAGTGAAAAGTAAGGGTATCAAAATACATTGTAGTAAACGCACCGTATTACTAAATTAATTGAACGTGTACCCCCTCATAATTTAAACAAATGATTCTGTATCACTGCCAATGCAATCTTTGATCTAATGTTAATTTGCTGGTGGTGCGCTATGCTGCTTAAAGTCAGTATTGTAGGTGCCGTGCTACGTGGTATGGTACACACGAAGGCGTACCAAGTCGATCAGAAAATGGCGCTTGTACTGGTTCAATCCACGAGGAACCTTCGTTTCTTTGAAAGAGGTCAAAGTCCACTTGGAGAAGGCGAGGGGAAGAGGGCGCCACTCCAGTCCGCTTTGTGCTGACTGATGTGAACCTGAATCAGTCCTCGAGGACTGTGGAGCTACTCGAGTTCGAATCTGGGTCCTTGCTAAACGAAAACGCCAGTCGCAGACGGAAGTGGTTGAAGACGACCATCGACTTCTTTGAGCGAAGACCCTTGTCCACGTTCCTGAGAAGTATTCGGCTCAAAGCGAGAATCTGAGAACATGGGAAATTTGGGCAATCAGGTCACATGCAGGCCAAGATGCTATTAGAAGATTGGCCGCCACCTTTGTTGTTCTTTACATTCTTGAAAGGTAACTTAGATTTTTGAACTACACTTTGTCCCAGTTATCCCAGGAGCAAGCGAACGAGAGCAAGTCCCTGCGCAAGTAGTGACGCGAAACGGCTCCAACAATGAACACGTGAGATGGAATGGGATTGCATGGAGGGGGAAAGCGACTGCAGTTACCAGCAGCGTGTACTGCTTCGCTCTACCCAATCGATTCCCCACCCACCTTCTCTGCCGCTATGGGCGACCTTGCTCGAGAGATAACCGGGATAGAGTATATATAGTGTATTTACAGAGTTTGACGTATATTCTCAACTTGTATTTTCCTTTAAAGCTCATTTAACACGAAATTCTATGGAAATTCTTGCAAATAATCAAATTTTATTCGCTGACCTCCGTGGCGTAGTGGTTACCACGACACGCTACTACGTCAGAGGCCACGGGTTCGAATCGCAGACTGGGAATGGGTGTTCTTTACGAATGTCCCTTCACCAGTTTCATCATATCATCACTCATTGTCGCGATTAGCCAAACGTGGAAGAAAAGAGACCCAAATAAGAAAATTGAAATAAACCTCTCCCCTCACATTTGCACACTACATTCTTTTACAATTCTAAAATCTTGATTTTTGGTTTGATTCGGTTTACTTTTACGTAACTTTTCTGCCACGCACAAAACCTTATTTTTATCCAAAAAGCCACGGTATCCAAACCCCCCTCCCCCCCTCCCGCTCAACCTGATGTGGTTACATCTTGAGTAGTACACTAGGAATACAACATGAAACTTGTAACGGACATAACATGTGTAGTGCGAAGGGAAAAGTAAATTTCATGTGAGACTAATCCGGTTTTATGCCATCAACTTCTGACTGTAGAAGGTCATCGCATGTAGTTCATAACCACTGCGAATATGACAAGACCCTTCGAACAGCCTCATGCGTCAAATGCTTGAAAGTCTGCAACGGACCTAACGTAGCGACGTCTACTACAACTGCCCGCCTACGTGGCTCCTACAATGAACTATATGACTGGCAGACCACACGACACAGGGTTGCCAACCACATGTATCTTTTTTGTTGAAGCCATACATGTTATTACTTAGCCCGGGCCCTTTAGGTGCTGCACCTACAAAAAAAAAAGAATGTTGGGCGCTTCATATATGGAGGCTCGCTTCTTATATATCGCCAGACCCAGTCCGTGGTACATTATTCCCCTTAACTTGCACCTACAACACCCTTCTGCACCTAAACATGAATTTTGCACCCATTCTGCCCTTAAAACATGGTTGCAGTGCAGTGAGCCAATTAAAGTAAAAATGTACGATTGTATGTGACGTTCTGTAAATCGAGGGAATTTTGGGAAAAAAATTGGAAATTCTTGCCTTGTGGGAGGGAAATTCTTCATGACCGATAAACGATTAAGCTTTCAGTTCACGAACATAGAAAGGTACAACTTAATTCAGTTCAACTCATTCATTTTGTATTCAGAAACTAGTGCAAGGGATGAGTGAAGGAAAATACTCAAGGACAGAACACATTCTTTGTAATGTTTAAAATGAAAAATATATGATAGACATGCACTTAAGGTTTTCTTGATTTTTTTACACCTAAATATGCTCACACCTACTTTTATTTTCTTGCACCTTTTTTTTGCACCTAAACTGTCAAAATATCCGATCTCTACTTAAGACCAACAATTCGTTTCATTTTCCCTGGACATTTCTGTGTCTACATTAATTACCATGCGCCTCTAAAGTGGGGATGTATGAATAATGTGCCACTCCAATAATAAGAAGACAGCATTTTTAATGCAATAAATATGCATTGTATCTCCCACAATAATTTTAATATAAATACGCATATTTTGTATTTTTTAACAATGGTGTTCCGGAATGTATCAATAAGGGGTCGAGCGACAAACAACACGCGACACTTTGGAACGAACAAATCAGTAACAAACATTCGACTACACAAGAAAACTACTGAGTGGTTTTCATGCAACACGGTTTCGAATAAAGGCCTGGGCATATGTTTTCTTTGTGAGTGTCCCTTCATCAATTTCATCGTGTCATCTTCATCTTCGTAATTAGTCAAAAGTGGTAGAAAAGCAAAGTAAAATATACCAAATCAATCAATCAATCTTGTGACACGCGACACATGCCTTTTGTCTCTTCAACGTGAAAGCTCCCGAAAATTAAGCCCTTAAAAAGCGACATTAAATTAAAATAGTACAGAATACGATATCCTATGAGGTATTTTTTTACAACTATAAAGTTGATAGGGTAGTAGTTCTAACATTTAAACCTATAATAGTTCTGGAAACGTTTCAGCGGCTCAAATAATTCTCGTTTTTTGTTAGACAATATTGTATATATATACGTATATAATATGTAATATCATACTTGCCCTATGAACCATTCTTCGTTCATTTGTAGTTCTTGTGTTCAAAAATTTGAAAGCCTTGATATATTTCAGGGCGCTTGCATGTGTTTATTTCACGCAAACACGAAACCTTGTTACCCCCCGACAATGTGTAAACAATGCGTTTCGCATCTCTGATTACCTTCCCTTTTAGAGGCAACAACAAGTTCGGTTCCCTTTGAGGTACCATTTGCTCTAGTTTTTATTTCAAAGAGAAGAGAAGCCTGTGTGTTATGTTTGGAACTTATTAAAACGTGTTCCTCACTCGCCCTCTTTTCCTTGTTTCTACATATCTACCCCCCTTTCTCTTCTACCATCTATTTTTAATTCGTTGCTTCCCCCTATCTATTTCATAGTCCCTCTCTCCTTTTCTTTATTTCCATATTTTACCTTCACTTTTATGCTTTTTTTATTTCCCTTTGTTACCTATTTTTTATTTTCGATTCCGTCTAGCTTTTTTTTTCTCCTGTCTCTCTCTCTCTTTTACTTAGTCCTCTGTTCTTTGTTTATGTGTGTCTGCCTTTTGTTGTTTATCTCTCTTTTACCCCTATTTTCTTTTCCCTGTTTCAATAACTCTTTTTCCTGATTCTACAACACACTTTTCCCTATTTCTATAACTGTTTTCCCTGTTTCCATATCTTTGTTTTCCTTAATTTTATACCTCTTTTTTCCCTGTTTCCATACCTCCCTTTCCCTGTTTCCATACCTCTCTTTTCCCTGTTTTCATACCTCTCTCTTCCCTGTTTCCATACCTCTGTTTTCCCTGTTTCCATACCTCTCTTTTCCCTGTCCATACCTCTCTTTTCCCTGTTTCCATACTTCTCTTTTTCCTGTTTCCATACCTCTCTTTTTCCCTGTTTCCATACCTCCCTTTCCCTGCTTCAATACCTCTTTTTTCCCTGTTTCCATACCTCTCTTTTCCCTGTTACCATAACTCTTTTTTCCCTGTTTCCATACATCTCTTTTCCCTGTTTCCGTACCTCTCTTTTCCCTGTAGACGTACCTCTTCTTTCCCTGTTTCCGTACCTTCTTTTCTCTGTATCCGTACCTTCTTTTCCCTGTATCCGTACCTCTCCTTTCCCTGGTCCATACATCTCTTTTCAATGGTTCCGTACCTCTCTTTTTCCTGTATCCGTACCTCTCCTTTCCCTGCTTCTCAATACCTCCCTTTTCCCTGGTTCCATACCTCTCTTTTCCCTGTTTCCATACTTCTCTTATCCCTGTTTCCATGCCTCTGTTTTACCTGTTTCTTACAGCTTGTTACAAATTTATTTTGCTTTTTATTTTCCTTTTTCTTTCAGTCTTCCCGTATTTCTAATTTTCATCCTCTTTCTCTTTCTGCAATCTTCTCGATTTATTTCTGTTTCTTTTTATCTTTCTTTCCCTGCCTCCTTTTATCTCTGTGTGCGTGGTTCTTGTGCCATAGTAAACGGTTCGGAAAATTTATTGTGAGGGCCATTTAGGGTGTGGGGCGAAGCCTAATTCATAGTGGTCTAGATCCCACTTTGCCCTTCCGATGGCGACGCAACTGGAGGGTCAGCAACCACCATGAAGTCTTCGAAGTCTCATCTGGTCAAGCTTCATACAAAGAAGCGCCAAGATTTCTGAAACCTCGGTAAATATGCTAACTACAGGCTTTCCCGTTGCTTAACTTAGCGATACTAGCGTCAGTGCGTCTGAACCAGGGTTTCATATGCGGTGGTGGATCTACATAAAACGACCATTCTTTCGAACTGCATGAGCCAATTTTAGGAAACTATTTTTTCCTGCTCTTTGTTTCTAGTTGAAACTACAGTGCAATTGTTTTCGTAATATTCTGTGCTGCAATAGCAGCCCGAGAGCGAGTTGCCCATGGCGAAGCCTCCAATCACGTAGCCTGATTCCTAGCGATTTGCTGCGCCATCTTGACCAGCACGTAATGCTCGAGCGATCAAGGAACTAACTGGATATTCTGTTTTTGTTTTCCGTCGAAAGGCAGGGAGGGGTCATATGAACCCATGAGCCAATTGGCTTGGTACAGTTTCCATTCTCTGTTGCCAAACGTATGCTTAACAGCAAAAGGTTTCGAACAAACAAGGTTAAGTCGCGGTTAAGCACAACGGTTGTATCCGGATAGCAAATTAATGGGTCTCTGATTCCTTGTCTCAGTGTGCGAATTAACGGGAGGGTGCAGGGAATTTCGCACATTTAGCCCCGGCAGAAGAAGACAAGATTAATCCCTGCCAGGGACTTTTTATCCCCGCCAAAGAAAACGGAATGGAAATTTTTAAATAGCTCATTCTTTATTGCCATTGGATGCAGAGATTTTACAAAAAACTCCCAGGCTAACACCGTTACTCTGTTCATTGTCAAATAAACTACAACTCAAGTGTCGCGTTTTGCCATTTACGTGTACGTTTATCACCTCTCGCACATTTCCATTAAGTTCACCATGAATGGAGAGTTGCTCCATAACCAAGGACGAATGATGAGTGAGCTACACTACCCATGTTCGATCCCAGTTCCCTTGAGTAACGTTACGATATAATTTCTCGCAGTACGCCGTCATTGTTACTAGTTCAATAGCTCATTTTGTGTTTGAGATTTCTTACAATGTAAATATACTATTTCTGAATTACGACTAAATGTTATCTTAAGATTTAATGTCCTAAGTACTTAGAACTGGAAGGCAATATTAGAGTTTACTAAGTGAGCACACATACAAATTTGCATACCTAAAAGAAAACCTACCCCCCCCCCCCCCGAACACCCACCGGGAAATGAAATCAGACAATTCGCACACTGCTCTGTCTCTCTCTGAACTGCGAGCGGAAGGCGCATGTTTGCAGCAGAAGGTGTCTTTTAAGACAGCAAAAATCAGCATCGCTTTTAGAAACTTCGAAACTCCCACATCTGGGGACGAAAGCCTGGGTTTGTTCTTTGACAGTGTGGGCGTTATCCCACGGCGCTCTGTATCATTATACTGGTTGCATTTCCAGCGGGCGGCTGGGAAACAACGAATCAGCGTTCAGTTGAATTCTCTTCGACTGACATCGGGCATTTTCGTATCACCGAAAGTTCCTGGCGGAACGAAATGAATAAGCGTCGGGTACACAGCATGTTGCCAAACATACTGTAAAACGAGGGGCAGGAGAGAGTGGATCAGTGACATTACTGGATAATAGTTGTACAAAACACCCAAACACTGTACAGGGTCAACGAAGATAGTAACAAGGTATGTTTTCGTAGAAATTTCAAAGAAAAGTGCAGGCTCGACCAGGACTCGAACTTGGGTCCCTAGCACACCGTTCCATTGCTCTACCACTGAGCTACCGAGCCAGCCTGGCTTCGCCTGATTTTTTGCTTCCGCTGTGTACTTCGTAGATATTTCAGCGAAAAATTTTCGCTCAAATTTCTACAAAGTACATCTCCTAAGGTGTGCCTAATCTTCATGAAGGTGTGTTTTATATAGCGCATATTGATACACTTGTAGATTGACTTGTATCTTCTGCAAATATGCTGTATAAAGAAACAAGATGCCGGAGTACTAAGTGCGGTGAGTGTACAAACAAGCTAATAATAACAACTGACACGCTTTGCAACGTCGCAAAGGAGAGCAATGTTACCCCTACAGCTTTTACCTCGCAACTGAGGTTGTCGACACTCATCGAGCCTCACACCCACGAACACGATTGGTGAACAGATGGAGCTATGTAGGTCAGCCGCCAGTTGGGCCCGCGATCAGTATAGGTAGGTTTCATGTGACGTCAGGATTCGCACCGCCGCCATGTTTGCGGCGAAGTTGCTTGTCGTCTGCAAGGAAATACCCACCACGTAGCGTTCGTTACACCTGCGTCAACTGTACGTTTGTTAGTAGTGTGTAAAATGTCGGTAACATTGCATAAAATTAATGACAATGTTGTGCATTCTGAAAATAGCCGTAATCTTTCATATGTTCAAACTCTTTGCGCAGTCGACAGAAAAGATATGGACAAAGAGCGAAGTTTTGCGATGTAGATTCATATGAACTGGACGATAACGAAATGAAAAGGGGCCTAAACTTGGCCAACTGTAGTTGACGTGTGTTTATTTACTTGGCCCAGCTATCTGGAATTAATTTGTTTTTGTATTTATTAGTGGTTCGGATTCTGCTTGAAATATTTACATCCATACAGATAAATTGTAAATTCAAAAGCTCAACCATTATCGCCTGTTTCCTTTTAAGGTTTTTTACAAGCGCTGATCGAATAACAATTAATAACAGTTTGTGTTAACGAACGAAATATAAGTAATCAAATACAAACGTACAATTATCAAGATGAATTTAACTTTGAATGTTATCATTTCTTTTTATCGTTAAACTTAACGCACGTATCAGCACCTTTCTACCAAGAAAACAAGGAAACACTATTGTAAGTATGATAAAACACACCAGTTCGATCCATTTGTACTAAAAGTCGCAGAGAAATGTGACTATGAAATTACATGAGAGGAAATGTTCACTGCACACTCTGTAATGTTCACTTTGTTCATTAATGTTGGCACGATATATTCTCGCCAACCAGACGACGCGGCATCTTCTGATCAATAATTATAGAGACCCGTGCCGTGAAGCGCAACTTCTGTTCTTTCTCCGAAAATTCGAGGATAAACTTGAGTTTCTCTTAAACAACGAAAACTGCACAGTACCATCGTAAACAACGTTGAAATCTCCCACCGCCAGCCTGAATTGCGTATGTTTACAATAAGGACCGGCCTTAATCATGGCTGCTCGATCCCACAATGCAACAGTTTGTGACGTAGTAGATTTGCTAGCAAGACTCGACTTTACGAGAATAAGCTACCTCTACCAGAGGGCTCTGAACTGAGTCTTTCTAGCGAAAGAAGTGCAGAGGCTCGCTTCAAGCGTGAGGAGATTTGTTTGGGATGCTCCTCTAATGTGTGGACTTATCCATGTTCGGGTGATTATGCGCTCTGTTGGTCCGCGGTTCCATGTCGGAACGGGGAGAGAACGATAAACTTCATTCGTGCTTGTGTTCAACGTCTCTGTGAAGAATAACAAAATCTCTTTTGAAAAAACTTTTTTTAGGCAGACTGAATTCTCAAATGTAGTGGGCGGGAACCTAAAAACACAATCCAGTTTTTTTTCTCAGTCCTCTCTGGTGTACTTGGTGCGTGAAATTAGCGGGTTGTGCCGGGTTAAAACAACCGTAATGTTATTCTTATGAGAGTTCCTATTTTTTCTTTTTTTTTAAACAATAATAACTATACATTATCAGAGTTTAGAACATGCCACCTTTACAGCCAGCGCGGGGACTGAATTTATGGCAGTGACCCTCTGTTGCCGCGTTTACCTACGAAAGAACTTGCGGTCAAACAGCCAATTAGACCTACCGGTGCCCCCCTCTGGGCAACAATCGGCAACTTTTGAAACCCTCCACTCCGAAGCAGCCAGTATGAAAACACGATTTTGTCAATATAGCCATTCTGCGCTGTGATTGGGGACCGGTTTGTATGGCGGCACTATTATAGTGACAAGCGGCCAGTCTACATATTCACAAGGCGAACGATACCGTATCATGACAGAGTTGAGTGTACTGGCGCGGTGGAATGAATGAATGATTTACGTTCCGTCTGGAATGACTGGCGTGGTTGACTGAAACCACGTTCGTATACGACACCTGGTATATACTGAAGAAAAAAACGACGTACAACACGAACATTCGTAGGTGCTCATGTCATACATAATTGTATTTACTCTTTATATTTTGGACATTACAATTGATGATTACTAATTAAGAATTTTTATGGGGAATCAAATCTATAATTATCTTCCAAGATACAGGAATTTTGAAACTATGGTTCCACATTGGGTCTATTGATTGTAATTATTGCATTCTTATTGTTCATTGTAGTTGTATTTTGTAATTATTTTTCCGTTACTCGGGTATAAATATAAGTTTGGAACCAAAATGGCCATAAATTCGGCTTCTGTAAAGACATTTGGGGGAGGGGTGAGTGTATAAATCAATGCTTCACTTCTTGCTAATCGCGATGACGAAGCTGAATGATGATTAGGCAAAACTGAATGAATGTAATTATGTTTTAAGTATACTTTATGGACAGTTAGGCTAATCTGGACTGGACCTACAGCTTAAAGTAGGATCCGAACAACTATGTGCCTCCACCGGGTATCGAACTCAGGATCTCTTGATTGCAAGGGAATGACGTTATCACAACACCACTGGAGAGGCCCTGCAAAATTGATGAAGGGCATCTCACAACGAGACATCAACACTCAATCCAGGACTTCGAAAACTTCGGTGGTAAGATCATCGACCTATCAGTGCGCATTCGGACACCGAGGTACTATTATTATTAATAATAGCAAGAAAATTAACTTTAACGATTCGGCTGTCCAAATTTTGATTTGACGATGCAAGGTGCTACTTAATACTTTTGAAGTGTCAGTTTTGGAGTGACGGTATTGTGCCTCACGAAGACTAACTTGTCTACTGATATTAAAGCTTCCATCAACTCTAACACAAGAGACGGAACGACAATCAGTTTGCATTTCCTTTGTGAGATTTTTTTGCCGATTTCTACCTTAACAGTCAATACTTAATGACAAATATTTGCTACTTGATATCTTCTCCCAATTATGTTCCTCGCAGGAAATCGACGAACTGTGAAGACTACAACATTACATCTCCTTCCCACTTTTGCGATGAACGCTTTGGAGTGTTCGCCTCACGGGGCTCCTCCTCTTCTTTGAAGTGACGCCTTTGCCGTCCCAGCGAGAATAACATTTTGATCGAATCTCCTTCCTCCCATTGTCCTCGGCCGATGCTCGAAGACTTTTGCATGAGAAGAGGGGAAGCAAGGTATCTACGTCATAACGGACCTTTCGCTCAAGGCTCAATATCCCCTTTTAATCTCCTGCGAAGTTATAACAGCGCAAACACTCGCATCAATCAAACAGCTCGCGCGGAAAACAAGATTTTCCGCGTCCTCAATCAATTCCTCTTCCTCGTCCCTATTTCCTTGCCTCTTTATTTTGCTTTTTTCTTACGAACCTCTCCTCCTCTCCTTTGCCTTTTTTGTTCCCTGTCTTGTCTTGGAATGCAAAATTGTTACCACTGGTCCTGAGTGATTTTCGTCCAGTGTTTCCAACTGTTTTAGAGCAATGCTCATAATGGACGCACCCTGCTTGGAATAATGTTCTTAACGTTAACATACGCGCCTGCTTACAGAAATGTTCTTAACGGACGCTCCTTGCCTAATGCAGTGTTCCTGACGAACGGTCCTTGCCTAGAGCAATGTTCCTGACGAACGGTACTTGTCTAGAGCCGTGTTCCGAACGGACGGTCTTTGCCTAGAGCAGTGTTCCTGACGAACGGTCCTTGCCTAGAGCAATGTTCCTGACGAACGGTACTTGCCTAGAGCCGTGTTCCGAACGGACGGTCTTTGCCTAGAGCAGTGTTCCTAACGGACGGTTCTTGCCTAGAGCAGTGTTCCTAACGGACGGTTCTTGCCTAGAGCAATGTTCCTGACGAACGGTACTTGCCTAGAGCAGTGTTCCTAACGGACGGTCTTTGCCTAGAGCCGTGTTCCTGACGAACGGTACTTGCCTAGAGCAATGTTCCTAACGGACGGTTCTTGCCTAGAGCAATGTTCCTGACGAACGATACTTGCCTAGAGCCGTGTTCCGAACGGACGGTCTTTGCCTAGAGCCGTGTTCCTGACGAACGGTACTTGCCTAGAGCAGTGTTCCTAACGGACGGTTCTTGCCTAGAGCAATGTTCCTGACGAACGATACTTGCCTAGAGCCGTGTTCCGAACGGACGGTCTTTGCCTAGAGCAGTGTTCCTAACGGACGGTCCTTGACTAGAGCAATGTTCCTGACGAAAGGTCCTTGCCTAGAGCAATGTTCCAGACGGACGAGAGCCTCCAAGATGCCGCAGTGGTAGCGTCGTTGCCTTGTAATCAAGGGGTCCGGGGTTCAATACTTGGTGGAGGCAAATAGTGGTTCGGATCCCCCTTTAAATTGTAGGTCCAGTCCCGATTAGTCTTTCTGTGCATAAAGTGGACTTAAAATGTCAAATCAATCCAATCCAGACGGACGGCCCTTGCTTAGAGCAATGTTCCTGACTTAGGTTCTTAATTAACCCTCCTTACCTCCAAAATAACACATTGTCGTTAATGTTGCATTAAACGAAAGACAACATGTTCACTTCATATTTTGAGAAATAGGAAATAATCCATACTTTTATGAATAGGAGCGGTGTCTGGTTAAAAATAGAACTTAGCAAAGTAACTGAATATAGCGCTAGTTGCCAGACAGGTAACATGTCATAGTTACAATTACCGATACAACTTTTGTAAGATAATACTAATCAGCCCTCCAGTCAGGACATAGACCTGTGTTTGAATCCAGGATAGATGAATCAGTTAGAAGTAGGGCCTTCTCCCGACCATCGAACCTTTCCTAAATATGTAGTAATGGCGTCCAGAGCATTGTGCTGATCATGTCATTTTCGCTTGTTACGACCAGTGCTGCTTAACCTATTGCATTCCTGATGCTCCTCCTGCCGTGGGAATGACTACTCCGGATGGCCTGCACTGAAAATTCTCGGATAGGGCTGAAGTGAAATCAAACGCAGACGAAGTCAGTTTGAAACTGTTTGTTTTCTTTAGCATTTGACTACAACGACGTAACTTGAGTACAGGAATGCGGAAAGCAAAATATCGGCGATTATTTTTCCCTTCGGGAAGTCTAATATAAGAATCTCAACCCGGTGGAGGGATTTAGGGAGAACTTTCTTCTTTTGGTACCTCATTAGACTTGGCTCGGCTCAAGAACCAACTTAAGCCAAGGCCCCAATAATCTACAAGTGAGACGCAAAACACGATGCGGTTATGGAGACGATGAAAATAATTGAATCAGACTTAAGTCCGAGACAAATATCTCTCCGTGTTGATACTCGTTGTTTAACCTTTAAACAGCCAATGGGTCATATATGACCCACAGAAAGTATAGGCGAAAACAGCCAATGGGTCATATATAACCCATAGTGCCGATTACAACATTCACGTGCTTGTAGGACCTTCATATTTGTATGTGCCCCTCCCCATTTCTCTAATATGCAAATTAGCTATTTATAACCAAAACGCAGGATTGTACATATTGCGTCATATTTCAGCCTGTATGAGAACTGGGGACTTGAAACAAGTTTCACTTTGTTGCAAAAGGTCTATTATTTGAAAACAATGCAAAAGTTTGCGCCCTTTTTTGAAAATAACGGGAGAAGAGGAGGCGAACGTCAGATTCTATTTATTGAAATTTGGGTACTTGGCCCCTCCCAACCCCGTTTTTCTAACTTGGGCTTTCTGAATTGTACACGGTCGCGTGCTCCGATGTTTTTGCTTTCAAACAAAAGTTATCCGAAGTAGATTGCTCAAATAGTGTCAGAGATATATCGTTTTTCTGAAATAAGTGTAAAAATTTAAAAATCGCGCGCAAAGGCCGCGGCGAGAGAGGGGTTACATTGGAAAACCGGCTCGGCTGTTTAAAGGTTAAATCTCGTACTCCTATTTCACCAGAATGAAATATTCTTTCAATGGAATACATTAAAAATATTCGAATATACAACAGATAAAGTTGACAAATTACTTTAATCATATTAACATTCAAACTTAGCAATATTTTCTTCGTACAGAAATTTGTTAAGAGACTTCCATTAGAGAATTAAATACGTGAATGTATTGAGGAAGTGTATCAAATGTGGCCCCCATTTTGTTTTTGCCGCATATCAAGGAAACCATCAAGCCAAAATGAATGGCAGTAAGGTCTGAAATAGTATGTTATGTACTTGTTTAGTATGTCTCCTTACATAGCGAGAAAAAAATGGCTTCATTCTGAAAATCTTATATTTTCAAAGAGATGCAATTTTGAACATTGGAAAAAAACGTTCCTAAAGTGGGCCCTCTTAAATTTACTCCAATTAAGAACAGAAACAGCATAAAGTATAGTAATATAAGCTGAAATACAATACATGGAAGGCTGTGGAATACAATAAAACGTTTTCTGAATGTTGAGCACAAAACATAATGCAAGAATATGAGCTTTTTATCAAATCCATCGTTTTAATTCGTATGGATTTACGTGGCCATGTTATCTCGATTTCCCGTTCTTATTTTCTTCCGTTTTCGCCATATCTATTCCCTTGGAACTTGTAGCAGAATTCCACGATTAGAATTTGTGTGAAAACACATGCTGTGCTTGTTTCACAACACAGGGGGACACTTTAGGAACGACGTGGCACCACAAGTGCTTATTTTTCGATGCTAATTTTTTCTCTTGCATTCTCGTCAATGGCTTTCCAATTACATACAAAGATATCTCCTATATTTAGGATTAAGCATGTAGAAGAGTTGACGTATTTACCTCTCAAATGACCGAAGTAAGGCAATTGAATGTGGGAGCAATAAAACTTTTCACTTCCACAAAATCACTAACGAGCTGATTGGGGAACAATAGATACGGTAATGAACATGAGCGCAAGCAATGAATGCGAAAATAACGTAAGCTACCAGCTGCATCTATTTCCGCCAGGCTACAACACCATCAGGAGCAGAAATGAATGGGGCCCGCTTTAAGGACGGGGTCCGTATTTGGTACACTTCCTCTAACCTTTGCGATTATAAGGTCATTAGAAAATAAGAAAATTCCACAATAATATTTAATTATTATTAAATGTTTTTGGAATGCTTGAAAATTACGCAAATGTACAAAGTCGCAACGGAAATGTCATGCTTTCATTGCACGATGTAATGTAATTAAAGGGAGACTGGCGGTACACTATCAGCATTTGGTTAGATTCACGTTCATCCGGAATTCCGTCCATCAAAAATATGTCCGAAAATTCCCTACACGCAGGAACAAGTTCGTACGTTTGGCAACCGTGATTTTCGTCTTGTCCTCCTCTTCTCATTTCGATTCGGCGATGTGCATTCCGGAGGGGTCTAGATTGTTACGTTCGGCTCGGCTTCTAAATTCAGATGTCGTTTGTGTTGTATTGATTCCCAGTCGTCTTGGGACTCTCTCTCTCTCTCTCTCTCTTTCTCTCTCTATCTCTCTCTCTCTCTCTCTCCCTCTCCCCCTCTCTGGTGCATTCAGAGGTTTACGACTGAGAACCGCTTCCCCCCGATAAGCTCCACGAATCAAAGTAGAGCGAAACGTCGTACATCCTAATTGGCTTGAACGACAAACTTTCGGTCCGCTGTCCTTTTAGTGTACTAAGCAGTTGAGAGCACTCTTAAAAAGAACTGAACTCCACGCTGCCAATCTTTATAACTCGTTGAAATCCCAGCTACAATACAATAGCTAGAAATATAGTATAAAATGTAGACTAGATAAATGTTTTACATTATTAATAGGTAATTCTTTCAACATTTGTTTCTATCTTCACATCGATAAGAGCATCCAGAGATCCATATGGAGATAGTGTGGACGCGATTAAGGTTTCACAGGTAATTCTTCCAACATTTGTTTGGATATCCATATCGATAAGAGGATGAAGAGATTCATATGGAGATAGTGCAGACGAGATAAATGTTTTACGTTATTGATGTGTAATTCTTCCTATATTTGTTTGGATATCCATATCAAAAACCGCATCCAGAGATCCATATGGAGATGGTGTGGACGCGATTAAGGTTTCACATTATTATTAGGTAATTCTTCCAACATATGTTTGGATATCCACATCGATAAGAGGATGAAGAGATTCATATGGAGATAGTGCGGACGAGATAAATGTTTTACGTTATTGATGTGTAATTCTTCCTATATTTGTTTGGATATCCATATCAAAAACCGCATCCAGAGATCCATATGGAGATAGTGTGGACGCGATTAAGGTTTCACATTATTATTAGGTAATTCTTCCAACATATGTTTGGATATCCACATCGATAAGAGGATGAAGAGATTCATATGGAGATAGTGCGGACGAGATAAATGTTTTACGTTATTCATGTGTAATTCTTCCTATATTTGTTTGGATATCCATATCGAAAACCGCATCCAGAGATCCATATGGATATAGTGTGGACGAGATAAATGTTTCACAGGTATTTCTTCCAACATTTGTTTGGATATCCAAATCGATAAGAGGATGAAGAGATTCATATGGAGATAGTGTGGACGAGATAAATGTTTCACAGGTAATTCTTCCAACATTTGTTTGGATATCCACATCGATAAGAGGATGAAGAGATTCATATGGAGATAGTGTGGACGAGATAAATGTTTCACAGGTAATTCTTCCAACATTTGTTTGGATATCCACATCGATAAGAGGATGAAGAGATTCATATGGAGATAGTGTGGACGAGATAAATCTTTCACAGGTAATTCTTCAAACATTTGTTTGGATATCCACATCGATAAGAGGATGAAGAGATTCATATGGAGATAGTGTGGACGTGATATAGATTTTACGTTATTGATATGTAATTCTTTGAACATTCAACTTGATTGTATTTGTATTACTTAGCGTAGCTTTTCTGCCACTTTTGGCTAATTGCGAGGATGAGGATGAGTGATTATGATGAAATTGATGAAGGTACACTCACAAAGGAGATCCATGTTCAGGCCTGAAATCGAACTCGGGACCTCTGCCGTCGTATTCTTTCCACATTTATCTGGATCTCTGTCAACAAGAACATCCAGATATTCATATGGAGATAGTGTGGACGAGATAAGTGTTTTACAATAATTAGTAGTAACTTTTTCATAATCAGACAAGCTTAGAGGTAACATTTGGAAGAATTTGTTTTCACGACATTCCTCAAACTTTGAAGGAAATCAGTGTAGCTTTATTTCTGTGCTCTCCAATCCAGTATAGTGAACTTCAACTGGATAAATGAACAAAGTGACCAACTTTTGCTACGTCGATCGCGATTGGGTAAAGAATGGTCGACTACATTTCATTGCTGCTAAAGAGGTGGTACTAACGTTCACTTCACTGCACGTGGCAACCATCTCCCCAATGCAATTTCCGCAGACGACTAAGTTGGTGCTACAAAATTTCAGAAGTGTCGAGCTGTTGTAGGCGTGACGTAATTTACCTCTCCCCATCCTCCACGCACAGCCGTTCTGAAGTCGATAATCTGTGTCATTAGGTAGAAATTGATCCACGAGTTCAGGCTCTGCGCTACATCATGCGCTTTATTAAAACCGGTGGCAAGAGGGCGTTAGGTCTATGGTCCCTTGAGGGGGATGGGGCGGGAGGGGGGGGGGCTGTATCTGAACCCTTTTGACTTCCAATGAAGCCGAGGGAACCCTGAGTTGTAATTTAGATACGCATTTAATTAAGGAAATGTGCGTGGTTCAAAGTTAATTTCATTTAATGAGTTTTTTCTTTAATATTTCTTGCGTAGCGCTGGGTGAAAAATTCAAACCAAGTTCTTTTATTTTCTGGACTAATGAATCGGCAGGTAGCTGGCTGTTGGTGTTTCTCGGGGAATGTATCCTGAAAGGTTATGGAGTTTCTGTGCGTTGTATCTTCGGAATGTTATCCTGAATGTATGCAACCACGCGGAACATGATCGCAGATGCCTCACAAATGGATTGATTTTTAATACAATGCACACAGCATATGGCATTCTAGGTATATTTTTGTTTGGAACATCTGAACAAGTAGTATAGTAAAGTAAATTTGGTTTCCAAATATATTACAGTTCGGTTGACTATAGTTTAGAACGAGACTAACAGTCTCGGATACTAAACCTCGTTTTGCCTCGATTGTCCTGTTCTCGTGTCTCGATTTTACAAGGGTTTGTCCTGTCCTTGGTCTCGTCCCTGCAAGCCTCAAAATTTTTACTCTTGTCCTTTTTTTTTCGATACCATCCCCATACCTGGAAAAATAAAAGTTTTTTCCCCTGCTAAAGCATTACCATGGGTTTTTACCACAATAGGCCTATTATCTGGGATTCTTGGTCAAAGTTAGTTCAATGCTATTCTTTTCACGGATTTCCCCAGTTATCTTCACGATGCTGGATCAGTACTCATATTGAATGCAACAGTGTTATTGCAAGAATATCAAGCGCTATGTTGGAATCACCTTACGGGGAGGGTCGTTAATCTAAACTCACCAGATATTAACTAGCAGAAGCACGTTAAATTAAAAAATAACATATTCATAGATTAAGTCTTAAAAATAATGTTATGTCGAAAAAAAGTGTCAAAGTTTAAATTCACTTTATGCTCAGGTAGGCTAATCGGGACTAGATCTACAGTTTAATGTGGGATCCGAGCTACCTTCCAAACTTCTGCCAGGGATAGAATCCGAAACGCCTTAACTACAAGGCGATATCATTACCAATACGTCATCGGGGAAATCCGGAATGATGAGCAATGTTTTATAGTTCACACAAAATAGCAACTATATAATTACAATTCAGTTCCAGTGGCAGGGCGTGAGGGGGTGTGCAGTGGTCCAACACCCCCAACAAACAGAATAAACTACAATAAATGAATGTTCTTTGGCACATATAATCATTTGTATTAGAAGTAAGTGTATAGTAAATCCCAGAAAATAATATCATCCGCTTCCCCATTTATTTTTCTGATACCAGCTAGCACATCGAGCTGCGACGCCAAGGGTCCCGGGTTCGAATCCGGCTCGGGCTTAGTTGTTTGTGAATGTCCATTCATCAATTTCATCATGTCATCACTCATCCCCATCTTCGCAAATTAGCCAAGAGGCACAAAATGCGAAGAGAAATAAACTAAATCAATCAATCTTCACACCAGCGACGTAAGCATTATCTTGTCTTTTCGCCTTCCTTAGATTAACTATATTACCAATTTTATTCATTCAGTTTTTAACAGTAGATGACGCTATTTAAATACTATTTCCGTTATGCTGAATTTTAATTCTCTACTGTGTTATTCATAGTAGAAAAGCGAAGTAAAATAAACAAAAATCAAATAACTTTGCATTTTTGTTATTTAGCGTCGCTTTTCTTCCATGTTTAGCAAATCGCGACGATGAGGATGAAGTAAACTTAGGTCGGGCACTGAACCGGCCACATAAAACTTTCAAATGGTAGGGGTGAGTGACGTGGTAACAGCATTGCCCGTTCGGAGAAACGCGAGCGCCACTGAATCAGTAATATCTAACGATCCCTCTTATATTTACAAGACCCTTGACACACATGCGGAGAACTATATTATATAAGCCTTTCAGCTAATTAATAACGCCATAGCCGATCTTCTGGAGGCGACTCCACGCCACGCACTGCATCAAATCGAGAACTACAGGGTGTTCCACGCATGAAGACGAGACAAACTCTCATAAATCACCTTCTCATTTGGAAAAATACATTACAAAGTTGAGAGATTCCCAATCAGCGTACCTCGAAATTGAGAGCGAGTTTTTTTGATTCCATTCCAAGTATCCATTAGATCCTAAAACATTGGGAGAGGGTCTGTTAGCGTCAAAGAAGCTTCCGAAAACGCTATAATAACGCTACCATTCCGCGAAAATCCCTCCGAGCGCCCTCCGGCTGAAAGAAGATGTAATTCCTGGCGCATATCCAGCTGGATTGGTGTCAGTGGCCGACGTTGATGGTCGAGTAACTCGCTGAAGATGGAGGCGTAAGCCGCTGGATATGTTTTATACTCTGGTTGAGTTTAATCTGAGGCCCAGAAATTTCGGAGCGTGGTCTCTGGAAACTAACGGAACGGCGCAATCCTGCATCCCCCCTTCTCCCACCCCTTTTCCGTCCCCATCTTCATTATTCTCCCGCCGAGCTAGGCATGGGACGTTTCCTCATTAAAGAGTACGGAAGGAGTGCAGTCCCCGTGCAACAAGATAGTAGTCATCCTGAAAATGTTACCCACCCATGATCTACTCTGCCCGGTGGAGCGTGGGATGACAGGGCTTCCGGAAAACACCGACGCGAGCTTGTATCTCTTTCTCTCTCTCTCTCTTTCACGTTATCCTTAGATCTTACTTTTCTCTTTCTCTCCCTCTCGGCCCCACTACCACTTTTTCACTTTTTTGTATTTTTATCACCCCTCTCTTGTGCTTATGCTCTTTCTAACTCTTCATCTTTTTCATCCGTTTTTCCATTCTCTCTTCTTCTCTCACGTCTCCTTTTTCTTACTCTACTTCCATTTTTGTTTTCCTCTTTCTATTATCACTTTTCTCTTTATTTCTGTTCCATCCCTACCACTATCATCCTTTTGCTTCTTGTAATTTTCATTTTCATCTTTCTCTGTCGTTTCACCATTCTTTTTGTCTGACTTCTTACTTCTTTTTCTTGCTCTTTTTCTATCTTCATCTTTCTCTCTTGCTTTTCTCTATTTCATCCTGTTTTCCTCTGTCTTCGTCTTTCTTTTCATTCTCTCTGTTTCTTTCTATTTTCCTCTTTCAGTTCCTATCTCTATTCATCTTCCCACCCTACTTCTTCTTTTCCTTTCTTCCTACTGCCATCTCTCCCCCTTTCGTACTTAAGCTCTTTGCAACCCATCATTTTCACCTTTCTCTGTCGGTTCACCATTCTCCCTCTTCCTTTTTCTCTAACTTCTCACTTGTTTTTCTTCGTAGTTTCCTCTTTTTCATCTTTATTTCTTCATTTTCTCCATTTCTTATTTTCCTAATATTTCTTTCAGTTATCTCTATTACTCTTCCTATCTTACTTTTTTCCTTTCTCCCTGTTACCATCTTTCCGTATTTTGTTCTCACGCTCTTTATAACACTTCATCTTCACCTTTCTCTGTCGTTTTCCCATCCTCGATTAATTGAGCACCGGGCTCTGCTCGGTACACTTCGCTTCAGCTTGTCACATGAGCAGAACGGCCCGAAATGTCTACCGGAGAAGTAGACCCTGGACCTTCGTCCGGTCTTTGCTGGTGCAGATTCTTTATTTACAGTACAAACCCTTGTGTGCGAAAATGAGCAGGAAATACGAGCTTTTAAAAGAAGCCATGAGATAGTACTCATTACTCTATGACGTCCTCGATCCAAGTTCACCATTCTCCCATCTCTATAAATAGATCATGCGCCCAATATCTGTGTTTCCGTTTACAGCATTTCCGTTCCTCTTTCCCCACCCTTTATCACTACTATGAAATTCTCTGATGATCTCTCCCGATTGCAACTTCTTGTTGTGCTGTGTTGTGCCGTGCCGTGCCGTGCAGAATCTTGCTGTGCCGTGCCGTGCCGTGCCGTGCCGTGCCATGCCGTGCTCTTCCGAACCGTGCCTGCCGTTCATAACTGGTTTCCTGCTTAAGAATCATTTTCAAGTTGTAGGCAGGCAATTACTTTTGGGAACGTTTACGTTTCAAGTAAGTTACCTAACAAAAGTTCGCAGTAATTGGGATAATTTTAAAGTTGAGTGTTCTGTGATGTAACGCGAGGACAAACCAGAGAATAAATTTTTCCATTCCACTCTCCAGCAGGGAGAGAAACTATCAAATTACCTCTTGCAGCAGGTCCCCCCTTTGTAGCGGAGGACCCATGTCCCAATTTAGAAACTATGGCTCCATTGTCTTCCGGGCATGAAGCATCGACAAATTAAACGAGGTCGAGTCCTCCGGGGGCGAACGGTCCGGAGGGGATTTACCCCGGAAATCCGGCCGAAATTGAAGATGTTTGGCCCCTCCCCCGGCCTCTCTTCGCCTCTGCTCTTTATGCCATCCGACGTGATGCATTGTCTGGTCTTGAAGCGATCATATCACGAGGCTGGCTTTTCGGCGGATCCAAGCCAAGAGGATAGGGGACGCCCCGGTCCGGGCAAAGAGGCTGGAGAATGAATCACCGACATGTTACGACGGGTTTAATCTTCATCCAGGAATTTTGTCGGAATAATTCCAGGATTCTCGGTGTTCTCTCTCTATCTCTCTCATCCCCGAGTACCAATTTCTGAATCTGGAGCTATCTGGAAAAAAAAGGCCTCAGTTTGAAATGGTGCTGAACTGTGGAAGCATGGGTCCCAGGTCCACCTTCCTTTCTACTATTGTCACCAGTTTTGTACATGTATTTTTTGGTTTCTCATTCTTGCTCCAGTATTATTTGAATTGAGGAAGATGACTAGTGTTGACCGATATATCAACTAGACGATATATCGTCACGATATTTTGGGGATATATATCGTGTCGGCGATATATCGTCACGATATTTGGCGATATATATCGGTGTTGGCGATATATAGTCACGATAATTAACGATATATATCGTGTCAGCGATATGTTGTCACGATATTTGCCGATAAACGTATATCGTGGAGACGATATATCGCCGATATCACGATACGGAAAAAATATGGTATATCGTCTGTGACGGTATTTTCTTGACTATATATCGGGATATCAAATTTCCTATATCGTCCGTCCATAGAGATTACTTCATGGACACCAACGGGGGAAGGGGGTCCACGGAATATGAAATAATTTCTTACTTATTATTAATTACTTATCTACACTATTCCTCTTTGATTTCTATATTTCTCTCTCTTTATTTTCCTCTTCCGTACTAATTATGTATTTTTAATTTATTTCTTATTGTTTCATCTCTTGTCTTTTTTTTTATTATTTCCTATTTTATTTTCTCCCTTATCCGTCTTGTTCTCTTCTTTATTCTCTTCCCCACATACTTTCTCTTGTTTCTTTTATTTCTATCTCTAATTTTTCTATCTTTCTCTCTCCGATTTATTTCTGCTTTTTACAACATTTTTTCTCTAACGTACCTTTTCCTCTCTCGCTCTCTCTCTCCCTGAATCTCTAAAAATATTTCTATTTCACGATGACTGCTAAACATGCTGGAACACCTTTTGGAGAATTTTCTGAGTGTGCTCAAGATCTCCTTCATGGATATTAAATGAATGATGACGTCAGTACCGTATACGTAATGGGAGATTGCATGCAGGGTAGTCTTAAATTGTAGTAGGTATATATAGTTTAAATAATTTACCAAGAGTTAAAATGTACTATGTTTGACGGAGAAAGTGCTTTATAATATTTTAAAAAGAAATTAAGTTGTATATGAAATTTAAGATGTGATTTGTTTCAGATAAGAGGCATAGCCTCCCGATATTTTCTGATATGTTGTCTGATATTTTACACTTTTCTTATTGTTGACATAAGTGATCCGACTTTAAATAACCACAGGCTTTATATCGACTCATGAAATTTCTTTTCAGACACTTAAATGCGGAATATTTCATATTGTAAATAAAATGTTTCCACGATTGTTTTGGAGTATTATATACCCTTATAATAACTCTAAAACAATGATTATTGCCTCTCCTATGTAAAACCTTTAATATATTTCACTCTTAAGCTGCCTGGTAGCTTTCCTTAACAAGCTGCACCTTCTCGATGGTGTATTGTCCTTTTGCAATCAAATGGTTCCAAGTTTGATTCACAATATAGTGTGTTTCGATTTCCACTTTAAGCTGTACGTCCAGTCTCGATTAGCTTATCTGATCATAGTGTGTTTTTAATCCTTGACACTCCTTTTCGTTTATTATTAATGTTTTCTATTTGTTATATTATTTCCTTTGGTACTGTTTTTAAATATAAACTTCGCTCGTTGTTGGATGCTTTATTTTTACAGATGTTAGGTTATTTATTATTATTATTTTTGCTTTAAAGAAAGTACGCCACTCGAATCACTTATGTACGAGTAGTAATAATTACGAAAATGTATCAATTAGGATGCATAGAAAATATGTTTTTCCAATCTTAGTTGTTAAATTTCTTTTCTTTCTTTACAGATCACTCTAAGGTACGTACATGATGTGACTTCCTTCTGTTGAACTAGAGTAAGTAAAACTAGTTTCTTTCAGTTTATTTATTTGTATGGTTCTCACTGTATCTACAAATGCAGAGTGAGGTCACCAGAGAATTTCTGTTGATCTCAACGGGGAACGAATTATTTCCCAGCGGATTGTGCTTACGGGACCATAGCGACCACGATTCGGCTCCTAAAAAAGTTTTTATATCGCCTCTTAAGACTTTAGTCTTCACAAGGCAAAGGAAATTTCAGAACTTCTTTCGGAAAGATCGTAAAAGGGAGCCTCCTGAATTCATATAGCTACAGTTTTTGGAGATATTATACGCGATAGTCTTGTAATAGGATGAAATTCCACAAGTTGAAAAGCAGTCTGAAATAGATTAGTAATAGCAATGCGTCTGTTAGAAAACACAGACAGTCTTTGAGACTCAGACATTCTAATGGAACCACGAGATGGTCCTTAGGGAAGCCGAGTTATTTCCGCCTGTCAGATTTTGTAGTCTTCAGAGTAAAATAGACCTAAATTTCATTCTTTCTGCATTGGAAACCACGCTAAAATGCTAATGTTCTAATAATAAGTCATACATTGAGCATAACATACAGTCCACACAGTATGTGCATGTGAAACTAAGTAATTATATCTACACTATACGGGTGGAGTATACGTGATATTGAAATGTATATGAGGGAATTGGGAAATTATAGACAAAAACAACTTGAAGAGCGTATATTTATTTTTTAAAACTCTGCATTTGAAAAGTGGAAAGAAGAGGTGAATTGAGGTACAAAACTATGCTCTCACTTAATTTGTCTTCACGTTGATTAAGTTAATATGGCTTTTGGGTAAGATTTATTCTACATTATATGTACGTTGCAGTATTGGGTAACACAATTGTGGAGGCTAGCGAGTGCTCTGTACGGTGCGAGTTTGTAGCCTGCAAAGGAGTTGAGAGGCAAAAATGCTGTTAGGGGGGGGGGGGAGACGTTTGACTTTCACGGAACCACCATCTTTTCTTCTGACAAGATTACAATGTCACGCCTCAATGTGAACGAATCAGATGGCGAGAGGTTTACCACAGCACGAACGCGATCGACGAAGCCTTCCATGTAGCTTACTTCTTCTTTTCCGCCCCTCTTAGAATAATACAGTATACACATGATACGGCGGATTGTCTTTGTTGTTTGACAAACTGCTCAAAAGGAGAATGTAAAATACCTTGTCAAAATTTTTGATACGAGGAGTTAAGAGGTTTAATTCAAAGATCAGTTGCAAATGTTTGGTATGTATCTCATAATTAAACAACGATAAATAATGTTACTTTTTAGCTCACTTGTATGTTTTCTGAACTAGTTGGGCTATCGCGCTGGTTTAATGGAAACTCTCTTGTCTTGTAATCAACGGGTTCGTATGAGTAACAATAACTCAAGATTTTGCAGAACATACTTCATTTCGTAGGAATGAAGGCTTCAAAATCTAGTCCCTAGTCCCTCAGTGACCATCTGCTTCAGTGGTGAAAATATGCTCATGTTCTGATATGAATGCAAAAGTGCACATTGTCAGAAATTGTCTAAGTACTTATATATTGCTAGGTATACACAAACTCTAAAGCGCCTATAAGTGTATGCTCAAACTGTGTACCGCCAGGCCATAATAATGTTGATATGACAAGGATGGAAACTATGCGAGGGAGGACTGGATTCACACGTCTTCACTTCTTGAGAACCACGTTGGAACATGTGTTCATGAACAGCTGCTCTATTTATTCATGCAGTCCAATGCGTCCATGATTTGTCTTTAACAAACTACAACACTGAAATTGCATTGCTAGTAATTGTAATGAACAATTGGTCAACTTGATGACTTTCCACATCCTCACTCCTTGAGCACTTCCGTTGGTGTACTGTCAGGTGCTACTGTTTATTCATACGGCTCAAATCGTCCATGATTTGCTCTTAACAAACTACAACACTGAAATTGTATTGCCAGTAATTGCAATGAACAATTGTTAACCTTGATGACTTTCCACATCCTCACTTCTAGAGCACCTCCGTTGGTGTACTTGTTCATGATCAGTTGCTACTGTTTATTCATACTGCTCAAATCGTCCATGATTTGCTCTTAACAAACTACAACACTGAAATTGCATTGCCAGTAATTGCAATGAACAATTATTAACCTTGATGACTTCGCACATCTTCAGCGCTTGACCCGATATTACACCCTTTTTGCAAAACAGTATTATGTTTGAAAAATTGGGCTGTAGAATGCAAAACGTGGTAATAGGTACCGTTGATTGTATCCAAAGGCAAACGGCGTTGTGCGGCATCATAAACAACAGATACGACCAATTTGTTCCCATCATGAGATCACATTGCAAGATTAAATTCCACCATCCCGTATTCCTATACCCGGACGGGGAATTCCAACAATTACCAGGTACGGTTCCATGCGCCTGATAATGACAGTTAAGTTGAGGGATTCTTCATGATACGATTCCGATGAGGTAATCTGTTTTAGCTCTTTTGTTTTTTGCTCGTGTGATTGCCAGTAGATGGCAGTAGTGGGAGTAGAAAAATCAATTCACGGCCTCTCCAAATGGCAGTTGTAATTGGATAAGTATTCTAGTTAGATAATTGGCATTATTTTGTTAGATATTAAAACTTTCTGACAGTCTAAAAGTTAATATTATTGCTTTGCTTTATACTACTATTAGAACGAGCATTCACGAGCAATATACTTAGTACTTCTATTAACAACAATTAACAAAAACGTTTGGTCGGTCGTTTTTAATTGTGTTCAATACACACGTTAGATATCTCGATAGAAGAGCTTATTTTTATCACCAAATTTCACTATTATTGTGATTGATCTAACATTTGATATTTACAGTATATTATATGTACCATTCGTCGTCATGGCTAAATTATGGTAGGGGGTTATGACATGTAGTATGTTTAGAATAAAATCAAAACTAGAATTTGAATTTAGCATGATGTACATGTATTTCATCTTCATCGTCGCAACTAACATCACAATGAAAAGAAATAGTAAAATTTGTTGAGCTCTAACCAACAATGTTATTTGCCAAGTTAGTAATTGTGAAGGCATCCACCTAAATATGTTCTTAGTCTTCACATAAGGGAAAATAATATTTCAGTTGTGGCTTTGGAAACTTGCATTTTCAGGGTTAGACTATCACAATAACAAGTAATTAAGATGTACCGGGTTTGATACCCGGTGGAGACATATTGCACAGTGCTTCGGATACCACTTTAAAACTGTAGACCCAGTCCCGATTAGCCTATCTGTTCATACCAAATACAATAGTAGCATTAGGCAAATTTTTAGATGGCTTGAGCCCCACGAATCTATTTAAGTCGACGCCACTGAAGATGAGTGATGAGTTTAGGAAGTAAAAGGGAAACTACCCATTGCACTGTGGAAGTAGGACATCTCACAATCACAATCTCGGACTTGTATGGTGCTGCAATCTACCCTCCCAAGGTTGACCGCAGGTACACATTTATTAGAGGGGGACGTGCTTTGCTGGAAACTTTCTCCCACTCGGAGGAACGAACACGGATCTCCCACATGGCAGTTAGACGCCCTCGGCTCTGAGTCGTAGCTGAACCGCGATTCGAACCCGGGACGTAAGACTTACCATCCCGCTACACACAGACCAGTGCAATTCTCATCCATTCACTAAAAGAGAGAGATAGATAATACTTATTTATTTATTTCGTCTTCTCTTACATGGCGAAGTTAAGGCTGTGGAGCCTTTTGTTCCACTTGACCTGTTTACAAAAAAATTTGAATGTGGAATAATTAAAATATTGAAAAAAGAATGAAAGAAACATATATAAAAATTACAGAGAAATAAAAAATATAAAGAAAAATACATATAAGAATGGTAATCTAACCAATAGATACGGGCACATACACTCACACTAACACATACATACGCGTATTTTTGCCCTTACACATGTACAAGCAAATACATAACATTACACTTACTTAAACACAGTCCAAAACTGAATACTTTGACGATAATTCATCTTAACTATTACGTTAAATCATTTTTGCGCCTTACGTCCTTCTATCATTCTCTGCACCCGCCACATTATTAGGGAAATCAAACATATAATTTTCATTATATAATATGTGTAACTTTAACAATTTTTTGAACGTCACAATTGAGGAAGAGACATGCATTTCAGGTGGCAACTTGTTCCAAAGGCCTGCTGAGGTAACAGTAAAAGAATTTGCATAAAAGTTGGATTTGTGGAGTGGAATGGAGAGCAGAGACCTTTCGCGCGATCTGGTGTTGCGGCTGTGAAAGTCGGAAAGATGTTGAAATCGGTTATAGAGATATTGCGGGTCTTTTATTTGGAGCATTTTGTACAGTAAAATTAACTTATGAAAATTACGTTTATCGCTTAATTTAAGCCACTCGACCTTCGCAAAGTACGATGTCAAATGCTCTGAATATTTATAATCGAAAACGAAACGATTGCAGGCATTTTGAATTCGCTGCAGTCTAGCTTGCTCGTGATTGACATCCAAGAAAGCAATGTCGCAACTTAACTAGTTGCAACACAAACATGGCTGCAGCAAAGACTCTTCTAACATTACCTCAAATGCGTACATGCGCTGCTAGGCTGTTTTGTCTTTCTGTGTGCTCTTGTTGTTGAAATGCAGAAATGTCAAAAGAAATTACATTAACGCTCGAGAATAGTTTCTCAATGGTACATCTGCTTTAACCTTTCAGCGGATGCTACAAGCCTTCCTTCGGAAGAAGAGATTTGCCCTGCATTAAACTGAACCTGCATTCAGGGTATATTGAAGCAGAAAAGAGAGGAGAGGGAGGGTTGTCTGTTGGCTGGATTCAAGCTGAAACCATCTTCTGCTTATATCTACTCTGGCGGCAAAAGGTCTGGAGGATGACGTAATTGGGAATAGGAATATGTTGTACCCAAGCTCCTTGTTCTTGCGTTTAAGAGGATAAAGTAATTTGCTCTGTACTCCGGGTATGCGAAAGAAAGCAATGTTCTCACGCGGTAACAGAGTGTAGGAAAACAGAATCTTCAGAGAGACGAGACGTGGTTTAGTCTCGAGTTCTAAATACTTTTCTCGTTCTCGGTGTAGCCTGAACTGATGACGTTTTCAAGTAAAATAAAAGAAACGATACTTTCGTGATGAAAAAGTTTAAAATTGAAAATCAATGGAAATATTTTTTACAACATGTGCATTGTAACTATTTCATATTTTTACAGAAAGGTTGGCATTTTCTTGACAGAACACAGTTTCCGACAATCGTTAAGAATGTGGTTAAACGCGTTCAGTAGCTGACTCATGACACAACTACAGAAAGTTCCACGTTTGAATTCATAGATGGACCTAGCTGTTTACAAGTCCCTGTTTATCAGTTTTTTGTCATTATTGTTCATCCTCATCAACAAGTTTAGATCAGGAAAGCAGAATAAAATCAACTAAGGATAAGAAAATACAAAAGTAACGAAAACAATACTTATTCACATCTTATTTTTGATTATACTAAACACACACAGACACTACTTACTTAATTATTGTAATGTTAGATATTAGTATACATTTCTTGTCACGTTTTTCCTTTGGTATTCAGCTTGAACGAGATATCACTTCAGAGAACAAATCTTTGATAACAAGAAAATTAGTTGAATTTTATTAAATGAATGAAATGAAATTACTTCCACGAAAGCTGCAAAATATGCATGTAGCCTATATCAACATTGTTATGAACATGAACGACAGATGTCCATAAATATTTATCTGGAGCTGTTACGCACAAACTGTTCTATTTTTAACTTTTAATGTCTTAATTTGAATTTCTGAATTGACATCTTCGTTTGACGAACTGGCTCGGTAGCCGAGCACGTTAAGTGGTTGATTTTCGACCTTGCCAACGAAGTTCCCGGGTTCAAATCCATGGGCATGGGTGATCTTTGTGTATCTTCATCAATTTCATTGTTGTCACTCATCCTCATCGTCGCGATTAGCCAAATGTGACAGAAATACAAATACTTCCTTTTAGGAGAAACGTTTAACACTTTCGAGACAAGTCTTCCATCCTTTCTAATTTGTCACGATTAAATCTTTGGATGATCTATTTGCCAGCCACATCAATGTATTTATGCACCATTTCATCTGCGTATACAATTTAGCAAAGGAAACTTGTTTGGGCATTACCCACAATCATTTTGTAAAAGTTGTATTTTTGGTGACGAAGTGTGCAGCTAATTTACGTTAAACAATCAGAAAAAGATTAGAACACTGTTAAAATGAATGGAAATATATTTATTCTACTTTGGTTATTATAGTAGATTTTCTGCCTTGTAGATTAATCGCTACGATGATAATTTATGAAAAAAAGATTAAATGCATGAAGGAGCAAAGAACAACTTGTCCAGGATTCATACCTGAGACCTGTGGTGTTCCAGCCGGCTTGGAACAGCCACTATCTGGTATTTTAATACAGTGTGTCTGAATTTGTACGATGTTAGTATACTAGCTTCTATCAATGTACGTTAGCTAGATGTGGCGTTCTAACAAGGAATTCTCTCAGATGTCTTATAACAAATTAGTTTTCCACGATATGTTTTAGTTGTTAAGCCCATTTTATGCACAGATAAGGCTAATCGGGACTGGTTAAAGTTGGTTTTGATTTTGATTTGATTTAGTTTATTTTACTTCGCGTTTTGTGCCTCTTGGATAATTTGCGAAGATGGGGATGAGTGATGAAATGATGAAATTGATGAAAGGACATTCACAAACAACCAAGCACGACCGGGATTCGAACCCGGGACCCTTGGCGTCGCAGCGCGATGTGCTAACCACTCGGCGACAGGGTCGGGCTGGTTAAAGTTGGATGCGAACAGTATGTACCACTCCCTAGTATCACACCCACGAGCTCTTCATTATCAGGCAACAACGTTAGTACTACGTCATCTGGTAGGCAACAATTTCATTTTGAAATTGACATCAAGACACTAATAGAACAGAGCCGTGTTGGACCAATCGGATCTCTTGCATTAAAGGTGACTTTCTTAGCTAAACAAGAATCCTTGACTATCCTTAATGGGAACCCAGGGGACATGGTCCCCCTGTAACTGCGTCAAACGTTTCCTCCTTCTCCCTTGTGTTCCTGCTCGTCAGCGGTAATCGTGGTATTCCAAAGTGGCGGGAGCCGCTGTCAAAATGAGGTCGCTCGCCTACATCCACATTCTCATCGAATTCCAGCTTCAACCGAACTTCGTGCCAGGTTGGGTAAGACATTCCGCCTATATATTTCGCGTTCGTGACATACTATAGCACAGGGAATAAATTAGCAAGGCTTGTTTCAAGCATGCGCCAATTTGTTAATCGGGCCTTCGCCTACCGCGTAAATCAGGATGCGAACAACAGTAGTATGACGTCACTTAGAAACTAACCTGGATAACAGAAAAATTACTTGAATTATCTCGATGAATGAAATTACTTCCGCAATAACCGAAACATTTGCAGTTTAAGGCTTGCTACACATCTGGAAAACAGGGAAATGTCCAAGAAATTTTGCAGATAATCTAGAATTTACGCGCATGTTGGACTATGCAAGAAAAAAAAGTTGCAAAATGAAACAAGTGGTTCATTTCCACTTTCGGATTCGGTTCTTATGATTCTACTAACTAAAAAGATTCAGGTCAGAAACTTGTTACTTTTGCCCTTATGATTCTCAGTCTGGAACAAAATTATGGTTCCTTTGACTTTGGGCTCTACATAGGCTTCGCAGGTAATATACTGTATTTAATTTTCACTTTTACATGCTAGGTTTTAGAAAGAATATCAAAGTAAAAGTTGTAGTCCAGCTACACTGATTGATAACTAAAGCAGATTGACTGACAATATGATCATATTTATCGGAAAGGTTGGTGAAGAAAATATTGTATAGGGGAGACCGGGGCACTTTGCCACAATTTTCACATTTTATTTTTTTGTGGCTCTCACGTAAGGCCGAGAATTATAATTTTTTACGTGCAAATACTTAGTTATCTTGTGCACAACATATGTTCCTCTGTACAATGTAACTCATCCTGAACTGGACTTATTAACTCTTCTTTATGATCAATACAGTTGTGACAATTTACCCCATATGCGGGGTAAGTCGTCACAATATCTGGGGCAAGTTGTCACATGCTATTATAGTGGCAGTTTCATTAAATAGGTATATATTATTAATGCAACTCCTAGAAAAAGACTGGAAATGTTACTAGCACTAAATACTTGGCATGTAAAAGACACTTAAAAGCTAATTAAATTAAAAGGTAAATTATGGTAGTTAAACAGGAAATAAAGTAGGTGGGCCTGTATATTTTCACATATATTGTTACATCAATCTTTGTAGGTAAACCAGAACTTCATGAAAACAACACTAGCTTACAGAGTAGCTAATGAATTAAAACTAAAAACTTAAAGGTTACAGAAAACTGTTTCAGTAAGAACATTTGCAAAAGATAGGGCTACACTTCCAACACACGAAATTTGCCAGTGGCATTCAACTTTCTTGTGATTTTAGAGATAATAAATTGCAAAAATATTCCTATATATATGTCCGAAGCTTGTTTTAGGCATGATACTAGTAAATCTTCCTCATGTTCCGCTCATTGTTATCTGCTGATTATGCATAATAGTATAACCTAAGTACATTAATAGTGCAGAAAGCGAATATAGTGTTCCAGAAAATGCTGCTTCTTTGCTTACGTTTATAAGCCTACAGCATCTGAATATTTTTTTGTTGCATATAAGAATTGTGTAGCAAATCTGCTTGAAAGTGAAAAGTTTGGTATAGTTTATGAAGATTATTTGTCCTCCTCCGTGGCCGCGCGGTCTAAGGCGCTGTGCTTTGGGCTCTAACTGCGGGACGGCATGGGTTCGAGACCGCCTGGGTTCAGTCCCTGGGTTCTCGGCCTGTGTATAGGACCGGTGGCAACCCACCATCGCGAGGAAATTGGGGAGCTACGAGTGAGTAGCGTAACCCGGTCTCGGAAATCTATAACGGCTGGGGGTTCGACCGCTGACTCCACGTCACCCCATTACCGGTTGAAGAACTCCACACCTCTAGGTAGGATCGTGGGAGGGAGACTGGCAGTCGGGAGATAGGCCAAGACCTTTTGAGGGCTGTCGAGCCACTGGTTGTTATTATTATTATTTATGAAGATTATTTTGTTTATGAACGTTTTCTGTTGTTTTTGGATCAAGATGATGAAATAATGTACCTCTGTTACCTTGTCTGTAGGTTGGTTGGTCGAGTTGGTGTTTTAAGTCCACTTTATGCACAGTAAGGCTAATCGGCACTGAACCTACAGTTTAAAGTAGGATCCGAACCACTTGTGCCTCTACCGGGTATCGAACCCGGAACCCCTTGATTACAAGGCGACGACGCTACCACTGCGCCATCGGGAGGCCCACCTTGTCTGTTGGCTAGAAGCAAGAGATCATAGACACGTTTGGTGCCGATTGTAATTTGATGTTATTCCTTGAATTTTCACGTGTTTTGTGCGTGTAGAATGAAATTTTCTTTTAAGAAAGTGGTTAGAATACTCATAATCATTATCGGGCTTGTATATTTAATTTGGTAACACAAGGTTCAAAAGCAAAAATCATGATGATAAACGTGCCTGAAGAAAATTCATTTTTACCAGAGAACCTCTGGAGCAAGTGAACGAAAATAATTCCCTGCGCAACTAACGACTCGAGATAGCTTGATCAATGAACTCGTGAGAGCGAAAGTGAATGCATGGAGAGGGAAACGCCTTTGCAGCTACAAGCAGTTTGCAGCAGAGTGCACGGCTTTGCTCCGCCACTCGCTTTCCCCCTTTTCTACCGTCATGCCCGGCCTCGGTCTACAAATTCCAGAGACAGTGTGTAGGAAACTCGTCTCTTAAGTTTGAATAAGCGACGTCACAACAATCTAAATTCAGAGACGGTAATTATTTGAGCGATGGGTCGTCTGAAATATTACGCTACACATGTACTAGAGGCAATACGTAGCATGACAATTTCTGTTTTTGTACGTACAAGGTCAGTCGAATGGAAACCACAGCAGGTCGGATGTTTTAGCTACTATAGATACCTGAAGTGGTTTGATTTATGTATACATAGGCTAATCGGGACTAGACCTACAGTTTAAAGTGGGATCTGAATCGCTGTATCATGTGTCTCAACACACAGGAAAGTAAATTTATCAGTTGAAATAAAAATGTTACCAGTTTGTAATTCAATACCAAATATTTAAGTGCATCTTCGAGAAAAATGATGGAATGTTCATAAAATTGATGCATTGAAGTACATACAGAAAGAAATTCTCACTAATATTATGTGATATGCACGGAAATGCATCAAACTGTAAACATGAGTCTTGGCAAAGGCTAAGAAACACACATTAGTGCATCCATAGACGCATACATGGAGGGGAAATACATTCAAATAAATTTGAATCATTTAGTTTTCTGTGTGAACAAGGAATCGAACACGAAACCCATTGATCGCGACAGCATTACCACCATATCTTCTGGGAAGCTCACGGAGGCACGTAACGTCCAACTATCTATATTCATGTTTTACCCCGCCTTTCTACATCGCTAGATTAATCGCGACGATGGTGATGATATAGAAGAAGACTTCAATCTAAAGACACGTTCACGCCTTATTCAGGAGTCGAACTGAGAACCTCTGGCTAATCACTCCGCTCCAAAGGTTGGAAAAGTACCAAATTTCATCCAGAATACCCATAAAGGTATCGTTGAGAGTTTTGTGTTTCCCCGGTCACTGAAGCTGTGCGATAGTTGCCTTATTTAATGACTGTAATATAAGGATTTTCAGATATAAAACTCGCACTTTATCGTCGCTAGTTACGACATGCAGGGACCAAGCAATTGGCTCGCTCTGTAAGTACTGAGACTCAAACTCTGCGACGGAAATTCAAGGCTCGTTTAGGATATAGCCGCAATGCACCAGGCGGTGCGTCATTATGATAATTATATATAATTATCCTAGAAACTCTGCAATCAGGATGGCATTAGATTAGCTCAGATTGAGAGAAACGCTACTTGTATTTCGCCACGGGCCAGTTTCATGCCATATGTGTACTGTGCTTTTCTTTCAGTTCTATCAATGTATTTTCCTAATTGTTTCTCTATTTCTGTATTCTTCTTCATTTCTTTTAATATGTGTACCATTATCTCCTACTTTCTTCATGTATTCCTCTTTCACTTGCTACATTTTTTCTTTTCCGCTATCTTTTCCAATTCTCTGTCTGTCTTCTTCTTTACATATTTGTATTTTTGTGTCTCCTTCTCTCCAACTTTCATTGTGTTCTCTTTCAATTTCCATCAATTCCCATCTTCATTGTTTATCTATTTCCTTCTCCTCCCCTCTCTCTATCTCTCTCTATTTTTGTTTCTTTCTCGTACTTTACACCTTCAGTCTGTTTTACTTTAAATTTCTCTTCCTCATCATCTCCATCTCTCACTATCTTTTTATTTGTTTGCTTCTCTCCTATTTTCTTCCTTTGTTTCTCAATAATTTCTCTCCTTCATAGTTTCTTCTTTGTTTTTCTTCAGGAAAGAATTCTGAAATTTCCTCATCATATTTGTGTGGTAGGAGGCTAATGTAAGATTATTTCACAGAGGTTTAGAAACCCGTCAACCCGACATTGGCGACGCTCCTGGTACAACAAAAAGGAAACCAGCGAGCACAAAGCTATGCAAAGTTTGTAGGGCAGCACATATATTGATTGGTTAAACGAAACGGTCCGTAGAATACTATAACTTTTTCATCCGACAGAATACATATACGTCAGTGGCAACAATGGATCAATTCGGCACGGTTGCATACCTTCAGCATATAAATTCTGGTTTTGCGAAACATGGCATCGGAAAGAAATAAAAAGTTGTTCGCCTTGATATCACCACTCGCGTTTTATCATTTCGGCAGTGGCGGCACGCTTTGCACAGCTCATGGTTGTGAATGGATGTAAAAGAAAAATCCCCCAATTCAATGTGCTGCCACCTAACGATAATACAAAGAAGCTTTGTGTTGGTGACCGCTGGTGCTGACGGTATTGTCAATACTGTGCCGTTCGGTCATCAAACAGCGTTTATACAGCTGTGCTGTATCTAAATTGCCTCCCCCTGTGGTATTGTTTTTCGTTTACAATCCCCAACCTAGGCTGCGTCAACACACGGCGATAAAGGAACCTGCTTCATCAGTAATCGATTCCAGAGAATTCAGGAAACATGACGCCGTTTCTGTCTATTTAAGAGGGGGGGGGGGGTGTGACAACCAACTTTGAGAGGTACATACCTTTGTTTACCTTGAAAGAGATGGTACGCCCAAATATGGTATCGCAAAGATACGTGTATTAGATTAGAATTACGAATGAATCTCTGTGCTAGTAGGAACTTGATCTGTAGTTTACTGAACCACTATGAACTTGTACCGGGATCGAACCCGGAACCCTATGATTATAAGGCGACAGCGTTATCTCTACGCCATCGGGAAAGCTTGTTAAAACGTATGAGTCAGTTGTTACCATATATTGTTATTTTCAGTTGCTTTCCTGTCACTTTTGGCTAATCGCAACGATGAAGATGAGCGATTATAATAATTATTAGATGAAACTGATAATTAATCACAATTAATACCCATGCCCAGGTCGTGACTCGAACCCAGGAACTTGAGTGGCGAGATCCACCATATAACTCACTCTCCCACAGAGCTGGCCAATCTTTAAGTTAATCGCGAATCCGATTAGAATAAACGTTGATTAATTGAAGAATATATGTAGTGACGTGTATTCAGAAATGCCCCTGACCAGGTAGTGACTCGAAGCAGCATTCGTATGGAATTGAAAATTAGTTAAAGTGGGAAGTTTTCCAGTAAAGTTTAATAAACAGCTAACATTGTTTTTATACTTAGAGCTAATAATTGTATTATTACTTTGCATAAAAGTTCCCGAAAGAAATCAATCTTCAAATATAGTAGTATTTCTTGGCTTTAAATTATATTAGTTCTTTCCTCGCATGTAATTAATTAAAAATCGTCAAAATCACGTGTGTTCATTCCGATTTATTTTAAAGTACTTGATTGAATTAATGTAACAACACTATCTTTATTTTATAGTCGTAATTGGTACCATTTTATGATGTTATAATCTATTTAACATTTACACTAGAATATTCTTAAGAATTCATATAAAATAAATATTCGCAATTTACATATACTTAAAATTTCATTTCTTTCAGATAATAGTCTTGTAGACAAGAAATGCCTGATTTCTTATCTGATTATTTTAATTTGTATTATCTTCTTTGCTATCTTATCTGATATATACAGTTTTTGTATGTTGTGTAAATTACTAAAAACGTTCTCTGAGTAGGAGACATCTGTACTTTAGTGCTATAACTACACATGTCAATTTGTAACTGATCACGTGATAAAACTGATACAAACTCAAATAATACGGAAAGTAACGTATGCACATCATTGTAATGGGTATATACTGTGAATGTTTACAAGAAATGAATTATATAATTACGTGTGCGTGTGTGTATGTGTGTTTAATAGAATAATGCACACAAAATTAAAAGATTCTTTGGCAAAAATAAACCAAAATCCACCAATAAAAATCATTCAATGGTTTACCAAAGAGCAGAAGTTGAGGGGAAGTATATTGTATAAGAGTCCATAATACAATTTGACCACACCTCGTATGCAAGCTGAAAATATTATTATATGAATAGAATTTTATTCTGGAAAATCGCAAGCTTTTAACCTGTAAACGGTCTCTACGCATTGAAAACCTGACGTTTCATATTCATACGTATTAGACATCGTGAATGTAGCATGAGTGTTTTTAGAAGCAGTCTATCCAAATGTTTAAATTGAAAAGTAAAAAAATCTATAGAGCGTGTAATTAGCAGTGAATAAACTGTGAAAAGATCTTGAAAATGTATTCTATGGTAATTATGAAATTGAATGGCTCTTCTCGTCTATAGCTATTTGTTTATGGGAGGAAGCTGGCGAGGGGTGGGGTGTGAGGCAGCTGAATGGCTGGGAAATCATCTTCACTTTATCCGCACCAAATATTTTCAAACAGTCACTCACTGAATGTTTATAAAATTGCAATTACATGCGGATATTTCCAACTAGCGTGGTCAAAGTTTGGAGAGAAAAATGAATATCGTTTTCCAATTGTGTGTGCGTGTGTGTGTAAGTGTAACGTGTGTAGCATGTGACTGCTTTTTACAATCACAAATAACAATTTTTTTCTCTTGTACGCGTACATTTATTTGTAAATTAACAGAACAGTTAACAGTCATTCCACTCATTAAGAATAGCTAAACTTTCAAATTTACCAATGAATTTTAATACATCCTCGTGAATGTTACCTTGAAACTGGATAGTTTCGAGAATGTCCGGGTGGATAAAACTAGATAGAGCCATGATTCTATGATTAGCCTATGCTGGATTAGCTTAAAATAAGCACTAAGTTGCTTATTTACATTTCTCATCCTCTGTGGCTTTGATAAGACATTATTAGCAATTGTTTTACTCCCCAGAAAATTTGATAACTTAGGTTCCACAATCGCGTAACAGATTGACAAAAGTACCGAACACATCTTTGAAATAGTTAACCAACCTTTATGCAATATCTTAATGTTAATTCTCATTATTGAACCAATCAATCACCAAATAACCTAGTTGAAAACATAACTTAATCTTATTTATTTGTGTCTTACCGCGTAGCATATTGCCAGGCCTACCTTTTGTTTTCTTTTTATTCTTGTAACAAATTGTAATTAGTACAACGTAAAGCGCCATCTCACGTATGTAATTTTAAAAGCTAAAAGGCTATATTATTTTTATCTTATTTCTGGATGAAATAGAGAAAAATCGCAGCTTTTCATGTAACACTACTTTTTCTCATCGCATTTGCGAAAAATGGATGAGAAGCCCGAAGCAGCCTCCATCACGTAACGCGGCTACATCACGTAACGCAACGTTACTTCTGCGTTTGGGATCGAACCAAGAACCTTTAGACTGAGTTGGGTAGTGTAGTTATTCATCATTCATCTTTCAGATGGTTATCACTCGCTTGGCCTAAATGTGATAAATGCAAGAGGTTACATTTAAAGGAATGGCGATAGAAATTAACTTAAGTTAGATTTGGGTTTTTGTACTCTCCATGACTGAACCGATATGGATTGGTTTAGAAAAGGATATTACTTGACTTACTATTAGATGAAGATTATTCCCACACTTGTCCTCTCAAATATCACTTGTCATTCCATACCCGTCTCCCAAGTCAATCACCTAACGTTTGCCTAATTGCTTATTCCGCATTGCTTTCTCTGCTTTCTGCTATGCTAAGACCTTATACATCTTACTCAATACCTTGTGCACGTAATCCTCTGATGTAAACTTTCCTCATTACAACTTGTTTTTGTTTCCTTTTTGTTAAAAATAATACTGTTCCCAATAACAAGAGAATACATATGTTCAATATAATGCATTCATAATTTAAATCTGTAAGCGAGAAGAGGAGTAGTCATTATGTAATATATTGAGGATGATCACTGTTATTGACGTCCCAAAAGCACCAAGTACGCTACTGAAGTTTCCTTCAGTCACCAACAATCTTTGAATATCCTCAGGATTTCCTAATTTATTTCAAAAGCAAAGCTTCAAGCTTCAAAACGGCAAATATAAGCGACCTTGTTCCTTGTTTGGTTGGCCTTTGCGTAGGCAGTATTAGTGTTTCCTCTTAGTCTTCTGACTTTCATGTGCACACGCATACAAAATCACTTCACTGAACTGTACTTCCGCCCAGCGTAACTCAGTATTAAACAAATGAGACAGGGTGTCTACCGTTTAAGAATGTCAAGATAGTCAAGGAGATGTCAAGAAACCAACAGGTACGTCAAGAAAATTAAGAAAAAGTAATGAAATTATGCTTGTGGTCAGGAATGTTTGCTTTCTTTATAGTATAGCGAATTTACATTGTTATATATCTGGACTGGGATTTGATAAAATTCAATATTTTGAAATCTAAAATTGTATCGAGTTGTGGTTAAAAAAAAATTCCACTTTGTTTCGTAAGATTTACATTCTTTCATGCGTGAAGTTTTGTATCTGAACTGGCCTTGTGGCAGGGACTTTTTCATTGAATAAAAATATATATTTGTCTTAATTTCCAAATATACCTAAATAGAAGGAAAGAAATGTCAAGAATTTTGAATTTGTTAATTTGATAGACACTCTGTAAAAGTAACGTTGTGTTTATAAGCATGCATTACTACCATATATAGGTTGAGGCAGTCAAACGGAAAAATTTAAAAAATTCACACTAAACAGACAGATCAAATATTAGTTATTTTTTGAACATGAATGTACTGTGCATGAGTTGAAATTACTAGTGTACATGAAAAATGTTCACACATTGCTGTAAAGGCGTATTACAATATCTCGGATAGTTTTGTTGGTGATCAACACGCTTTCCGTCGAGAGTTTTAGTTACCCCCGCAACTAGCCATACGGCCAGAGTGTGTATGGATGTGCTTAGACTCGCATTTCCTGGTCGTCTCATCAGCAGATTCGGCGATATTCCGTGGCCTGCCCGTTCACCCGACTTGCCGGCTCCTGATTTTTTTCCTTCGGGGTTACCTCAAATCCCTCGTATTCAAGGATAACCCTCCCAAGGACCAGGGATGATTTGAAGGAGCGAATTCGGCAAGAGATCCACAACATTCCGTTGGAGAAGCTACGCAACGTCATGGGGGGATTTACTCTGAGACTCCGAGAATGTGTGCAAAACCAAGGACGCCATCTTCAAAATATGAACATTTTCCAGGTACACTAGTAATTTCAACTTATGTACAGTACATTCATGTTCAAAAATTAAATAACCATATATAACGAAATTTACCGGACTAATAATTTCCATACCGAAGGCCACAAGAAACAAACTTTGCATTGATTTCCATACTCTTTGTGCATACAAGTGAAACACAGACCCTGGAAAACTTACTCTGTAACGTTTGGATGCACGAAGCTTAATGGCAAACTAAATTTGATGGCATGGCATTTAATGTGTTAATACTTACAACGAAACTTTGTACAACATTATAGAAAGACCCAGCTGAGCTGACCAAAGACATGCAACTTTGGAATATGCCCCATCCTTCGATGCAAGATCTCACAAAAAGAAATGCTAAAAACAATCCTAACCTAAGTAAATTACCTCTAAACGTTCTTGTTTTGTGACGTGACGCATAGAATGATAGAGATTGTGACGGTAGCGTCTCAAAAGTGAAACCTTACCAACTACACGTTCTGTGCTAACAGGTTCATTTAGGAAATAACACCTGATAATATTGTACTTAGTCCTTGTTGCACCCCTCACCACACATCAAACTGTAGTTTGGTTGCACATTAGCTCAAAAGCAATCATCGTAAAAGCAATTAGCACGAACAGATCATCAGAATTATGTAATGACCACTTGGAACTGCATCACGGAATCATCAAAAACTAACGCAACCCTTTCCCTGCCGTTGCGTGTTCAAGACATAAAACCACGAGTCGTACCAAAACTTAATTTGGCAATAAGCGGAAACCATTTATTAACCTCTGCACGATTAAGCCACACGGATTTCCAATTCGCTTTCGGTCATTTACTTGAGTGCCCCATCTAAAGAGATTCGCCTGTAACCAGGTATAATTTCATCTTCTTCAAGCACAGACTTCCCACCACAACCTTTACAGAGATTACAGTGTTTGGTCGTTGTTGGTCGACCGCTCGAAAGTTTTGCTACATTTCTTGAGGCAATCATGGTGCGGTGTTCCTGCACGATATTCTCTCATCTCGACTGTCGGAAGAGATAATCAAGGCTATCAGTTAATTGTCGGAGTTTTCTCATAGGTAAGTGTTTAATGGGAGATGTCAGCTGTTTGCATTGGTGGGTTTGTTCGTGGAATCTCCTTGACAGGCCTGTTGGATTTTCAGTTATTTAGCATGCCACCTCGTGAGAGTTTTGGAACTACACATAGTGAGAGAGAAAGAGAGATAGAGAGAGAGAGAGAGCATCGGTATGTAAACGAGCTTGAATAAAACATTTAAAGAGTATCTTAATTACTTGTAGTCCAGAGGCACAAGTCAAAATGTTCACTTTGTGTGTAATAGTATTCGAATAAAATCTGTCATGTTTGTTCTTGATAAGCATTGTATAAATCTGCAAAATGAGTTTGAGCCGCCATATTGAAAAATGGCGACCACAAGCTGCTTTTAGCCTGTAACTTTTGAACGTATGATATGATCTTAATTTATCTTTTTTTAAAAGCTCTTTGCAAGACATAAGCTTCATTTCATTACATTCATGCTCCATACCATAAAGGTTCCACAGAATTTTTAAAAATGAAATAAAATGCTAAAAAAGAGGTGCACAATCTCACTTTACATCCAAAATATAGGAAAAAGAGAACATCAACATGCACAATTTTGTTGAACTAGTGATTTAAGCCTCTCGACTATATTTATTTGTAGTGCTTGTAACCAAAGATAAATACACCCTGCATCCTTCTTCACATCTTGTCAGTTGTACGTTGTACTGGCATGAGATTGAAGTCAATGCATCGGAAAATATATACAGTAACCTTTTATGTTGTTGTAAGGCTTTCAATATTTCAGTTCACATACAACATCACGAAATACTCAATTGCCAAGCCAAAAATTATTGTAAGCATCGTAAAATGTGGTATTAGCCTAAGCTGCAAATTCTTAGGCTTGCAGTGTACAATGACTTTGCCAATAGTATCTCACCGCTTCCATATTTACATACAAAATGAGCTGAAGCTTTGCATATTTAAGTAAAATGTTTAAATCTAAATTCTCAGTTATGAGGTACGATTCATCACTATTTTAGAATGCTAAAGTATATAGGATACTTATTCTGACTGCATTTTCTATGTAGCTACTTGTTCCATGATATAGTAGATCTTTACTCAGAGATTTTACTCTCAACTTTTCTCATATAGGTTGTATTCACAGTGCACGACAACGATCTACAAGTGCGGTTTTCTCCATTCTAAACATAATATCAAAGTATATTATGTAATGATAACTATAAACAAACATTGGATCTAATATCCAGTGACTTTATTGCTAGGGATATTAGGCACATTGTGGTGTTGTAAAGTCTTGTAGACTAACGATGCTATATTTTTCTGGAGCTACAACCAGTATAATCTTTTGGGGATTATGTTATTTATGCTTAATGTATGCCGGATACCTACCTCTATGGAGATTCTGCTCACCAGATAATATACAGCGTGTCCAATGGGAAACTATAACAGTCTTGAATGTCGTTGATATTTTACGTTTCAGTTTATACAGTTGTGATTCCTTGCGGAACGGAACACACTAAGCTTAATTGGAACTTCTGTGAAGAACGTCAGAACAACAGAAGTGCCACAATAATTTTCTAAAAGGGCGAACCCGAGCTAGCGAGCTCGGGTTTTGTAGTACTCAGAATCAAAATAGGTCTGTTCGGACCGTGTCTTCAAAAACGACTCCTCTACAAATGAAGAACTTCAAAAGTAGTGTGTTCAGTTTTCGGTCTCCAGCAGTGTGTTCAAAGGGCACTGGGGCGGAAATCTAGGTGGCAGCACGTTTCCTACTGCCTCGTCCGAGATGCTGAAGTTTCCTCAGCAATGACTTCAAAATGTTGGTGACCCTGTATATTATTTTCTTGTTGGCAAGTTCATCTCCGCACGTGTTTATTCAAGATATTTCCTTTTAATTCAATTGCGTGTGCTATATTTGTTTTTGGTTTAAAAGGCTTGAAAAACTATTATTTCAAGAGTGTGAATAGTGTGTGTATCTCGCATTCAGCATGTTACTTTGCTTTCACAAAATGAATTAATGTCTAATGGAAAGCGCAGTACTGTTCCTTAAACATTAATGTTAATACTCATGTACTTCGAATGCTCTTATCTTACCAGTAATGGTAAAGGTAGCTAATGATGCACTGCAAATTAAATTTTCATTATGTAACAATAGAGGATTCGAAAATGAATTGCCACCTTTTTGATCACAAGTTAGCTCAGCCTTTTAGAACTTTTTGCAGGTCTTGAACTTTTCTTAAAACCATCTTTTCCCTATCTTCAAGCGGAGGAAGCGAAGTCTCTCATTCTTTTGTTAGGAATTCATGAGGCCTGAGCATATTTGTCACCCCCAGCTAAAGACCCACGGCTTCCGACGTCAGAAGCTTGCTGATAAAGCACCACTTACACCCTCATTAATTCCAAAGGGGAAGACTTTATTTTCACTACGTCATCCGAGGAAGCTTTTTTTGTTTCAAAATCTGGAAAAAGAATTGCGAATATTAATATGCTTTCCCAAGAGGAAACGATATTGAATCAATAAATTACTTTCGAACGACTGTGTGTAAGGGATAAGAAATAAATGAGCTGATGCGTTGCGGTGGCACGGATAGACGAATAGATCTGTTTTGGACATTATGCTTTACATTGTGTTACACTGTTAGATCCCTTCCAACTATGAAATCATCTGCTATTTTGCTGACATATTGATACGTTGATGTGTCGATTATTGTCTTGTGGACAACAGGTGGACGATTTTTAATAATTTATATTCTACTAAGCTTGTAATAAAGGTGTCCTGTGTACAGTCGCTCGGATTCCAATTTAAACTGCAAGTACAGTACCAATTATCTTTTCTCCAAGTATCGATTTGTAATCAAGGAGTCGCGGGTTCGATACCAAGTAGACGCACATTGCACACTGGTTTGTATGGCACTTTAAGCCGTAGGTCTAGTCCCAATTAGCCTATATGAGCATCAAGTAGACTTAAACAAACAACTACACTCTGTCCCGGGGATGTTTGGAGCGAGCGAACGAAAACTAGCATCTGAGCAAGTATACTCTGTCCCAGCTTTCTGTGGAGCAGAAGAACGAGAACAAGTCTCTGCGCAAGTAGTGACGCGAGACGGCTCCACCAATGAACAGTGAGAAGAACGGGATTGCATAATGGAGGGGGGGCGACTGGAGTTACCAGATTTCCTGCTTCGCATTGGCTTTGCCCACCCAATTTCCCTCCTCCATCTCTGCCGCTATGCGCAGCCCTGCTCCACAGTTAGCTGGGATAAGGTGTATATGTGGTGTCTCGAGAGAGATCGAGCAATTAACTCGTGAGAGGGGAAGTGAGGGCATGGAGGGGAAAACTCTGCAGTAGCTACCAGCCGTTTGCAGCAGAGCACACTGCTATGCCAACTTGGTTTCTACCCTTCTGTTCCGTTATTTATTTATTTATTTATTTAACCAATCGCCTATAACAGAGCGAATGCTCCAATTACAATAGGCATTACAATTTGCTATATACAATATAATTTACATAAATATATAATACATGATACAAACACATAGTAATTATTACACAAAACATTAGATAAATATGAATACAAAAAGTTATACAAATACAAAAGTTACACAAATACAAAAAATTACATACATATACATATTACAAATTTTGAACAGAGGAGAAAACTAAAGGACAGAAGAAACAAAACATGAACAAGTAACAAACTATAAAAGCTTGAGAAGAATAAAGAAATTATACGAATACCACTATTTAAATAGGAAACAGGAATCAATACAAAGCAAAAGCTCAAATTTGAATTCGTTTATATGTATACAAAATTTAGAAAGCTATAAATTGTATTTGAGACAATAAATAAATCACTCTAGAATTAGATCTGTTTTATTTGTATATTATATCTAATATGTTGTTTAAACTATATAGATAGTTTTTAATATTAAAAGCAAAATCCAAATCAATTCCATTCGGGACAATATTATTATGTTTACTTAATAATCTAATGATTGGAGAATTTTGATGGAATTTTGTGTTTGATTTATTGCAGTAAAATGGTTGTCTTAATCTTAATACCTTATAATTGACGTTAAAGTTTATCAACTGTATAAGATTTTCACACTCAAGTATACCATTGACAAGTTTGTATAGGAATATATGGTCAGCCGTTTCGCGTCTTCGTTCTAGTGTATCACATGAGAATTCATTTAGTAATTTAACATAGGAGATGCGATCTGCATATGAAGATCTCTTGTATTTTTTGTAGTAAATATGTCGTAAAACTTTATTCTGAATTTTTTCAATTTTATTGATATGGCATGAGATATATGGGTTCCATACCGTACTCCCGTATTCTAATTTTGCTCGTACAAGATTATTAAATAAATATACTAAAGAGTTGATATTAAATAAATCTTTGGAGTTTCTTAAAACAAAGCCAAGCATTTTATAAGAGTCGTTAACTACTTTTTCAATATGAGTATCAAAGGTGAGTCTGTTGTTTAACCATATTCCTAAATCCTTGGTAATGCTTTCTCTACTTAAAGAATTACTGTTAATTATATATTTGTGAGTGTATCTCATATGTCGTCGAGCAAAAGAAAGTACAAAGCATTTATTGACATTAAAAGAAAGCTTATTTGTTTGTGACCAAACGCAACATTTATTTAAATCGGATTGGAGAGCTAGACAGTCAGTCTCATGATTTACTCTCTTGTATATTTTTACATCATCGGCAAACAATAAGCACTTGGAGTATTTAATTGTTCGTGGTAAGTCATTAATATATAATAGAAAAAATAAAGGGCCCAAATTTGAACCCTGTGGTACGCCAGAGTGCACAATCAACGGAAAAGAGGTTACCTGATTATATGTTACAAATTGGGTTCGATTACTTAAATAGGAAGCTACTAGTTTTAATAAACTTATGGAAAAGCCAAAGTTTGATAATTTCTGAAGCAAAATTGAGTGGTCTAATTTGTCAAAAGCTTTGGCAAAATCAATATATATTACATATACTGGGGATCCCTCATTAAATGAGTCAAAAACAAATTGGGTTAATGTGATCAAGTTAGTTGTAGTACTTCTGTTCGGGTAAAACCCATGTTGCTCTGTAGTTATAAATGGTTTGACATGGTTAAATATTTTTTTATAAATAATTTGTTCAAATATCTTGGACGGAGCGGATATAAGAGATATGGGTCGATAGTTTTTTACATCACAAGCATTACCAGATTTAAAAATGGGGACTGCTTTACTAATTTTCCAAATATCGGGAAATATTTGGGTTTTTAATATCTGATTAAATATATGACAAAGTGGTATGCGTAATACGTCAGCGCAAGCTTTAAATATATAAGTAGGAATTTGATCCGCACCACTAGATTTACTCGATTTTAATTTTTTTTACAGATTCGTTATAATCATCATTAGTTAGTGAGTGAATGTTAAGACAATGAGTTACTTCAGTATAGGAAGGTTCAGGAATTGAATATGATGAGGGAGAAGAGGAATACACACTGTTAAAATACTTAGCATAGGAATCGGCAATTTCCTTGCTGGACTCAAGATTTTGGGCTTCATAAGTCATTTGTTTCTGTTTACTTAAATTTCTCTTTTTGTTTTTAATGAAATTCCAAAACATCTTTGAGTTATCAGTGATATTTTCTTCAACATTTCTCAAATAAGACTTGTATGCTTTACTTATCATACTCTTTAAATTCCTACGTGTCTCTATAAACATAATGTTGTTATAATAGGATAAGTTCTTCCTTTTCCTATAATATTCTTTGTTCTTTAAAGTTCTTATTATTTCAGATGTGAACCAGCTTGGATATGATCTTTTATATCTTTTCATTTTAGGGACATACCTACTTATAACTGCGTCTAGTAATGAGTAGAATTGTGATAATGCAATATTTGGATTATGATGTTTAATTATTTGATCCCAATTTACTTTCTCCAGGTCCTTATATAGGCCAAGAAAATTCGCTTTTGAATAATTATAAGTGGGTACGCCACTGATCTTTTCTCTGAATTTTATAAAAGAATTTACAATTTCGACAATCAATGCAGGGTGATGGTAATCTTCAGGTACAATGGTATCAGTAGATCTAATGACATTAATATTAGTTAAATTAGTTAATACTAAATCTAAGGTTCTTCCATTGCTATTCCTAATACTATTGGAAGAATGGAGATTAAACATGGAAAGAAAATTTGCTAATGCTAAACAAATACGATCACCTTCCAATAGATCATAATCTGGACCAGTTACAAGATGTAGATTAAAATCACCAATAAGTATAATATTATAAGGGTTGAAATTAATGACATCAGTAGAAGGTAAATTAGATAACGGCTGTTGCTATTTAATATTCGCAATTCATTTGCACGTACTTAGAACTAATTTGCACGGGTTTTAATTAATTTGTATGTACTTAGAATTCATTTGCATGTACTTAGAATACTTTACATTTATGTATTTGCATGTTTATAACTTTTTATGAATATATAATTATTTATTTTATGAAAAATATGTATATAGAAGGTAATTAGAGGTACTAAACGCTATGCATATGTTTTTATATTTATTACTGCAAAGTATGTAATGTATAAAGCGATAATATTAATGTTTATAGTATTGAAAATAAGTTTTCTATGGTTTATGAACCGCTATGAACGGTGGTAATGGCTGTAGGTTCAGGTCCAATTACGAAAGAAGACGGTCCCGGTACTCGAACCCACGATATGTAACGGTAATAAATATAGTGCACTATATAATAATGTTATATGGCATGTAATATATTGAGCGGAGACGAACTATGTATAACGTGTGAGCTGAGTCTGATGCAAGACAGACAAGGGTGAACTCCGCGCAGGTAGACGAGAAAGGAATTTGGGGAGTGTGCGTTCAAGGTCAAATGACGTCAGAACGCCAGGACAAAGAAGGAACCCGATTGACCAATCAGAGAACGCGTCGGTAGATTTTCAGAACCGGTTTTTTCAAGGTTAACCAGTACGCAAGAACAGGAGAAAGGTATGCAATACTGTAGGGCAGGGGAGGGATTGATCCAGACAACAAAGGATGTCTGGAATGCGCAGCAATGGTCAAATATCTGAAGCTATGCGTCGCTTGTAGAACTGGTTTCCGCCGCCAATTAATATTCCGCTCAGGGTTGCCCCAAGGCACAGGACGCTTTAGCGCAGGTTTTTTTTTATCTGTACTATGAAGAAGGGAGAGCTATCAGGGACGGGGCCTACAGTTTTCACCATTTGCTTTTATCACGGGGTAACGAACCTAGGACCCTTTGATTATTGATTTAGGTAGTAAATGTATGTTACTGTGTGCTATTTAACTTAATTTTGAGTTTATTTTTTACCAAACTTTGACTTTATGTCAAACATTTTCACAGCTTATCCTTATTTTTACAAAAATAACACTATTTGTACTATTCAGGCAACATTTTTTATTAAATTTCGGACTCGCAAAGACATTTTTTCAACTTTTAATTTATTATTTTACAATTTTATGTTAATTTTTTACCAAAATAACACTATTTATACTAATCAGGCATCATTTTTTATTAAATTTTGGACTCGCAAAAACATTTTTTCAACTTTTAACTTATTATTTTACAACTTTATGTTAATTTTTTACCAAAATAACACTATTTGTACAATTCAGGCAACATTTTTTCATTAATTTTGGATTCACAAAGACATTTTTTTCAACTTTTAGCTTATTATTTTACAACTTTATGTTAATTTTTTACCAAAATAACACTATTTATACTATTCAGGCAACATTTTTTCATTAATTTTGGATTCACAGACATTTTTTTCAACTTTTAACTTATTATTTTACAACTTTATGTTAATTTTTTAACAAAATAACACTATTTATACTATTCAGGCAACATTTTTTCATTAAATTTTGGATTCACAGACATTTTTTCAACTTTTAACTTATTATTTTACAATTTTTATGTTAATTTTTTACCAAAATAACACTATTTATACTATTCAGGCAACATTTTTTATTAAATTTTGGACTCTCAAAGATATTTTTACAACTTTTTAACTTATTATTTTACAATTTTATACCTATTTTTAACCTAAATAACACTATTTATACTATTAAGGAAAGATTTTTAGTTATATTTTCGACACACAAAGTGTGTGTTCTCAACTTTTATCTGTTTATTTCCCAAGTTTAGGCTTATTTTTACCAAAATAACACAATTCAATCTGTTCAGGAAAGACTTTTAGTTACATTTTCGACACACTAAGTGTGTGTTTTCAACTTCTATCTGTTTATTAGGCTTATTATTACTCAAATAACACAATTTCAGCTGTTCAGGCAACATTTTTTATTAAATTTTGGACTCACAAAGACATTTTTTTCAACTTTTAACCTATTATTTTACAACTTTGTTAATTTTTTACCAAAATAACACAATTTCATCTGTTCAGGAAATACTTTTTATTACATTTTGGACATACACACACACACACACACACAGAAAGAAAGAAAGAGAGAGAGAGAGAGAGAGATTTTCCAAGTTTACAGGATTATTCTCTAGTTTACTCAAATAACACAATTTAGATGTGTTTTGAATTAAATTTTGTACACATGAAGTGTGTTTCGTCAAGTTTTACCCTTTTATTTTACAAGTTTAGGCTTAATATTACTCAAATAACACAATTTAATCCAGTCAGGAAGGATTTGTTATTATATTTTGGATGCACAAAGAGATGTTTTCAACTTTTTTACTGATTTTTTGCAGGGTATGTATTAATTTTTATTTATTTTGTTTTGTATCATATATACATTTACAAATTTTTAACTTAGATTTTAGTATTTATTTAAATCTTTTCAAAAACACTAAAGGAAAAGTACTTTTAACTAAAATGTAACCCACAGAATATATTATTATTATTATTATTATTAGGGTTTACTGATTTCCACTATGCTATTTTTGGTTCTGTATTTCTATATGTATTTATTTAGGCCAGGTTACGCCTGCTACGTAGGAAAGTTTGTTTATTTTAGAGTTTGCTGAGTATTTTGTTACTCTTATACTAAGTTTTCTAAATATATCAGGTAGAGCTCCATCCATATACTTTTGTTTTTGCTGTTTGGAGATGATGCGATCAGCATCACTCTTCATCTGCTTTTTATTTTATGTACCCAATATTATTTTGAGGCTTAGTGAATTCTAGAGCCTATTTATGCAGGAGAGAGGGCTTGAAAATTTTGATCTCAGATAACCCACAACTATTTGTCAGAGTATTTTAAAGAATATTTTATATTTATTATGTGCCACTAGAATATCAAAGCTTGCTTAATTTTTATGTCTGTAACGCTGTTATTGTATTTCTAGCTAAGGCTTACTGGATAAGGTACACGAAATGTTTATCATTTCGACTATTTATTTTTATACGAGGCCAAATGTTTAGTGTAACGAAAATTATTGTGTGTCTATAAAGACTGAAATTCCTTTACCGATGGGTCCATAACTGGACGCTTACCAACATTGTTCCTTTTTTAAAAAAAATAAAACCATTTATCAATATATTGACAATTCACAGGACAAGACGAAGTTCACAGACGACTGACTACGTATATGAACCATAGGTCCACTTGCTAAACTTTTTTTTCTATGCTAGAAGAATAATTTAGCCTTATAGCCTTTTTCAAAGTATTTTTGAAGTATTACTGGTTTTTTGGGTGCATCAACACTTGGGTTATTTCCATTTGTTATATTATACGAGGTTTATTCTTTACTCTAAGATCAATATATGTCTCCGAGGACTAAAATACACTTATTGAAGCTAAAAGCTTAGGCTGTAACTAGGGACTTAGCATGTATATCGACAATTTATAGGACAACACGAATTTTACAGAGGATTGTAGGTGATGTAGGCCCACACGCCAGAGCTTTGTTAACCTGCAAGAAGCACTTGCAACTAATGCTATGAGGATATAAGGTTGATTTTTACTGTTTCACAAGAATGCTATTTTTTACACAAGCAATATTTGCTTTTTCAAGTAACTACATGTACCAGAAGCACACAGGCCAACACTAACTAGATTTTGATTTATACTATCTCAGGTGCTAAATGTATCAAGAACATTGATTGTACATATTTCTGAGGAAGTACGCAAAAGCAGATTACCCGATTAAAGTATCTGAAAAACAGATTTTTCTATGCAAGTATATTTTTATTGACTGGATTATTTAACAGATCAAACAGGAAGACTGCAAAATTCATTAAATGTAGTTCTATAGTATAGGTGGTTTCAGAGATATAAAAAGAACAAATATAAGATTTCGCTTTTTTTGCTTCTGAGGCTAATCGCGACGCTAAGGGTAAATGGCGAGGAAATGTAACGGAGGAAAAACAGTCCCAAAAGTTATGGGCTGCATGTAAGTTAATACCACAGAGATATTACAGTAGGTGTAGGTTCTACCACCAGAACGTTTCTATTATAATAATACTGGTTATGCTGTACTGTTAGCTAAAGATGCTGATATTTGAGAAACTTAAAAGCTTATTTGCAAAATTTTAGATAAATAATAATCTGTTAGACTGTAAACATATTTTATATTCATTCTGCAAAAGATCCGATGTCAAAATTTAAAAATTGTAATCGCCCAGACAGGGACTCGAACCCTGGACAGATAGGTTAAAAGCCTAACGCTATACCAACTAAGCTATCTGGGCACAAGGTATTTTTTTCTTGAAAAGTTAGTTATGTTAAGAAATATATTGAAACATTTGAGAACACTCTTGGTCTGGTTCGCCAGAGAAGGAGACAACATTTCCAAATTTTTACAGACTGGGTGTATTTTTCCACTATAGAGGCCTTCACTATATGTAATTCGAAACGCTAAAGTTCAGCTAGCTTCCAGAATTGAGGTAAAGATTGTGTTTGGCGAGATTAACAAGTTACATTTATATCCAGTTACGGACAAATAAAGCTAAAACTCTCAGATTTACTGTACTAGCCAAGTTTTAGTAACATTTTCTTCACTTTAGTACAAATACCAAAGAAATAGGTATATTTTATTTATAATTTGACAAAATGTACTAGTATTTAATTCACAAAGTTAGGTAAAAAACGGTATTTTTTAAAAATATTGTTACTGCCTTCAAATTTTATGTTATTTAGCCACTAACAACTGGTTTACACTGTTTGGCATCCTTTAAATAGGAAAAGAAGGAATTATTTGTTTAGTATTTTTACTACTTTAATATATTTATTTAAGAAAACAATTCTACAGTTTAACTTAATTTTAACAAATTGTTACTAATTTATATATCAAAGTTATGTTATTTAGAGTGTATGAAGGCGTATAAAGTTAATATTTGTACTTATTAGTTCAACTACCAATTATATTTTACACACAAAAGATAATGTATACAGTTAAATCACTTGAATCAGAGAATAATATTTTACAGTAATTGATTCATTCAGCACTAGTCAGTACTTTTATGCATCAGAAAGTTTTCTTAATTTTCTATTATGCATGCTATTTTGGGCTATTCTTAAAATGTATTTCTAAGGCAAACTGGTTTAATTTTCTGCTTACAATGCAAAGTTGACATAGTTTTCACACAATGCATTGTACATTTGTTACATTCTCTACTTACAATCCAAATATTATGCTTATTTAATGTATAACTAACTAACTCTCTAGCCTTTTTAAACCCGAAGGTTCATGGCTGCAGCAACACATGCCTTTCATCTGTTCCTGTCCTGAGCAAGATCTATATACTCCTTTCCTTCCCTACCAATTTCCTTTAGGTCCATCTCTACATTATCCCTCCATCTTTCTTTTGGTCTTCCTATTGGTCTTTTACCATCAGGTTTCCCAACAAGAATCCTGTATACTCTTCTTTCCTCTCCCATTCGTACCATACGATCTACACACCTAAGTCTTTTTGATTTAATCATTCTAATAATATCTGGACATGAATACAAATTATGTACTTCTAAATTATGTAACCTTCTCCCCTCATCTGTCTCCTCATCTGTTTTAGGCCCAAATATTTTCCTAAGGATTTTATTTTCAAATACTCTCAATTTATGTTCCTTTTTCACTGTAAGGGACCAGGTTTATTTACTGTATTTAACTTTTATTTTTTGTAATTAACAAAAATTAAAAGCTTATACTGTAGTTATTATCTCTTTTTCTATCAGCTTATTTTGAAATTAATATTATTAGGTATAGTCTTTGATATATAACTATATTGCTTTTTTATCAATTTATCTAAGAGTACACGCAGACAAACACATGTGTACACACTTTTATGTAAATAGATATGCCTTTTTTCAATATTTTAGTATGAAGATTGCACTTTAGCTATTTAAGCAAGGGTAGGAAAGGTAAGATTTCTGAGAATTTGTTGCAGGATTTTGTTGTCCAAGTATAGATGAGAACTAAGCTGGGAGACTGTTTTGAACCTTTTCATGAGAGTTTGCATGTGAACTGTATGCAAATTGAGCACTATTGACTGTGCATGCTTCTGAGTTTTGCTGTTATTTCACATCAACTCTGTGAGACTGTAGACAGTTTTCCCATTTCAAGTAGTTTTTATTGATTGTATTTGTATATGTTTTGGGGACTTAGCAGTTTTATGTTATGAGGCAGTTTGTTGTAGAATATTTTTACCGGATTGTTTTGAGATATTGAGTGTCTGCTGTTTTACTTGTAATTATTTTCCTTTTTGTGTTGTGTATTTGACTATATTTTGTCCAAGTTCGTAGTATTTAGAATAATTGTTATTGACTTGTAGATGTAGGGAGTAATAAACCTTTGCAAGATGCTCTATACTTTAGTATGAACATTATTCTTAGTGTTCACTTTTGAAGCCTTAGTATTCTGGTAGTATTATTAATGTAGAGGTAAATTAGGCTAAAATGTAGGCATTTTTCTGATAAATTATACTCACTTAGTTGTTTCAGCAGGTAGAAGTTGCATGATGGTTTACTGCTGATGATGTTAATTTGCTCTTCTTATGTACTACGCATGATGTAGGTTACTTGAGTAATTGGAATTTTCTACTGAAAAAAGGATTGCTTGTCTATTTTATTCTTATGTTGTTGAGTTTGTCCATAAACAAACCATGTTTTTACTCTATCCTATGCCTTGGAAGAATCTAGATATATTGTGTTTGCAGTTTTATGTTTCTCTAAGGTTTCAGCTATGTAGCTTTTTAAATTGTGCTATGGGTGTGACTATTGATTTCTCTTTCTGGATCCCATGTTGGTTTCTGTGTATTCCTCTTGCTGCTTGACTTTGACTTTAACAGCAAAACTCAGAAGCATGCACAGTCAATAGTGCTCAATTTGCATACAGTTCACATGCAAACTCTCATGAAAAGGTTCAAAACAGTCTCCCAGCTTAGTTCTCATCTATACTTGGACAACAAAATCCTGCAACAAATTCTCAGAAACCTTACCTTTCCTACCCTTGCTTAAATAGCTAAAGTGCAATCTTCATACTAAAATATTGAAAAAAGGCATATCTATTTACATAAAAGTGTGTACACATGTGTTTGTCTGCGTGTACTCTTAGATAAATTGATAAAAAAGCAATATAGTTATATATCAAAGACTATACCTAATAATATTAATTTCAAAATAAGCTGATAGAAAAAGAGATAATAACTACAGTATAAGCTTTTAATTTTTGTTAATTACAAAAAATAAAAGTTAAATACAGTAAATAAACCTGGTCCCTTACAGTGAAAAAGGAACATAAATTGAGAGTATTTGAAAATAAAATCCTTAGGAAAATATTTGGGCCTAAAACAGATGAGGAGACAGATGAGGGGAGAAGGTTACATAATTTAGAAGTACATAATTTGTATTCATGTCCAGATATTATTAGAATGATTAAATCAAAAAGACTTAGGTGTGTAGATCGTATGGTACGAATGGGAGAGGAAAGAAGAGTATACAGGATTCTTGTTGGGAAACCTGATGGTAAAAGACCAATAGGAAGACCAAAAGAAAGATGGAGGGATAATGTAGAGATGGACCTAAAGGAAATTGGTAGGGAAGGAAAGGAGTATATAGATCTTGCTCAGGACAGGAACAGATGAAAGGCATGTGTTGCTGCAGCCATGAACCTTCGGGTTTAAAAAGGCTAGAGAGTTAGTTAGTTATACATTAAATAAGCATAATATTTGGATTGTAAGTAGAGAATGTAACAAATGTACAATGCATTGTGTGAAAACTATGTCAACTTTGCATTGTAAGCAGAAAATTAAACCAGTTTGCCTTAGAAATACATTTTAAGAATAGCCCAAAATAGCATGCATAATAGAAAATTAAGAAAACTTTCTGATGCATAAAAGTACTGACTAGTGCTGAATGAATCAATTACTGTAAAATATTATTCTCTGATTCAAGTGATTTAACTGTATACATTATCTTTTGTGTGTAAAATATAATTGGTAGTTGAACTAATAAGTACAAATATTAACTTTATACGCCTTCATACACTCTAAATAACATAACTTTGATATATAAATTAGTAACAATTTGTTAAAATTAAGTTAAACTGTAGAATTGTTTTCTTAAATAAATATATTAAAGTAGTAAAAATACTAAACAAATAATTCCTTCTTTTCCTATTTAAAGGATGCCAAACAGTGTAAACCAGTTGTTAGTGGCTAAATAACATAAAATTTGAAGGCAGTAACAATATTTTTAAAAAATACCGTTTTTTACCTAACTTTGTGAATTAAATACTAGTACATTTTGTCAAATTATAAATAAAATATACCTATTTCTTTGGTATTTGTACTAAAGTGAAGAAAATGTTACTAAAACTTGGCTAGTACAGTAAATCTGAGAGTTTTAGCTTTATTTGTCCGTAACTGGATATAAATGTAACTTGTTAATCTCGCCAAACACAATCTTTACCTCAATTCTGGAAGCTAGCTGAACTTTAGCGTTTCGAATTACATATAGTGAAGGCCTCTATAGTGGAAAAATACACCCAGTCTGTAAAAATTTGGAAATGTTGTCTCCTTCTCTGGCGAACCAGACCAAGAGTGTTCTCAAATGTTTCAATATATTTCTTAACATAACTAACTTTTCAAGAAAAAAATACCTTGTGCCCAGATAGCTTAGTTGGTATAGCGTTAGGCTTTTAACCTATCTGTCCAGGGTTCGAGTCCCTGTCTGGGCGATTACAATTTTTAAATTTTGACATCGGATCTTTTGCAGAATGAATATAAAATATGTTTACAGTCTAACAGATTATTATTTATCTAAAATTTTGCAAATAAGCTTTTAAGTTTCTCAAATATCAGCATCTTTAGCTAACAGTACAGCATAACCAGTATTATTATAATAGAAACGTTCTGGTGGTAGAACCTACACCTACTGTAATATCTCTGTGGTATTAACTTACATGCAGCCCATAACTTTTGGGACTGTTTTTCCTCCGTTACATTTCCTCGCCATTTACCCTTAGCGTCGCGATTAGCCTCAGAAGCAAAAAAAGCGAAATCTTATATTTGTTCTTTTTATATCTCTGAAACCACCTATACTATAGAACTACATTTAATGAATTTTGCAGTCTTCCTGTTTGATCTGTTAAATAATCCAGTCAATAAAAATATACTTGCATAGAAAAATCTGTTTTTCAGATACTTTAATCGGGTAATCTGCTTTTGCGTACTTCCTCAGAAATATGTACAATCAATGTTCTTGATACATTTAGCACCTGAGATAGTATAAATCAAAATCTAGTTAGTGTTGGCCTGTGTGCTTCTGGTACATGTAGTTACTTGAAAAAGCAAATATTGCTTGTGTAAAAAATAGCATTCTTGTGAAACAGTAAAAATCAACCTTATATCCTCAAAGCATTAGTTGCAAGTGCTTCTTGCAGGTTAACAAAGCTCTGGCGTGTGGGCCTACATCACCTACAATCCTCTGTAAAATTCGTGTTGTCCTATAAATTGTCGATATACATGCTAAGTCCCTAGTTACAGCCTAAGCTTTTAGCTTCAATAAGTGTATTTTAGTCCTCGGAGACATATATTGATCTTAGAGTAAAGAATAAACCTCGTATAATATAACAAATGGAAATAACCCAAGTGTTGATGCACCCAAAAAACCAGTAATACTTCAAAAATACTTTGAAAAAGGCTATAAGGCTAAATTATTCTTCTAGCATAGAAAAAAAAGTTTAGCAAGTGGACCTATGGTTCATATACGTAGTCAGTCGTCTGTGAACTTCGTCTTGTCCTGTGAATTGTCAATATATTGATAAATGGTTTTATTTTTTTAAAAAAAGGAACAATGTTGGTAAGCGCCCAGTTATGGACCCATCGGTAAAGGAATTTCAGTCTTTATAGACACACAATAATTTTCGTTACACTAAACATTTGGCCTCGTATAAAAATAAATAGTCGAAATGATAAACATTTCGTGTACCTTATCCAGTAAGCCTTAGCTAGAAATACAATAACAGCGTTACAGACATAAAAATTAAGCAAGCTTTGATATTCTAGTGGCACATAATAAATATAAAATATTCTTTAAAATACTCTGACAAATAGTTGTGGGTTATCTGAGATCAAAATTTTCAAGCCCTCTCTCCTGCATAAATAGGCTCTAGAATTCACTAAGCCTCAAAATAATATTGGGTACATAAAATAAAAAGCAGATGAAGAGTGATGCTGATCGCATCATCTCCAAACAGCAAAAACAAAAGTATATGGATGGAGCTCTACCTGATATATTTAGAAAACTTAGTATAAGAGTAACAAAATACTCAGCAAACTCTAAAATAAACAAACTTTCCTACGTAGCAGGCGTAACCTGGCCTAAATAAATACATATAGAAATACAGAACCAAAAATAGCATAGTGGAAATCAGTAAACCCTAATAATAATAATAATAATAATATATTCTGTGGGTTACATTTTAGTTAAAAGTACTTTTCCTTTAGTGTTTTTGAAAAGATTTAAATAAATACTAAAATCTAAGTTAAAAATTTGTAAATGTATATATGATACAAAACAAAATAAATAAAAATTAATACATACCCTGCAAAAAATCAGTAAAAAAGTTGAAAACATCTCTTTGTGCATCCAAAATATAATAACAAATCCTTCCTGACTGGATTAAATTGTGTTATTTGAGTAATATTAAGCCTAAACTTGTAAAATAAAAGGGTAAAACTTGACGAAACACACTTCATGTGTACAAAATTTAATTCAAAACACATCTAAATTGTGTTATTTGAGTAAACTAGAGAATAATCCTGTAAACTTGGAAAATCTCTCTCTCTCTCTCTCTCTCTCTCTCTCTCTCTCTCTCTCTCTCTCTCTCTCTCTTTCTTTCTTTCTGTGTGTGTGTGTGTGTGTGTATGTCCAAAATGTAATAAAAAGTATTTCCTGAACAGATGAAATTGTGTTATTTTGGTAAAAAATTAACAAAGTTGTAAAATAATAGGTTAAAAGTTGAAAAAAATGTCTTTGTGAGTCCAAAATTTAATAAAAAATGTTGCCTGAACAGCTGAAATTGTGTTATTTGAGTAATAATAAGCCTAATAAACAGATAGAAGTTGAAAACACACACTTAGTGTGTCGAAAATGTAACTAAAAGTCTTTCCTGAACAGATTGAATTGTGTTATTTTGGTAAAAATAAGCCTAAACTTGGGAAATAAACAGATAAAAGTTGAGAACACACACTTTGTGTGTCGAAAATATAACTAAAAATCTTTCCTTAATAGTATAAATAGTGTTATTTAGGTTAAAAATAGGTATAAAATTGTAAAATAATAAGTTAAAAAGTTGTAAAAATATCTTTGAGAGTCCAAAATTTAATAAAAAATGTTGCCTGAATAGTATAAATAGTGTTATTTTGGTAAAAAATTAACATAAAAATTGTAAAATAATAAGTTAAAAGTTGAAAAAATGTCTGTGAATCCAAAATTTAATGAAAAAATGTTGCCTGAATAGTATAAATAGTGTTATTTTGTTAAAAAATTAACATAAAGTTGTAAAATAATAAGTTAAAAGTTGAAAAAAATGTCTTTGTGAATCCAAAATTAATGAAAAAATGTTGCCTGAATAGTATAAATAGTGTTATTTTTGTAAAAATAAGGATAAGCTGTGAAAATGTTTGACATAAAGTCAAAGTTTGGTAAAAAATAAACTCAAAATTAAGTTAAATAGCACACAGTAACATACATTTACTACCTAAATCAATAATCAAAGGGTCCTAGGTTCGTTACCCCGTGATAAAAGCAAATGGTGAAAACTGTAGGCCCCGTCCCTGATAGCTCTCCCTTCTTCATAGTACAGATAAAAAAAAAACCTGCGCTAAAGCGTCCTGTGCCTTGGGGCAACCCTGAGCGGAATATTAATTGGCGGCGGAAACCAGTTCTACAAGCGACGCATAGCTTCAGATATTTGACCATTGCTGCGCATTCCAGACATCCTTTGTTGTCTGGATCAATCCCTCCCCTGCCCTACAGTATTGCATACCTTTCTCCTGTTCTTGCGTACTGGTTAACCTTGAAAAAACCGGTTCTGAAAATCTACCGACGCGTTCTCTGATTGGTCAATCGGGTTCCTTCTTTGTCCTGGCGTTCTGACGTCATTTGACCTTGAACGCACACTCCCCAAATTCCTTTCTCGTCTACCTGCGCGGAGTTCACCCTTGTCTGTCTGGCATCAGACTCAGCTCACACGTTATACATAGTTCGTCTCCGCTCAATATATTACATGCCATATAACATTATTATATAGTGCACTATATTTATTACCGTTACATATCGTGGGTTCGAGTACCGGGACCGTCTTCTTTCGTAATTGGACCTGAACCTACAGCCATTACCACCGTTCATAGCGGTTCATAAACCATAGAAAACTTATTTTCAATACTATAAACATTAATATTATCGCTTTATACATTACATACTTTGCAGTAATAAATATAAAAACATATGCATAGCGTTTAGTACCTCTAATTACCTTCTATATACATATTTTTCATAAAATAAATAATTATATATTCATAAAAAGTTATAAACATGCAAATACATAAATGTAAAGTATTCTAAGTACATGCAAATGAATTCTAAGTACATACAAATTAATTAAAACCCGTGCAAATTAGTTCTAAGTACGTGCAAATGAATTGCGAATATTAAATAGCAACAGCCGTTATCTAATTTACCTTCTACTGACATCTTCAAATTTTACAAAAAAATCATGATATGTTTCAATTTTTGAATTTGGTGGAAAATATACTGAGACAATAATGTAGACATTTCCGTCTATTACAACCTTAATAGAAACCACTTGTACGTTGTCAATGTTAAATTCAATTTGTTGAGCACGGAAGCAATTTAAGATAGCTATTAATGAACCACCCCCATTTCTATAATTTCTGTCTTGACGAAAGACAAGGTATCTATCATCTATAAATTCGCTGTCAAAATACTATTATTTAACCAAGTTTCAGTTAACAATATAAAGTCATAATTGGCGGTTAATATACTCCTGTATACTTGATCTAATTTAGTTCTAATTCCTCTTACATTTTGATAATATATTGAAAAATAGTTATCGGTTTCGGTCATACCTTTACTTCAAGTTGAGGACATCATTTATTGAGTTTAGTATATGAACCACCGAATCATTTGTTTTCTTTCTTAACTTAACATTACCAGATATTGTTATGAATACGCCTCCTCCTCTCTTATTTTCTAACCTGTCATGTCGGAACACATTATAGTTATCATCAAACAATTCATTACTGTATTCACCACTATTTAACCAAGTTTCAGTAATAACAATTATATCGTAGCTATTCACAATATTATTTACATAAAACTCTTGTGTTTTTGTATTTAGACCTCTAACATTTTGATAGTAAATGGAAATGTCATTTGGGGAAGCCATTTAAAGTCATGCCAATTTAGTAATATTTTCAATTGTCTTTAAAACAAAAACATTTCTGTCGCCTTCTCTTTTTCTTAGTTTAATCGTACCTGAACTGTCAACCCACAAGAATGCATAATTCTTCTCTCGTTCTATTTTTCTTGCTTGACCATATATGGTCTTACGAAGTGGTGTTAAGCTTTCGTTAATATATACACTGTAATTACCAGAAAATCCTACATGGGTACAATTAAGATTCCTTTTAACCTTTCGTTTTTGTACAAATTTCTCTTTGTCTGCCCGCCTTACAAACTTGACAATAATACCTGCTGATTTTTGATAGGGAAGTTTCCTTAACCTATGGCAAGTGTCTATCATTTCCTTTTCCACTTGCATATCTAGAGCCCGTCCTACATTTTTCACAATTTCATAAGGATCTTCATTTGGGTTTTCGGGAATGCCGAAAATTTCCACTGTATTTCTTCTCCCGTATTGTTCAAGTTCATCAAGCTGCAACTGCGTCTCCTGAAGTTGTTTCTTGAGTTGAGTGTTCTCCTCTTGCAGCCGTTCCACCTGTCCAAGACATGTGGCGATGGTCTCGGATTGCTTTCTTATTAAATCAACATTTTCATCCAGTTTTTGATGAGCATAATCCAATGATTTGCTCAATTCCCGCTCTGTCTCTTTATTTTGCTTCCTCAGTTCCTCCACTTCCTTTGATAGCGTTTGCAATAGTTTGTATACATCCATCATAGACGGCTGACTCGTTTCACTTGGTTCCGAAACACTTTCAAGAGATATACTACTGCGTCTATCCTTTACACAATTTTTACAGCGCCATACTTGTTTCGTAGAATTTATAAATTCTACATCTGCGTCTTTCAGCTGAACACATTTCGTGTGAAACCAATTAACACAGTTGCTACACTGTATTTTTTATAAAAGTTCTTGCCTCGAAACAGGTTTCGAACACACTGCACACGCATTCATGCCGAACGATTGTCCTCCAATCGTGCTGTATAAACGATGTGACTACACTTGTCGTTGAAACTGCTGTTCTTTGTTTACATTGTATTGAGCGACGAGAAATGATTAAATATATCACTTAACATTACTAGTTTCGATTGATTTATGTATGTATATAATCTACAGTACTTACTGCATTTGTTTTATAACAGGAATATCCAGTATAGACACAAAAACTGAGTAAATTAAACAAATTTGCTGAGCACAAACAAACGTTCGTTACTGCATCTTCTTCTTCTTCTTTCCGATTGTTATGCGCTGCCTTTCTACACAAATTACAGAGATCGGGTGTAAGCTAGTTGCCCATACCATCTTTTCTTTGCTTTCTAAAACTGGCTGCAAAGGAGGGGGGGAGTTAAAGCTCCCTACTTTGATTCATTAGGTTTATTCTACTTTGCTGATCTGCCACTTTTGGCTATTTGCGAAGGTGACGATGAGTGATGATCTGATGAAATTGATGAAGTGACACTAACAAAGAACACCCAGGCCGGGAGTTGAACCCGGGTCCCATGGCATCGTAGCGCGTTGTTATAACCACTCCGCCAGATTGGCCCGTATTCCACCCCTACAATTTCCATTGTTATGCACGCTGTTGGCGCAATATTAAAGAAAAACTTGTTTATTTTTGAAAGGATGTAATTTCAAAATAATCACAGCGTAATTGTTTATTTTCCAATACATGCATATGTAAAATCAGAGATCATTAAATGATAATCAGAAACTTTGATTAACGAATGCCTATGGTAATCTGTCTTACATTGGCCATTTCCTTGTTTTCCTCGAACCAATCACATAACTATGCTAATGGTGACGGGGAGAGATGTTGTTGATAATTCATCAAGTAAAACATGCGACCGGCAAATGGGTGGATGAATGACCGACCCTTTTATCAGGCGAAACAGAGAGGGGCGCCTGCAAATGGATTTACGATTCTGGTACATCGTGTTTTGTTATTGAAGAGCAACACCCGCTGTGTGATCGCCATGTTTATTTGTTCACGTTCTTTTTTTTCTGGTTGGCGGCTTTTGCTTTGATGGTTTGTCTCAGATACAATGCAGCGTTGATTAATTAGTTGCCCTTTTAATGGGAGTGCTTCATTGAATTTTTTGTTTGCTTGGATTATCTATGTCGTGTTTAGGTACGCTTACTCTATTATGAAATTTTCTTATCTCTGATACCCGCCGGCTGCACTATACTATTATCTGTTACTCCTAAATAGGCGGTCGAAGGTCATTATGCCCAACTCTTTGCCCCTGTATTGTCAGTACGCTCCCCTTTCCCTCAGTGTTGTAGCTCTAGTGTTTTGCTGCCAATTTTTTGATTGAGTCTCCATTTAACAAAGTCATTATCTTCAGCTCCTTGTCCCTAGATCGTCAGTAAGTTCCCCTTTACCATCAGTGTTGCCAATCTAATATTTTGTTACAATTATCAGATAAAATGGATAAAGCTGTTTCTCGCCCAAAGATAAACGAATGTGATGTTCTGACTTTCTGGCCTCATCTAGTTCGCTACTCTTTTTAACTTTGCACTCACGTATCCAGTTCGTTACAAAGTGCAACACTGAATCGTCTACTTTCCTGGTTGGGTGGCACGTCATGTCTGTATCGCTTACACTACGTTCTGTAGTGGTGTACAATTTATGTATGGTCACGTGGTATTGCACGTGCTAACCAATCAATGAACTTGAAAGCGGCAGACAGGTAGAACTTCTGACCTTGAACTCAGCTATTCTTGCGTTGAGCGTCCACTTGGTTGGACGCAATATCCTTGCACTAGCTTGACACTGGAATGGTTGGTTGGTTTCTCACCATCTTTCCCAATCATTAACAAAAAGACGTACTTCATAACATTGCACGTAGGAAGAAAGATGAGCTAGTTGATTTGTGCATATTATTTTTCATTTGGGTCTCCTCGATTGATTGATATTAATATTTTAGGCACGTCAGCACTTAGGCTACTTGTACGTATCACATTATATCAATGCGTTTGTCTGAGGAATAAAATTTTCATACCTAACAAAAGCACAAGCTATAAAGAGATACTCAGCACACAAAAGGGTATAACACAAGACAATACACAACTCTACAGAGAAGTTTACTAGATGTTGGTGGAGGCGCCAGAGCCACACTGGTCTGTGAAAATGGTGACTCCTCCGTGGCGTAACGCTGTTGCCTTGCAATCAAAGAGTCTCTGGTTTGATCTTTCGGGTTAGCATATTTCACAATGGTCCACATCCACTTTAGGGAAGCAAGGCGCTTTCTGCCCCTGCCAAAAATTCATCAAGAAATATATTTATTATACATAAAAAAATGTTGTCAATCATGCCCTCCATCCCCAAAAATGTATATTAGAGCCAGTGGCGTGCCAAAAGGGGGGGGGTCGGGGGGTTATAACCCACCCTTTGGCCTATTATTTCTAAAAAAGTACGTCAAAGGTAAGAAATTATAACAAAATGATGGCTGACTACCAAGAAAAAGTATACGTAACCCCTCCCTTTCGAAAATCCTGGGCACGCCACTGATTGGCACCTATGTTCATATCTCACTTTAAACTGTGAACCCAGTCCGATAAGTTTGTCTCCAATAAAATGGACTCAAATCAAACTTTGTGGGGAACAAAACACACAAGGGGGAATCCACTGCCCCCTTTCAATTCGACCACTGATCCTGAGGTGTGCCAACTTTCTGATAAATAAACGCCAACGAAAAGTAACCACTACATGTAATTATATACAATTTCATTGCGACTTTTCAAGTAACAAATATGTGAATGTATATATTCGTCATATTAGAATGGGAAACTTTGTGGTTACAGTTGTTGATTATGCTTGCTTCTCATTATAAACTCTTCTATGCATCCGTTATTAGCTCGTAATTAACAGCACACAATTCAAACGCGTTTCCCCAGGAGGCTTGGGTAAATTGTCATTACCTCCCTCGTTAATTACATTATTATTTATGCATGAGATAAATGGATATAACTTTGATATTAAATTTCGGCAACTGTGTGTTGACAATGCTACCTGTCGCAATCAGCTCCCAAAGGTGTTCTGAATTAATGAATGGGGACAGTGGTGCTAAAAAGCAATAAGTTTCTGTCGCATGGTGCAAGTTAAGAAGTTCGTATCCGCGTGTTAGAATCATGGTATTTGTTCCTGGGTAACTTCAGGTAGCTTACGAAATTGCCACAACTGTTTTCATCGAGGTGCTACCACTTGGGACTTTTTTGCGAGTGGTCGTTGAAAGGCATGGTCCCAGTGTGCAGTGCTGACGTGGTTGATTAGGAGGATCGAACAGCATTGTTGAAACACCATATTATTGTTTGATCCCACGGCACGTTTCAGGAACGATGCTGAATTCATTCTGGGGATATTTTCAGTGTAAAGAAACAATATTACAAAATGTTAATGTTAATATGTCTGTTAGTGTAAGCTTAATTCCATGGCATAGATCGATCAGATATTCATGCTGGGTTGTGTTCGTGTTTCTCACACAAATGAGACATCGTGTCTGTTAGTGGTTTATGCGTAGATAGGGGAAACCGGGTTACTGTCGAACACTTAATTTTTGATGGTGAATTATGGAATAAATTGAAAACATTTTAGACACTGCATAGATTCTAATATCTAACGGAAACTTAACACCTCCTCTTCAAATTTAACTCTGTAATAATGTTCCCAAACTATTTGTTTTACACAGGAAACAAAGAAAAAGAAGAAAGTTACCATGTTCGGCATTGCCCTGATTTTCCTGGGTAATGCCGAACTTCATGTTCAATATTATCCTTTATGATATATATATATATATATATATATATATATATATATGTGTGTGTGTGTATGTGTGTGTGTGTATGTTTGTTCCGGCATAACTCTCGAATGCCTGGAGCAATTTCAACCAAACTTGGTACACGTATCACTTGAAATCTGGAAAGAATATTTTTGGGGTAAGACACCCCTAGGGGTAGGGTGGGAAGGGGTGACATGTAAAAATAATCGAAAACCACCGATATTAAATTCCGCACAAACAGACATCCGTGACTTTATGCAATCCGCACAACGATAGTGTTTCTCGGGTTGTCTAACATTCAGGCTGATATGACTTTGTGTTCCGAAAATGTGACTGATATTAGTGTGGAATCCATAGTTTACGTGGTCGTTAAGATGAATAGTGACACTCCCAATGCCGTTCAACTCCATGTTCATTTTGCACTATAGTTAGAATTCATTATTTTCCTATCTAATAGAAGATTGTAATAAATAAATACCCGGGCAACGCCGGGTAATCAGCGAGTAGTTAATATAAAGATATATGAAATAGAAAATAAGGAACGTAGACCCTGTTTTTAAGTACAATTTTACCAAAATATATAATCATATTCAATATGAAACATTAAACATTCAAGGTCTCAGTCCAAAAAAATAGTGAAGTGTGCTCTTTTCAATATCCTGAGCAAAAGCAACGCGAGTATGCTTTTATTTTCTTTCCCATGAACTATACCTACAGTTCTTACATTTTTATTATTTGAGCATTTGTACCAAAATTCTTTATATCTTCCAAATTATCCAAATATCACATATCTCCATGAGCATCCCAGTGTGATTGAAAATTTCCTAACTTAGCGTAGAATCTAAATGAGTAATCGACATTAACAAATAATATAACATTATCTACTTATTCGAAGCAAATACATCACATAAATTACAAGCAATGTTGAAGAAAACAATATTTGTCCGCTGACTTCGATGTCTCAGAATAATGACGATGCAAGGAGCTTAACGCATTGTCCGTGACAGGCGCTAGGTGGCGGCACCAAATTCGATCACTCTTATCAAGGAAGCAAAGCAGAAAACTTAGTGTTCTGTATTACCTCTGTGTTCGGGATTACCCCGCTTTCCCCTATATTAAAGCTTTATTATTATATAACCCATTGTACAGATTTACATATAAATAGTTACTTTTATCCACTGCATAATTTCAAATTTACCGAGCTAGTTGAGCGATCTCGTCACCAAAGTTTCATGGTTCTGGTCCGGGCTTACAAACAAGTTTATCACCATTCATCGCCCATCGTCGCGATTAGCCAAACGTGGAAGAAAGGGGCGTAAAATAAATTTAATTCAGTAAAGAAATCCCCTCATGCGACACTGACTTGCGTCTTTTTGTTCTTGCCTTACAACACTACGCAGGTGTGACAATATTACACCACCATTACCGCAAATTATCTCCGATAAACACATAATTACGCGTAACCAATGCCTGTTCTGTAGCTTTGAATGTTATCCGTGCACGCACACAAAGTAATCGATGAAGATATATTTTTTTTGTGTGTTGGAGCAAGTAGCTTCACGCCGTCACGCCGTCCACACAATCATTTTAATGTACACAGCCCAGAGTTTCCAATAACAGCGGATGGGATTCGTTGATAACATCTCGTATGTACTATTTACGACTGTGGCAGATACTAAATGGATATTGATAACGGCCGCACGGCAGTAAACAGGTTATGTGATTGTGTGCGACACGTCAGCTACATTTGGGCGTCCGTCCACTGCACTTACGTCTTTTTCTCTTTTTAAATGCCGCCCTTAGGAGTCACGGCACCGAATCAATCCCCGTGCAGTTTTTTGTAAAGGCAGGCGAGTTTCTGAAGGCAACGATTTTGGTTGCCATGGTGACGTCGCTGCCCCGAGGACGCTCCCGCCCGGAAAGGAAAGTGAAATCAATCACGTGTATGGTAATAACAATAAACTTCGGCACACATTACAGCGTCGGCTCGATTTCCAATAAGTCTCGCGGATCGAAGCTTGGCATCGGACTGGTTCGGACGAGAGTTTACGAGAACAGAAATTCCAGTCCCGAGAAGATTGCGCTGATTCTTTCTCGGTTATGAAACGATTGTAGCGTCCTGCCGATCTCGGTGGTAGAATGGTAAGCACAGCGCCAGAGAACTCGGGTTCGAATCCACGCTTGCGCAAGTGCGTTCCTTATGAGTGAGTTTCCTTTCATCAATTTCATCATATCATCACTCATCCTCATCGTCGCGCTTAGCGAAAAGTAGCAGAAGAACGAACCAAAAATTGTATCATCTTGTTAGGGAGTTTTCACACCGAACTAAACTTCAGTAACAACGTTCATATATGATGAGATCACGTATTCTGTGATGTTGTATAATGTAGTACGAGTAATTTAATGTATTTATTACATAAAGTGTTGTGTAACTCCTTTTATGCCATTTTGTGTCTCCGTAATTGTATCTCTTGTACTAATAGATGTTCTATAGCTATTTATATAATCTCTCTTGGATTGAATCTTAATGTACACAGATGTGTTGTTCTAAGTACGTATATTCTAAATCAGTACATTCAATGTAATATTGAGAATCATATATAGTCTAGCAGTGACATTTATCCTTGGGAAAGGAACCCCAGAAAAATTAAGAAACTCAAGATTATCTAACGATCTGTACTAAGTGACTATTTGCTCATGTTATTTCTTGCTAAAAATGTTATTTGTTTTCAATGTTTGCAAAGAATCTTTCAAATGATCCCGCTCATGCGTAATATGTTATTCTTATGTCAAAAATCATTTTTTTGTTTCTCTATTGTGCTCCAAAGCTTCTAATTATATTTTTTTTAAAAAAAAAACCTCTTTGCTGATCTGCCTCAACGCTGGCAATGGCATTGGTGTACAAAAAACCCTGGACGTAGATATTTAATTTAACCGTATTGTTTGCGACACCACGGTAGGTACAGCAGCAGACCTCACTGATGGTACTGCATAGAAGCTGGTCTATCAAATGGTTAAAGGCTACAGTCTACTTTTCATTTCTTGCCTCCCCTAGGTCTAGAATGTTGGGCGAAATATACAGATGTTTTTGTCAAATTGCCACAAGATGGTGCTATGGGTTACCATCTTAAAAACAAGCTGACTGGGAGGACTACGAGTTCATTCCTTTGAGATGGTAGAAAGCAATTATATGAAAAAAATAAGTGAAAATTAGGAATTTTGTAATTGAGGTTAGAGCGCCATACAGGACAGAGATCCTGCTATTTCATATCACGACCTTGCTGTAGTGGAATGCACACACATGATATATAGTCGGGTTCTATCCGAGATTATCAGAACGTCGTATAGCATCGGCTGACGCAGTTGGTGTTACTTGCTTCCTTTGTGCAGTTCGAAGATAAAGCTATACTCTCCCAGGGAATCTGTGGAGGAAGGCCGTGCGTGAAGGTAGTGAAAGGGAACTGCTGGTTAGCTGTAGCTTAGTTTTCCCCTTCGAGCACCCACTTCCCATTTCACACGTTCCGTGGGCGAGCCCCTCGAGTCACTAATTGCGCGGAGACTTGTTTTTGTTTGCTTGCTCCAGAGATTCCCGGGGCAGACTATAGGTCTATACTATTAGTATCAGAGATTTGCGATAGCTACAATGGAAAGTTCTGTGTGATAGTTCAGTCATTTGTGAATTGTAGCCATGAGCTCGAGTTTCGAACTTTGTTACATCTCCATATGTAATCAGCCAGTGGTCGTAGTGTAAACGACTTTACCCATTATTCCAGATATAAGACAGAACCTGAACTAAAGGAACGAGGTCTTGCGATTTCTTACATTTGTAAGTGGTTCTAATCCTTGTGCAAGGGGCCTTGGGTCTGGTTACATTTTGTAGTACAACCATCCAGCCGCCTCCGCAGAAAATCATAAATTATAAACTGAGACAGGGTATTGCTTCTTGGAGTTCCTGGGCCATCTCATTTCATACGTTGAATTTGAAAACAAAAAAGTACTAATTGTGGCTGAACACTATCCCTGTACCTGAGAGGCATCTGTGTACTTCAAATCTATCATACGGAATACCAATACTTGTAAATTCTGCTAACTATAGCGAATTTAAGTAGTGACAAGAATATGTGTTACACTTTCATACGCTTCAACTATTGAAAAAATTGGGTTCGTTTTCAACTTTTGCAATCCTGTGGTGCCTGTTTTGATGCAAATAAATTAAATAGAGCTGTTCTGGGGCCGCTTAGAGATTTCACCGCAATTAGGTACCCCATTTTTTATTTCTTGCGTCATTAGTTGAAACCATAATATTTTGTTCTTCTCATACCTTTCGTTTCTTACTAAAATGTGAAGAGCCGGCCCTCGTGGTGGAGTGGTTAGCACATCGCGCTACGACGCCAGGGGTCCCGGGTTCGAATCTCGGCCTGGGTATGGATGTTTGTGAGTGTCCATTCATCAATTTCATCATATCACTCATCCCCATCTTCGCAAATTGGCCAAATGTGGCACAAAAGCGAAGTAAAATAAAGCAAATCAATCAATCATATGTACAAGAGATACAAACAATAATGGTGAGCCTATATATGAAATAGTATTCCAAATTGGAACACCCTATGGTATTATGAACCTTTCCATTGTTGTTTTAACATCCTAACCAATTACCGAATTACCTACACTGCAAATTCTCACCTTTATAATAACCCTCATTATGTTTATATTACATTAGAACAAGAAAGAACGTAAAAAACAACTCACCTCTGATACTCCACGAACTGCAAATAAGACAAAAGAATGTCTCCCCGCCTTTTTAACACATGTTTACAACAAGCTGAATAGCTATGCACCACTATACAGCTTGGACATTATTTCCTGCTCTCGCCATCAGGTTAGAGTGCCATACAGGAGAGAGATCCTACTATTTCATATCACAAACCTATTCCATATTTATATACTTTCATCTATCAGTTATGCACACATATTAAGCTTGTATTAATATCAGTCCTCAGATAAGCTAATTGGGCAGATGCTTGCACTTGTAGAGACTAGCGAGCTCTCCATGCGGTGCGAGCTTCCGGCCTGCACGCTAACTTCTAGGCCAGTAAGCTGCCGAGAAGGAGTGCGGGGAGCTACTTGCTTTGAGAGAGAAGATATACTGCTGGGATGACACTCTCCATTTGACGGAACCACCACGTGATACACTGCACTGCTACCAAGCACTCAGATGTCGAGAGGTTTCCCACTGCAAGAACGCAACCGACAAATCCTTCTGCCTCATACCATGTTACAGTACTGCTTCTTGTTCCGCAGTGTATAAAAGAGTGTTCTTTTACAAATACGGCAGGTTTGCCAGGTCTACTGGGATCCGAACCACTGTGCAATGTGCTTTACAACGAACCAAGGGCTCTTTGATTACATTAAAACAGCGTTACCACTAGCCCACCGGGAAACTCCAAAGGTTCGTACGATAGGGGAGAAGTTGTCCCCTAAGTTTCACCCCAGGATAATATTTTGGACAGCTTTAAATTCTACGCTATTAAGAAAAGAACTGAATATAGACATATTGAAAAAGCGTTCTGAAATTTAGTACATAATAAATAATATCTGTGATTTGTGTTTTGTTTTGTAGCGTCACTCTTCTGCTACTATTGGCTAATCGCGACAGTGATGCGTGATGATATGATTAAATTGATGAACCGACACAAGATGCCCAGCTCGGGATTCAAACCTCTGGCGTCGTACGATGTTCTAACCACTCCGTCTCGGAGATCGGCGAAACGAAACACGCAACGAAGCTGAGACAGCTTCATATAACACTGTTCGTATTCTTTCTTGAAAAGTCGCCATGATGTACAATGTAAAACTCAAATACACTACAAGTAATTAAGTGAAAGAACTTTGGGGATTAACCCAGAACATCCTGATAAATTATTCTTTCTCAAAACGTGATCTACGACATAAATAAGTAACGTAATAGGCCAGAAAAGCGTCCGTGACAATTGATGCCCTCTAGTGAAGGTGATGTAGTGAAGGAATTTGCCAGTGTTAAGCTCGAGAAGCCAATAAAAGAAGCTTTTCTTCCTCTCCAATTCTTCGCCTTCCTATTTCGTCGTTTCTCTTCTCTGGCTGCTTTCTCGCTCTCAATCGTGGTCCACTGACAGCGTTCCGTTTGGGAGAGCTGTGACCACAGAGCAACTTACGAAACGAGCGTCATCTATCCTGTTGAGCTGCAGATGCCAATCACATCCTAACTTCACTTGCCTATTAATTTACATTCTTTCGCGTCACATTTCAGCCTAACTAGGTTAATCGCGACGTCGATTTAATAATTAGGATACGTGCAAACAAACACAATGCACATGCTGTGCACGTTAGTCGCGACCATCGATGACGGTGCGCATGCGCGAACTGGACGAGTCTATTGACAAGATATGGGTGAGAGCTGCAAGACGAACGCAGGTGGGAGCATGTTTCTGTAGCTGACGTTTCAAATGCAGGAAATTGTAGTATTAAAGAAAAATGAACGATAATGGACGCACCCACATCGTAGTTTCACACATTCTTTCCTCCCGCTGTGCGTGTTTTCTGCAAACAAGTACAATGCATTAGTTATGTCGAATTCATAGCGTTTTACGAAACAAGATGTCGCGCCAAACACATATTATAAAGAACAAATATATAGGACGGAAAACGACGAGGTGCATGCAAGGATAAAACAATAATCCAAAAAACTTGCAACTTATTTATGTGGAACGAAGTTATTAGGCAAAGGAAGTGCAATGTCAGTATCCATATATCAAAATCTCAACTAATCGTTTAAATTTGACCAATCTTTCCCTTACTCAGTTTGTTGCAAAATTTAGTGTAAAGCTGGTGAAATATTGAACATTCATTTCTAGCATATCAATTTTCCTATTTTTAATTTGAATTTAAAGTTTTGATTAAGTCCACTTTATAATCGGGACTGGACTTACAGTTTAAAGCAGGATACTAACCACCATGTGCCTCCACCCAGTATCGAATCCGAATATCCAGATTAAAAGCTTCGATGTTACCACTATGCTATCGGCGAGGCCCTGTGAAAGAAGTAAATTAAGTAATATAATTAGAGTATGCAACTTGAAGACAAACTCGAGTTTTACTGAAAAAAAAAATCGCATGCTGCACATGTACATTGAGTTATTGAAAACCGTACGGTTTCTCATATGCTTCTTTTGTTTGAACAGGGTAAAGCTGTCTATAACCACTTTCCTATCACGGGTCCTTCAACATCTGGTACATGATAGAAGCAACAGTGTCCTTTATGTGCGTATAACATTTTTTGGGGTCACTAATATAGGAGTGTTTTTCAAGTCAAGCCGGGACTTTCCACGTACGTAAAATATTTTACTTATACTATACAAGTGTCTACTCTTACCGTGGGTCGTGGGTAATGAGCAGGGGCGGCTTTGCAATAGGAACTGCAGAGCTGCAGAACCACCATATTTATTATCAAAATAATTTACTTAGGAAATTAGTTATTTTGTATTATACGAAGCAAGAGATTTTGCTCTTTAGACATTCGATCATTGGTTGTACGCTCCAGGCTACCCAGCTGTCTCCCTTGCTTTGTTTTCGTCTTTGAGTGCTGGAATCTCAGGGTCGCTTTCCTCTCCGTGTATATGAGGTTTTCCCGCGCTTTAGCCTGTTCTCATTGCTTTGCATAGAGTGGCGTTGAGCTGCATGGTTTGCAGAAGTAAGAAGGGTTGCCAACCACTGGGAAAGGAAAATTTCTATTTTAGGTGCGAAATAAAATAACTTCCACTACCTACCTTTACTATCGACATTCATCGCCGTGATAAACTCAATAGGTAGAAAAGCGAGGTAAAATTACGAAACTAGATACTAGACGTACCGCCGATTTGTTTATTTTATTCGGTCAGGCGACGCAATACTAATTCCAGAAAGAAAGATATTGTTCTAGGATTGGCACTGCTGATTCGAAAGCCATGACAACCCTTTCCCCGAGCATCTTCCCTCCTGCTGAGTAGAAAATCATTCATTGTGAAAAGTTAAAACTATCCCTTCCTTTATCACAGTATTCGAGTCCGAAGCCGAGGGTAGTGAAAGGCGTTTATGAATTTCGTGTATTTTCTGTGCAAATATTTGAATAATATTTGATGAATGGAGTTCATTTACAAACGATAAGGTATGTTTGTATGATACCTTTTTAAATTTTTATTTTATCTTAATCAAAATGGCTTCTTTCTTCCTCTGACTGCATGATCACGTAATTTTGATGTGCAGATGGGCGTCCGGAAGGGGGCAAGGGGGCCGTGCAAATTTAAGCAATGTTTTTTGAGGCAACAACACTATTAATGGGAAAATGTGGCTTATTTGTCGCTCCTGGAAAAAAATACCTTCCTTGCCTCTTCCTGGAAATAAATCCTGCGGACGTCCATGGATGTGCATATACCTTACAACCAAAATTCGTAGTTAAGTTTTTTCTTTGTGCAGAACCACTAAATATTTTTCTCACGAGTCGCCACTAGTAATAGGAGTCACTAAAATAAGATGTCGGACAAACCTATGAGTGCAAACGTGGAACAGCGCGTATGATGACATTTCTTGTGAATGTCGTAAAACCGAGTTAAATTCACAGAAGACCCAACAACACGAGGATAAGCAAATAACAATTTGAAAAATAATACCAGCTAGTATTTCTCAAGCGACGGGCCGCTGAACGGTTCAAGATCCTGGTATCAATTATACTGGGCCGATAGAAGTTCAGAACTTTGTCCTTTTACTTTGCGCGGCAATTTTCATTGGTTGTGGAAATGTTCTGAGCAGAAGATCGTCTAAATAAAGTATCCAAGCCACATAGTTTTCAACATGGATGTTAATTGCATGAATGTTTCCTCACTTTATTTTTTCTACAACCAACATCACTGAAATCAAATTAATGATATAGTCGTCAGCTTTCCGATTATAATTATTTAGCGGCCGATTTCCAAATTGGTATTTATTATAATTTTTCGATGTCCAAAGTACAACATGCAACTGAAATCTGCACTTGAAAAATTAATTCAACGATGTTGGCCTGAAGAAATTAGATTTCATTATATTGATTGATTGATTTGCTTTATTTTACTTCGCCTTTTGTGCCACTTTTGGCTAATTTACGAAGATGGGGATGAGTGATGATATGATGAAATTGATGAATGGACACTCAAAAACGTCCATGCCCAGGCCAGGATTCAAACCCGGTACCCCTGGCGTCGTAGCGCGATGTACTAACCACTCCGCCACGGAGGCCAGCTAGATTTCATTAGATCCAGTGGTTGACAACTAATTTAATTTTATATTTTTCACTAAGCTTAGACAAAATGAAACTATTATCCTTTATTATTATACTATAATTTATTCGTTATTATTTAATTTCAAGAATACGTATTAATTAATGTATAAAGTAAAAAATAAGAACGGTATTCATGAGTTCAAATTGTTTTGATCGGTAGTCAACTTTTAGAAAATTATTTACGGACTGTGGTCTCTCGAAGGTTGCGAATTATTACTCTATTGTCCATAAAGATACCCTATGACTTGTTTTATATACATAGTGTGTCCGAAAAATAATGGGGGTATTTTAAACAGTCATAGTTTGGGAACAAAGCACGGTAGAGAGATCAACCATACGTCAATGCAAGGAGAAACTCTCAAAGTTTCTTACCAGTTCAATAGACTTCCATGTGTGAACCTTTAGTTCCCCTGCAGACGTCAATACGATATTTAGTCTCTTCCCATACACGGCAGAGAAAACCTGACGTGATTGAAGAAACAGCTTCAGTGATCTGTTTTGACATAACGCCACAAATAGAAATCCATGGGTTTAAGGTCTGGAGACCGTAGGGGCCAGGAAATTCACCCTTCTCGTCCGACCCATCGCTGAGGAAATGTTTCGTTAAGATAATCCCGCACGATTGTGGAAAAATGTGGAGGAACACCATCTAACTGGAAAATGGAATTATCCGGTATTTGGGGCACTGCATACCCTTGTAACATATCCAAGAATGTGGTCCCCGTTATTGTTTGTTCAGCAAAGAATAAGAGGCCAATAATCTGATGTTCTCTGCCGTGTATGGGAAGAGACTGATTATCGTCTTGACGTCTGCAGGGGAACTAAGGGTTCACACATCGAAATCTATTGAACAGGTAAGAAACTTTGAGAGTTTCTCCTTGCATTGACGTATCGTTCATCTCTCTACCATGTTTTGTTCCCAAACTAAGACTGTTTAAAACCACACCATTACTTTACGGACACACGGTATTATCCTCAAAGGAACACTGTCGTTACCACAAAACAAATGATTCGTGATTGTAATTCTTCTTTGCAGATTTAATTGTATTCTGCTCCATGCAGATTAATCAATCAAAGAACCTCACACGTACAGTCACTCGGAATAAAAATGGGATCGCACACCCAGATCCTGCTTCCTTGCAATGTGTTGTGTGTGTTGCCTAATTTTACCGCGATGAACCGACTACAATAGCCACTTTTCAATAGGAAATTCTGCTATTAACAAACAGTTATGCAACACACACAACGCATTGCAGAGGAGCCATTATTTCAGGACCTAAGTGTCCCTTTTTATGCCGGTGACTGTACATGTTTCAGTTATAAAATAAAAAAGATGTTTCGAAAGGTAGATAGATAAGAAAGCGAATCACCTTGTGAAGTCAACACGATCCACCTGTGTGCTCACACGCATTTAGCGGTTTCGGCCTTTCCCGCGGAATATTGTGGCTTCTTCTGGCGGAAGTAGTACAAGATCCCCTCGATAAGCAGAAGAAAGTCTGAAGGTTTCGCTTTAATGGAAGTTACAGCGAGTTGCAGAGAAATGGTTTCCCCTGCGTTGGATAAAAGAGGTGGTCATTTTTCTCCTTTCCTTTCCCTCCGCATGCAGCGCCATTCTGAACCGTGAGTTACGCTCCCTGCGGGGCCGCAAGTAATGACCGGGAAGAGATTGCGGCCAAGGCAGCAGCTGCGACTGAAGGACAGCTCCGCTCAGTGGAGGCAAAAAGTCCCTTTTTTTCACCCCTCGGCCTCCTTGTCTTTTTCCAGATAAGGGAGAAGTAAGGTTTATCGTCAATTGAGTGGCACAAGACGTGGGTTAAGTAAATGCTCTTGTTCAGGTCTCTGCGATGGCATAGTGGGTACGATTTCGCCTTGTAATAAAGGGCATCCGGGTTCGAGCCGCGGTGGAGTCACATTGTACAGTGAGAAACACCTAACTACATTTAGAAAGGATATGTATGCTTCGTACTTTATATTTTACTCATCTTAATCTGACGTCTCACATCTTCGTAGGCGCTTAGTTTCAGGACCTTCCTTGATATTATCAAGTATGCGAACCGGATTGATTGATTGATTTTCAGCAATTTGTGGCTAATTACGAAGATGAGTTAGAGTGGAAATATGATGAAATTCATGAAGGGACACTCGTAAAGAACACTCATGCCAAAGCCGGGATTCGAACCTGGAGTCGCTGGCGTCGTAGCGTGCTGTACTAACCACTTCACCCCATACAGCACACGAATATCCAGGTGACGTCTAATGGATGTCTTCTGGATATTCATGCTGAAATTCTGGATATCCATATGTCCGTCCAGGAAACATCCATAAGATATCCAGGAAGCACGTGTTTTGGACATTCTGTGGATTTGTTTTCGATATTCTGGACATGTTTTGGACATTCGGTGGAACGGTTTTGGACATGTTTTGACATATGTTCACGTGATCGGGACATTATCTGGATGTTTTTATTTTATTGTGGATAAGGATATTTTCTGCACTTAAATTTACCTGATCTGGACATCATGCTGATATTTTTCGCACATATTTTGGCTACGAAAAGAACTTTCCTCGACTAGATTTACACATATCGAAGACCTAGGGTGCACATATGATTATAACAAGTACTCCACTCTCCCTACCTCTCACTCTCACCCATTCACTCGCTCTCTCTCGCACACATGCACAGACGTACACAAATTCACACACACATATCTACACATTCAAAAAATGCTTTGTATTCACACGCGTATCAATGATAAGCAGAGTACAGAGCTCATTCTTCCCAGTCACGGCCAAACAAGTTAACTTCCTCAGTGCAAACTGGTGTATGGCGTTGTGTTCGAGGCACAAATAATGCCTCATGGCAAAGAAAGTTCACCTGGACTGGCGCGCATGCGTGACTCGCTGAAACGAAAATGAGCCTACTTACGGCAATTCCTTTTGGAGATGTTTTTAAGTTACGATTTAGTACTGAATCACAGAATTTGAGTCCTAACATAATGCACTTGCGACTAGACACTCTGAATGTATATGTACACGAATTTCAAAATATTTATGACATATTTTTAATAACATGTGGACGTAGTATCACATATCAAATAAATATCCAGGACAAGAGATCCCCTGGACATCTTCAATGGGAGTTCTCTGTATATCCAGGAGGGGATTTCCCATGGCGGTTCCATGGATGTCCAGAGCTGGATATCCACGGAACGTCTATGGGATATCCACAATATCCGTGGATCTGATCTGGACATTGTGGATATCCTATGGATATCCCTTGGAGATATGTGCTGTGTGTGACCACGTAGGTCATCTTAACGGTAAGAACATTAAGCACATAACATATAATTTAATAATAGTTTATTACTGGGATACCATCAGCTTAACGTTTTTCTTGGTAACAATAAACATTTGAAAACGAAAGAATATCAAGATCATTGTTAAGATTGAAATATCCAGGTTAGAAGTTAACCACTGGTTGCTAGAAATACGTCATATTATTACAGTGGACTAGCCTACCTGAACTTAGAGGCTACTTCAACATTCTTAAAGATAGTATCCAAAAAGGTAAAGTTGTCTCCGGTGCATTGAACCGTGCCATGAAGTTATGTTGATAAAGCACCACACATTCTCGATATCTGGTATTTCCCTGTCTTATTTCATTTACTCTCCATGATCGTCCTCAGATACTAATTGATGAGATACTAAGTAATGGAACCAGCGCAACTGAAACACTTTGGACTTGTTCGCCCAATATATATCCTGATGTATATGCGGCCCGGAGAGCTCCAGAGTTTATTCAGTTGCATAAATTGCAGGCGTTCTACTTTTGAATAACGAAGCTAATCGTTGAAACGGTTTGTTTCAATGTATACACACGCCTTTGCTTGTTTGTTTCAAGCACTAAAGCCCCGTTTCCCTTACCACAAATTTGCAGCGCAACGTGACGCGCGGCATGCGACGCGGCATGTGCTAAGCATTGTTGAAATGGAAACTGTCTGCAACATGCAGCGGCGCAAGTGTCGGGGAGAAAATTGCGCCAAACGATTTTGACGCACAACATGCGCCGCGGACAATAGAAACAACCTGAAACAAGTTCCTGGGGCACGGGAATGCGCACTAGAGTAGAAACACACGACGCGACAACAACCACGTGCTCGCTGTTGAGTCTGAAGCGGCGTCACGACACAACGTCCTGTTATTTGAGTGTAGTTGTTGTAGTTGGTTGTGTAGTTGTACGTGAATGTTTTCTGTGGAGAATATTGAACTGTCACCTGTTGCTAGGAAAGGAAGGGGTGCCGCCAACATTTCACCAGGTGCAACTTGATACGTTCAAGCCTGTATTATTATACTAGTAAACGTATTATTATATTTATTAATAATAACTTAACAATAATCAGCGGTGAACGATGAGACTCGGTGAAGTACACAGACTCCTCTCAGGTACAAGGATAGTGTTAGGCAAAGACAATATTCACAGCACAGAGAAATAAAACCACATTGCTGCAGTAGATAAACTAAAAGGTTTTATTCTTTATATATGGCAATTATAATGCGAATATACTTGAGACGAAGGCGAGGATTTCGCTTTGTCGATGAATTGACTCAACTAAAACGCATAAAACTCAATGCGTGGCTATCGGCATGCCTATGATCACATAGACCTAGCTTGCGCCCCGAACTACCACACCAAGAGATATGCAATAATAACTGAGCCAATATTTGCTCTTTAGCCTTTTATTTCCAAATTAATCCTTAGGCTAGCTCTATTATCTAACGTAGAATGGTTGCAGTATTGTGCATATCATGAATGCATGGCTATCGGCGTACCTATGATCATATAGGCCTAGCTTGCACCCCGAACTACCATACCAGGATGTATGCACAACACCGAGGACTTCTTTTTAAGTTTAAAAGCTTCGTCGATCCGTGGCGAAAGTGTGTGTTCTTTCTTACGCGATATCCTCGCCTTTATACTATTTTCGAGAACACAGATTCAAGTACAGATGAATCACTCACTATCTACAAAAAGATTCTACCAACAAAACTGACATCTACACATGTTTAGAAATACAAATTCGTATAGTGCACTCTCTCAAACAAAGAAACATTAAATTACCCATAATGTAGCATAAAATACAATAAACAATAAACAAAAGATATACATTACAAACAAGGTGCATTATTACATATAATAACAAATAAATTACGCTTTCTTTCACAAAAATAAATACATTAGTGACATATTTTCCACTGGTGACGTCACATAAAAATATGGATCATATCAAACTGGTCCTCGACATTTACTGGTTTCCGTAATCTCTGGTCCAACAAGATTTAATAAATTCACTTCCAGTCATTCTTACAAAGTTTTCGTATCCACTTTGAAGACGTCAGTCTCTCATCAACAAGCTACACGTTCCTTCCGAATATATAATTTCTAATCCACAATGTAAGTCGTGTTTGCCTCTATTTTAGAAGTTCATAGTACGCGCCTGCCATAATCACAAAACCCGCTATCTTTACATAGGTTAAATCACCACCAAATTACAATAAAACAGAAGAAACACTGAACTACTCTAAAGCACTTCACAACGCTACAGTGCGGTTGCGGGCGTATTTTGCAAAATTAGTTTTGAATTGGAAACAGTGCACTAAATGCAGCGCGCAACATGCGTCGGCGCATGTGGCGCGTCATGAGTCTGGAAGTTGTCAGGCTTTAAGCCTACTTTCCATTCTGACAAGTTCCAGACTCATGACTCGCAACATTTAGTGCACTGTTTCTAATTCAAAACTACTTCTGCAAAATACGCCCGCAACAACACTGGACCGCAGTACAGCTTTAGAGAAGTTCAGTGTTTCTTCTCTTGTATTGTAATAATTTGGTGGTGATTTAAATTGGGTAAAAATGGACAATACAGCTATGGCGAGTTTTGTGGTTATGGCAAGGGCATACTGGTGACATTCCACAACACTGACTCCTGTTCATATTGCTCTATAAGTTTTACTAATTTATCTTACGACTACTACATATTGTCCACAAAAAAAAAAACATTCAACTACAACTACACAACCAACTACAACAACTACATTCAAATAACAGGACGTTGTGTCGTGACGCCGCTTCAGTCCGAACAGCGAGCATATGGTTGTAGTCGTGTCGTCTGTTTCTACTGTAGTGCGTATTCCGTGACCGAGGAACTTGGTGCAGGCTGTTTCCATTGTCCGCGGCGCAAGAAGCGGCGCATGTTGTGCGTCAAAATCGTTGCGCCGCGGCATGTTGCAGACAGTTTTCATGTCAACAAATGCTTGGCACATGCCGCGCGTCATGTTGCACGGCAAATTTGTGGTAATGAAAACGGGGCTTAAGAAAGCTCCTCAGAACAAGAGGAATTATGAACACTTAACATCATTCTCTACTAAAACCCATTTCTACAACACTATAACTAAAACTATTAGATGTTCCTCTCTTCTTACAGGATAATTCCCTTCTCGGTTTAGGCTCAATAAAAAATAAGCAAGACAGACACAGGAGGTATAAGTACATGCACATGTAGTCGTCAATCCTGTTGTCTAGTTTATGCCGGCCGATTTCTAGCATCTGTTGGTCATTAGGCCCTTGATGTAACACGGCATGAAGAAACCAAATTGGGTGAGGTCGGGTGACGTTGATGGCCAGGAGAGATGAGCGTGCAATCCAAGAGTCTTGCTAGGGGCTCAGCGAGTCTGGTCATTTAGGAGCGAACAGGCGACCAGTACTGCATAATTTTCCGTACTAGTCAGAAAATTGTTTTGTCAGGTGCGTCTTTGTGGTATGTTACATGAAAACTTTGTTTGTTATTTTTAATTTTTTGCATATTGCCGCAGATAAAACACTTCTTGGCCTCTCCGATGGCGCAGTGTAATCAACGGGTACCGGGTTCGATACCCGTGGAGACACATAGTGGTTCGGATCCAACTTTAAACTGTAGGTCCATTCCCGATTAGCCTTAATGTGCATAAAGTGGACTTAAAACACCAAATCAATCAATTTTTTTTTATTGTTCCACCGATACACATGCCTGTCCTGATTGCTCTTTCTATCTAATTCAGGAAACTTCGGTTTGAGTTATGAATTACCCTGTATTTTGGACTTCCATATCCGTAACACAAGATCGCACGATATACTCCTACGCTATCAATTGCATTCTCTAACTTCAAGGTAAATTCATCTAGTTACTTTCGCATGCAATTGAAACACGTTGTCTTCTGAAACCCAATACTCTTCTGAGGTTTAAAGTTCAAAAGCAGTTAAGACTTTATCTAACAAATAATTATAATTTTAAAATAATGATGAAACAATTCAACTTGGGAAGAGGCACAAAAGCAGATACCCTTTCGCTTAATAACTAAATCTATAGAGTAAGAATTAAATCTATGTACCTGTATAATTAACATTATTTATTTCTTGATATTTACGGTGCTAGCCTACAGATGTCTCCAATTTACAGCGCTTTCATACTAAGTTACAGAACATAAAAATACAATACACATCAGTTGACACAACACAGAAAATAATACAAATTAATTTTATAATATTCATATTAATATAAATATGTAGAAACCACATATTTATTATTTACAGCACTATTATAATAAGTCACACAAGTTAAAATAGCACATAACAACTCATAATTAAATGTAGTTCATTTAGCTTGCCATATCTTAAGTATGGGATGTAAATATGGGAAATATCCATTGCATGTAGCATGTAGCAGATCATGGCTGTTTATTTTAGATGTGGAGTTCCAGCTTCACAGCTTTGCCTCCGGGCATCTTTGATGGTATTGTAACTGGCGGTTCTGATTAACATTGTACTTCTGTTGAAGCCGTGGTAAAATGGCGGTTGGTAGGGATGAGCCGTCGCGCTCCGTCATAACGGTCACCCACACCAGTGTCCCAGCATAACGCTGCTTGCATTTGAATACCCATCCAAGTGTTGTCCAAGCGTAACTCTGCTTGCCTTTGAATTCCGCTGGAAAGTCCAGTTCCTTACTGGAGACGTGGCAGTTTGTGTGTTCGTCTAGCCGGTTGGATATGTACTAGCATCTGGATAGTTGGGTTACGATGATGAGGTTGCATGGCCCAGAACTTTGTTTTCTCTCTCATCATGAACTCAAAAAGAATCTCCCGTTCCAGGTCTTCGTTGATCTGCGGTGGTGAAACGATCAGCTGCGCATATGATGCGGAGCGCCCTGTTTTGGACACGTTGTAGGGCGTCTAAGTGCCCTTTGGCACAATGCAACCACACGGCACATGCATATGTTAGTAGCGTGCGAATAACTTGAGTGTATATTCTGAGCCGTATACAAATTGGCAGTATAGGGCTGTGGAAAACTGGATATAGCTGGCCTATCCGCTGTGTGCCTCTGTTAGTAACATATTTAATATGCTTCCCAAATGTAAGGCCGTGGTCTAGAAGTAAGCCGAGGTATCTGGCTGATTCTGTCTGTGGGATGTTCCTTTGATGGAGTCGGAGCTGAGGTTGAAATCGATTTCTGTTCTTGGTAAAAACTAGCACTGAGCTTTTCTCCGGGTTGACTTTTATTCGCCACTTCTTGGTCCATCTTTCATAGAGGCGTAGATATCTCTGCATAAGGATTTCGCTGTATATCTTGTTGCCGCGGTGAAGATGGCTGTGTCGTGTGCGAAGACTGCCAAGGTAACCGACGGCGGGGCTGGCATGTCCGCGGTGTAAAGAGCGTACAGCAGCGGAGAGATACAAGAGCCTTGTGGGACTCCAGCAGTGATCGGCTTTAGCCCTGAGGTGGTATGATTAAACCTCACCACAAATTCCCTGTTCTCCAGGAAGCGGCGGAGCAGGTTCAGTTGGTGTGCAAGGAAGCCCCGTCGGTTGAGTTTGAAAAGTAGTCCCTCGTGCCAGACTCTGTCGAATGCTTTCTCGACATCGAAGAACGTTCCCAAGGTTGTAGCCTTCCGGTTAAAGTTGATAGTTGCCATATCAACGACCTCATCAGTTGTGTGAACATGCTGTGTCTGGCCCGAAAACCATGTTGAAAGTCAGGTAGCAGGTGAGCCTGTGTGGTGAATTCCTTGAGACGGTTTGCAAGCAGTCCTTCAAAAACTTTGGAAACGTGACTGAGAAGGCTGATGGGTCTATAGTTGACTGGAAACAGGGCACTCTTCCCGCTCTTCAGAATTGGGCAGATAGCAGCCATTTTCATTGCTGTGGGAAGTAGGCACGTAGGAGCATTGCGTTGAAGATACGCGTGATGCCCTTCCATAGATCGTCTGGTACTATCTTGTCGACACCTGTAGCACGGTGAGGGCTAAGATGTGAAATAACTACAGCTACCTGTCGATGATTGAAGAGTTGTGGTGCCGGATATTATAAGTTGATCTGCGGGAAATTGGAAGCCCACTCTTCCACTGCTTCTATGGTGTAATCGTCATATGGCCATGGATTTAGCGATAGCTGATCTTGATAGTGTAGGTCATGTTCTACCGCCTGCTCCTTGGGGTCAAACTTTATTCCCCGTGTTGTATAAAGAACCGGTGTATGCCGCTTCTTGCGCTTCCCTTGTAGGCTGCCCGTAATTCGCAAGAATGCAGAAGGCTTTCCCTGCGTCTCCTGAAGTTCATTATCCCAGTTGGCGTCAATCTCTCTAATGGTGTGGAAGTGGAGTTGGCGTTGCATTTAGTTTTGCAGGCGTTTACATTGTGGAAGCCGAGTCGTCTGGTACTTGCGTCGAACCCATCTTTTAACTTTGTTGAGGAGGTGCAGCTGTGGATCATCCTTCTCAAGGTAGTTGGCCGGAGATAGATAGGTGGTCGTTCTTCTTTTGGCCTCTAAAATGGCTGCTGTTAGCCGGTGAACTGCTGTTTTTTATTTCATCAGGTGATTGGATGGAGTCGTGCAAGTTGATGTGTGCATTGATCTCCTGTTTGTACATGTTCCAATCTGTACAGCTGATTTTTCTGCTTACATTTTCTCTCGTTAGAAGGTTGTGTGAGAGGGTGAAAGTGATCGGCTCGTGGTCAGAATTCAAGGCTGATAGTACTGAAGGTTCTGCTAGGAGTTGTAGTCCTTTAGTTAGCACAACATCTAGGACGTCTGGTCTGCCTCCGGTCTTTGGGTAATGGGTTGGATCTTGTGGAGCTTGGACCACGAACCCAATGTTTTCCGCCAGCTGGTGCAATGCTATACCAGCGTTGTTGGTGTTTCATGAATGCCATTGATGGTGTTTGGAATTAAGGTCGCCTGCAAGGATGACATTTCGACCCAGATTGAAGATTGCACGGAAGTCCGCATCTACGATGTGTGCTGGTGGACGTGCGTAGGCTGATATGAATCTCGACTGCGGAGAATAGATTTCCACAGCGAGCGCTTCTAAGTGGTTAAAGTTAGGAAGTTGAATCTGGCGAGCCGGGATATTAGATTTCACAAGGAGGAGAAGTCCGCCCTTGCGTCCTGTTGTTCGGTCGAGTCGGTAGACTGCAGGGTTGGATATTCTAATCTGCTACTGGCTATGGAGGTGAGTTTCATTGATGAGAAGGATATCTGGATTTTGCTCTCGTAAGAGAAGCTGTTGTCGTCATAGACCGTCTGCATTCCATGCACAAATGAAGATCTGATGATGTAATGTTGTATGTCTAGCGTCCGCTATGGAGAAGCATTTCCATGAGGATTTCGTCACTTTGCCTGGCTTCTCCGGTGCAGCAGCAATTCTCTGAAGGCCGTTTTTTATTGCCGGTAAGTACTGTTTGAAGATGTCGCCTCGTAAAAAAGCGATGATGGACTGTAGGTCTGCGTGAAGCTCAGGTTCGGCTGTTTTAGTGGCCCTGTCTGATATCTCCATGTTATCGATCTGGTGTTGCACCTCCGTTATCGTTTCGGACTCAGCTGGTGTTCGTTTCAAGTTCAGGGGAGCCTGTGGATTGGACTTCTTGATGGCCTGCAGCGAAGAGCCTCCGCGCTCCTTCACAATTTGGCGAGTTTCGATTGGTCGAATATCTGCCTTCTTTTGTGACTTAGAAGGGCCGTTTTTTACTTCTATTCTTCTCCGTTCCTATTTGTAGGATGACTGTGGTGGAGGCGTAGCGATCTTTGGCGTTGTCTTAGGTACTGCAGGCCTGGATGCTGGTGGTATGCCTTGAATATCTGTGTCCGGCCTCATGGGAAGTGGAAGGAAGTCCCTCTGGTTTGGTGCCCGTGGGGTTGGTCTTGTCTGCTGAGTGCCTGGAGGAGGTCCCGCTGATCTAGCTGCTTTCATGGCCTTGATAACTGGGTAGCCACGATAAGTGGCAGGATGCTCACCAGAGCAGAGGGCGCACTTTGGTGAAAATTTGTCCCCCGTCTTCAGACATTCATTGGTGAAGTGTTCTGCACTTTTCACGCAACGAGGATTGGCGTAACAGGTCTCGGAGCCGTGTCCCTGGCGCTGACATCTATAGCACTGCAGGAGGATTTGTGCTCGGCAGGGTTCTACCGTTATCTTGTTGTAGTCAATAAATTCCAGCTTGGAAAATTCCAGCCAGTTGCCCTCCCTGGAAAGGACTACCAGGAATAGTGGAATTGGGGATGAGTACATTGGTGTCCCCACGTCTTGCTCGCTTGGTGAGGATGCTGATGCGCTTTACAGAAAATCCCATGGCTGTAAGATCTGTGCGAAGTTCATCTTACGGCGTATCTACAGGAAGGCCCCTAATGCCTTTGTATGGTCTATACCTCTTAAGGATGCCTGCTGCCATTTGTAACGAGTTGACGTCACAGTAAATCTTTGAAATTCTTCCTGGTTCTGGCACTGTATGGTAACACAGGGCGCTGTATGCTTGACTGACGGCTGTGCAGTTAGTTCGTGGACTATTTTAGCCATAGTGGAGTATTTGTTCTTAATTTTATACAAAAATATAGGAGGTGGTTTCTGTGCAGCGACAGGAATGTTCACTGAAGTAGCCGGTGTAGGTTGTTTGGCGTCTTTATTTACTTTCCCCGTTGCAGTGGCAACTTGTTGGTCTGCTAATGGTTGGATGGTGTTCTTCGTTGGCAAATTCTGGAGTTTGCGCTGTTTTATCAGTCTTACAGTTCTCTTGGGGGTACTGAAAGTCATCGGTCCCAGGTATGATATCATCGTCGGTCGGTTGCATTGGCATAGAATACAGCGCCGATCTCCGTGCCATCGTGGTAAACACAGTGCGCTACGATGCCAGGAGTCGCGGCAATTGGTGTTCTTTATGTGTTCATCTTCGCAATTAGCCAAACATGGCAGAAGGAAGAAGTTAAATAAACTATATCAATATAGAATATAGACAAAGAACATGTATGTACTGGTTAAATAAAAGAAAAGTATATAATTGCAAGTCAAATATCAATATAAACTCACCACCACTTCGATAGAAGCAGAACTTCCATGTCTTTTCTGCTCAGCTAACCAAACGTAATAGCTAGTGAATCGCTTCTCCCCGATTTACAACGAGATAGGGGCGAAATCCTCTTTTTCCCGCTCTTTTCCCGGATGTAAATTAAGAAGCTTTCCGTCAGGAGGCGTTAGCGTCGGCGAAGAAAGAGAAAGAGAGAGAAAATTCCACTAGAAGAGGGAAAAATGAAGCTGAGTCAGTTTTGGGAAGAGGAAACTCTTACCTGTGACATCACAATGGGAAGATCCTTTGTCCTTTGTTCTTAATTTACAATGGGGGAGAGATGGAACCTACTTATTCTCTCCATCCTCTCCTGCTTCTTTGTGAAGTTAAGAATCTCGCAAGACAAGCAGTTGAATGGAGGGAAATTTAGAATTAGTGTTCTTTTTCAAACGTCTTATGTTCGCAACAAGTACTTAACGATAATAACGCCGTGGAAAATATCATAAGCTCTGTCTACTTTCTCTTCAGAATAATATTAAGATCGAGCTCCATATTAACTTTTGTGGGGAAATATAATGTACACTCGCTTCAGCAGTGCTGCAATTCGCTTCTTTATCCCATTAAGTGTGGGATTTTTTGTACAAGTCGCTACTGGAAAATGTAGGTTCTTTCGTCAAATTTAGTTCAAAACACCTTAAGTGTGGATGGCGTATATTGTAGCGTTCTACCCTGTGGAATTTGGGATCGAAGCATTGGAGTTGTAGTTCACCTTGAACTACAAATGTTCGCTTGGCTGCGATGTCCCTAAAGGGCCAGATATGAGGTACTAAAGTAATGCAATTGGGAAAATTCTTCTTCTTTCTTTTTGTCTTCTTCTTTCTCGTCTTTTTCTTCTCTTCCTACTATTTTTTTCTACTACAACTAGAACTATCTCACCAAACGTCTGTGTGACTATATGCGCCACAGTAAATCGAGTATAGTTCAAACAAATATAAAGCGTATATATACGCCTTCCGCACTACAGCAGCACAATGCGGAGGGCATATACAGGGTGTTACTAAAGTTCGCTTCAACGCTTAGGAGGTGATTCTACAAGTGAAAATAAACACAAAAGTTCATGTGACGAAATGTCGAAAACGGCACCCATTCGGAGTTATTGAAGTGGGAAAAAGTGTGAAAATAATTTTACCGCGGGTTGAGAAGGGTTTAGCGAGAAGTGTTATCCACGGAAAGTGATATGTGGAGACTGACAACTAAGAAGAAAGCGAATATCCGTAGTGGACATCACCATTACGTAGAAAAACAAAGATGGTGGTGGTGCTGCGCTAGGTTGCATATGTGTCGACATGTTCACTGTGTGCAGAGTGGAGGGGCCGAGGGAACCACATCACAGACGATGTTCAAACTGTCTGCCATTAACTTCCACGCAGAGATGACAACGACGAATCAATGATTGTCTAGTGCGAGCAAACAACCCCGAGGTGTCTGCTATCGTCGCTGCTGCGACATTAATGCGAGCAACGAGATCCTCAGAGTACTGTATGTATGGAGCTCTGTCTCCGTATCCCCTCATACGAGTCCATGGCAGGCTGCATTGTACAGGAATAGCCTTACCTTTTATGTATGTATTTCATAATCACGACAATTGCTGGTTGAAATGATGTTTTTTTATCTACACTTTGACTCGGAAATCTGTGGCGCAAGGCAGCGTATAACGGTAGAGAAGTAGAGATTGATTGATTCATTTATTTAGTTTATTTAACTTCGCTTTTCTGGCACTTTTGGCTAGTCGCGAAGATGAGATTGAATGGTGATATGATATAATCGATAAAGGGGCAATCACAGCATTGTCGTCGTTGCCTTGTAATCAAGGGGTCCCTGGTTCGATACCCGGTGGAGGCACATAGTGGTTCGGATTCAACTTTAAACTGTTGATGCTGTCTTGATTAGCCTTACTGTGCATAAAGTGGACTTAAAATACCATCTCAAAACAAAGAACACCCATTGCCCACGCCGGGATTCGAACCCCGGACCACTGGTGTAGAGAAGGGGAGAAAGCGAGTTGGCGGAGGAAAGCAATGCGCGATGCAGCACAGATCTGGGAATTCCTCTACATGCACTCACTTTCATTGGTTGAGCCCCCTGGAGGCACTTGTTTTCGTTCGCTTTCTCCAGAGGCTTCCAGGATAGAATGTACTTGGATGATCTACCATTATGTGAATGCATTTTATTCAAGAGGGAAGGAGGTGTTAAATTTAGTCAGAAAACACCTATGACGGATGTCAGAAGCAGGTAGCTGTGAGGGAGGAGGTAAGGCGATGGCAGAGAAGCAATTTTCCTAACTCTGGAGGAGCTTTCACTTTTCAGACGCCACGTGACGTCCTCTGCCGAAAAGCTTTCAGAAAGGCTTGTCTATCCCACCTGCACGTTGCTGTTTCGCCTCACTGCCCTCCGCCCTTTTTAATCCAATCTCATTCCGGGCGTCATTCTTACGCAATTACTCACGCCAGTTTGAATTAAGGGCATTATTGTTAATGAGACCTTAAGGCCGGAGGGATGTTGCTGGCGTTCTGGTAAGGAGAAGGGGGGTAGAGGAAATCGAACAGCGTGGCTATGTTTTCTCCAGAAGAGAATAAATCCTATCCGCTGAGTTTGATGTCTTTTGTTTTGAGGTGTGGTCTTCTAAAAAGGTTCCCAATATTAAACCTCTCTTCCACGTAGTACACCAAGTACCTGATGTCTTGGAGGCAAATGAGGCTCTGGCGCCTGAACACAGTCACTATAATTCTCTGTGAGGTCGTGTTGCCCTGTGTTTGTAGATACGTGTAATGTGTACCCCTTTACAACCTCAGATTGTAACCTGGGTGACAGTATAGTTTTCGCTGTCGATACGGTTTGATTGATTGATTGAGTTGAGGTTTTAAGTCCACTTTATGCACATTATCGGGACTGGACCTACAGCTTAAAGTGTAATCCGAACTACTATGCGCCTCCAGCAACGACGGTACCACTGCGCCATCGGGGAGGCCCACTATCCATATGGAGCCTATGACAGTGTTACTTTTAGTAATTGAGGAAACTTTTATTTCCTTATCCTCAATGTTGTTTTAGTTAAGGGAGAATTCACACCGAAAAGACACGAGACATGCGACACGAGAGTTACACACCGAAGAGCAGGGTTGGCATGTTTAAAACAAAAAGTGTTTTAAACAACTTGTTTTAAACGTCTATAACACATGGCTTTGTTTTTTAACAATTGTTTAAAACGTTTAAAACAAAGTGTTTTAAACGTTTCTTTCAGACTTGTTTAAAACACATTTTGATAGTTGGCGTTTGATAGTTTGTGGTTATTTGCGTGTTTTATAACTTTCATGCAATGTGTGTTATTCTGTTTATTGTGTCTAGAAATCTGTTCAGTGGCTGAACATGTATATTGATTTACAAAGAAACATATGAAGAATTCCCGTGGGTCACGTTTAAAATACCTGGCTGTTTTTTTACAGGTGTTTAATATATTTTAAAAATTGAATACTACATGAATGGAACAGTTTTGTTCCTGAATTAACATACTGCAAAATGTGCACATTGTTGATAATGTCAGTCGCATCAACGATAAAATATATTTAAAAACAACAAAAAAAGACAAAGTAGCTTCCACGTAGACTCAGGGGGTCTGGCAACTGTGGATTAGTTGAAGCTTCTCGAACAGCCTACATGCGAGATTTAAGACTATAATGCATGTGTATTTTAAGAAGTTAAGTCAAGTATTTACTTTATAATAGGAACACAGTCCATTCTTGGATGATTAACAGATTCTTTATTAATCATTATCCTTTGAAAATAAGTCTTCTTGCCATTATGTTTTAAACGTTTTATTTGTTTAAAACATGTTTTTCGGTTCTTGATTAAAACATTTAAAACGTTTTCAAAACCAAAAAAACTTTGTTTTGTTTATTTTAAAAAAGAAAAAAAACAAATTTTGCCAACCCTGCCGAAGAGACAAGATGCAAGCGACACGCAGCAAGCAACATTTGTTTCTTTGCTCCTTTCGCATGATGATGCCGATAGAATTGCATTAATCAGTTTATTAGTTACCCGAAGGAAACGTAACGAGAGACATTGTTACATCTAAATCGCATTGTAAAATTTGTGCAAGTTTTTGAAACTCGGGAGAGGCATATTGTGCACGAGTTGTCAAACATTTTCAACAGAACCTTTCGAAACTCAGTATAGTTGATACGAGGTCACAGTATCGGGTCGCGGGCAGGCGGTTGAGAAACAATACACTAGATTACTTTACCATGTTGACTGATCTATTTTGGACTAAAGTGCCTCCATAGGCTGTTTTTTTTTCAAGTTAAAACAGTCCCGTCGTAAAAGGCGAAAACACAGCCTCTTTACATGATGTTGAACGCAAATCACAGCCCATAACTGCATCAAAAAAATTGATAAAGCTAAAAGAACATTGTGTTTAAATCTTAAAACATTGTAAAAACATTGTACATATTGATACTTTATTATATCAACAAATTTGAGCTTCAAATACGTTGTAAGGCCTCCGGTTGGGCTGTCTTCTAAAGTCTAAATATACCTCGTTGGAGTGAAGGATTCACTGCGCGAACACGAACAACAAACTGAAGCGACACAATGCACTATATTGAGAAAACTGTACAGTCCGAGGGACACGTAAGCGACATGCGACACTTGCATCTTGCTATGTCTCTTTGGTTCGAAAGGTTGCGTTGATTACTGAAGGTTCGCTTCCAAGCGACACGTGTCTCATGTCGCGTGTCTCTTCGGTGTGAATTCTTCCTAAGAGTCTATATATATATATATATATATATATATATATATATATATATATATATATATATATATATATATATATATATATATATATATATATATATATATACACACACACACACACATATGTATGTATGTATGTATGTATGTATGTATGTATATATACGTATAGCTATATGAATAAGAGAGGGAGACGGATCCGCGGTATTATAATGGGTATTGCGTCTGATTGCTACGCGGGAGACCTGGGTTCGATTCCCGGGCTGAGCTGTCTCCGTTCGCAATTTTTGCTGACAGTTCCCTGCATAAGACGACTCTAGAGTTCACCCAGCTTCCAAAAACATGAGTTCCCGACGGAAACTTGGGGATGGGATAACGCGTGACGAAGTGTGGTGCTGATCACATCACTTACACAATGGTCCACCCACACCCTGCTATGACTCTTGAATTGTATTTGTATTTTATCATGTAGCGTCGCTTTTATGCTACTTTTGGTTAATGGTGAAAACGAGGATGAATTGTCTTTAAATTAAATTCGTGAGGGGACAATTGAAAAATTGTACACCAGGATTTGAACGTAGGAACGTTAGTAGCAAAATCATGAGTATCTGTCTCCATGAAGGAGTGGTAAGCACTACTCGCTACTAAGCCAGTGGTTACAGATTGGAAGACTGGTTAAGGCACTGTGTTTCTCTATAGTTCTTATTTCTAGAATGCTGAAGGGCTCACTTCTTAATAATATAGCTCAGAAACAGTAGAATTTGCTACTTGTTTCTCATAATGTGTCTTAATTAAAATCCGTTAGGTTTGAGATTCAAATATTAACATACAATGCATTCATTATCTACAGAATTGAAACCATGAATACAGAGAATAACACGTTTTGAAAAATGAAATATCTCAACACTTTGACTAGCTGTTTCTCACCCTTCGTCACTGCTAAAGTGAACTTATTGATCTTCGCTGCCCTACCCTCCTTTTCCCTTCGGGATTCCCTTCCCTTGGAAGTTCCCTATTTCGCATCACATGCTCCTTTCCTTAGGGCAAACAATCTTACACAGGGGTTGAAAGGGGGAGTTGTGAAAAAGAAATGATATTTCAGTGTTCAATGTTGTCGCCACAATCTGTCTGATTGCTTGTCTGCTGTTTTTTCTCTCTCCTGCGTAAAAAAAAGCTCTTCCGGGTGTTGCCGTCTCGTACACACGAAGAGCTTCCTTTGATTTCTTTCTACAGTTGTTTGTGAATGTATTTCTCTTGGTTCCTCTTTTTACTTTCTTATTTTGTTCCCTATTTCTGGTATACCTCCAGTTTTTCTTTCTATCTTCTTATGTACAGTTTCTATCTTCTTATGTCATGAAAAATTACAAATCTGTCAGAAAAATGCATAAATATTCGCAGTAAAGCCAAAAATATGCACACCAGTACTCTCGAATTTCTCCCATGCCCGATAGAGTAGAGTAGGGGCTGTAATGTACCGAATATTGTTTCTACTTTTGACTGATTTTTGTGAAAAGCGAAAAAGGCAAAGAAATGAGAAAGGAAATTCTTTACTTCCCGTGCAACAATGAGAGAGAACATTTTTCCTCAATAATGTTTGCATGGATATCAATTCTCGGCGAGATAAAAAAAGTGGGATATTATTGTTCTGTACTAAGAAAAGACGGACCATTCTTCCTACCTTTCCATATCCTGCTATCGACAATGTGAACTATCCGCTGTGCTAAAGCTACGAAGAAAAAAATATGAAATAACCGATTATGTGCGAGAGAATTACGAAATTATACAGAAATATGTCTTATTACAACAAAATTTAATAAATATGTTGTAAAAACTCGAAATTGGTAAAATATGTCAAAATATGCTTTGTCAAGTTTGTCTATTTCGGCTGATTTTCATCAGATATGTAAAGATCTCACCCCAATATTAGATCCGAAGCCAAATGAAAAATATGTTATAACGTAAAGTCCCGGGCACTAGCGATAACATAGGGGTCCCATGTTCAATATCCGGGTACTGTAGGTCTAGTTCAGATTAACCTATCTGTACACAAAGTGGATTTAAAATAATAAATTCGTCGATGTAGCGGTAACTTCGTCACCTTATGATAAAGGGATCACGGGTTCGATATCCGGTGAAGGCATATAGTGATTTATATTCCACTTTAAACTGTAGGTCCAGTTCCGATTAGCGTACGTATGCAGAACATACTTTCTGATAAGGCGATCGTACGGAAGACTTTCATCAAAAAACGGTGTGGGGAGATTCCTCAAAACACAAACACACTAATTTTTACATGGCCTTATAAAATGACCTGGGAAAGATATTCGAGAGTAATGTGGAAACGGCGCCAGAAGAAGATATGAAATCACCGAGGCTACGTTAAGAGCCATTGTTGTCCAATCTGACTATCACGCGGAAGACTTGGGTTCGATTTCCGAGGTAGGTTATTCTGGTGTGCCGTGCCGACTTATCATATTGTTTATCTTAATTTATTTAGTTTATATTCTTTATTTCATTTTATTTTTCTGACACTGTTGGCTAACTGCGAAGATGATTTGATTGATTGATTTGTGTTTTAAGTCGACTTTATGCACAGTAAGGCTAATCGGGACTCGACCTACAGTTTTTAAAGTGGGATCCGAACCACTATGTGCCTCCACCGGGTATCGAACCCGGGACCACGTGGTTACAAGGCGACGACGCTACCACTGCGCCATCGGGGAAGCCAACTGCGAAGATGGAGGAAGGCAGGGGTGCCCATTCCCCTTCAAGGCCAATGGCGCATTCCCCAAAATCATATCATTCAAACCCTCAAACCATATCGTAAGCCCCGCAAGGTATTTAATTACGACAGCGTGTCTACCGAAAGTAATTTTTTCTTAGCTTTACTGAACACTATACTTGATACAAGGGTGCCCGCCCCTAAAATCGTTCATCATAATCCCCCCCAAAATAATTGATGTCTATTTGAATTAAATACCATGTGAAATTGTCCATATTTTTTGATTGTTCGAATTTCGAAAAAAAAACTTAAAGCAAGCATAGAAAATTCAACCTTGGTAAACTACATAACATGCTCCAGCCGCATGACCGATTCAATTATTGTTTCACGAGACATTACAGAACCCTAGCCAGAAATTCTTAAGCTCAAGGCAACAATATGATACGGTTCCTCTTTCAAAGAACGCACACAACCCCCTTCGTTTTCTAGGGGTAAATATAATTACTTTAGTAACCCATAACAATAATTACGTGGATTTTATCTTCAGTAAAATTTTCCTGTGACAAGAAGTTAGAAATGCGGATTCGATATTTTTTTGTTCCAAATGATGCATCTGCTTTAAATTAAGCAGTATACCAACACTAAGCATTATATTTTAAGAAGTGATGTTTTAATATCGATAATATCGCTTATGTCTTGTAATGCAGCTATAGTATAAAACTTTCACATTCACCTCAGTAAAGCACCAAACACGCATTCTCGTAACACATCATGGGGAGCGAAGCAAGCAAGAAAATTTTTACATCCATTTCTTTGCTGTCTTTCAAGAATATTAATTTGATGGGGTGTCAATAATTTGTTAGGATCCCGAGATATTTAGTTTTTCCCAGCTTCTCTTTTGGCACGTTCAGTGTCGAAAACTTGTGGATACCATATCGCTAAATACAGTCTCCAAAATTTAATGTTCGAACTCTCTCTCTCTCCACTACAGAAATCCCTTGCCAATCTAAGATTTAACGCTTTATCAAGAGCTTCCGATCTCCCCCTTGTAATTTAATACTCAATCCTACCACCAAAATTGCCATGCCAATTTTAGACTTACTGTTGATATTGGTGAGTGAGAATTAATTTTTTTGGAGGACGCAATATCCAGTCTCCAAACCAGAATTTCTGCTACAGTCTAGACAATAGTAATACACAAGACTTGGATACCTCTCCCTCAATTTAATGCTCAATTCCCCTCTGACAAAATAGCCGCCATAATCTAAGACCTAGAGTTGGATACTCCCCCTCCCAACGTTAATTTCAGAATCCCCCCCCAGAACCCACGTGTCAATTAAGGCCTAATATGTAAGAGTTGGATATTTTTCTCCTCCCCCCTTTTCGATAATACTTTAAACACTTCCTTTTCTTCATCTAATGGATTAAATATGGTGCATTTAAGGTGTAAAATTTTTACATCTATTTTGGAAAAGTGTAGCTATTAATGGTGAATTTTATATTATTTGAAGGGAAAAAATCTTCTCCTCAAAAAAAATCCCTATGGCACAACATATAGCGACGCCACAATACGAACCCCATAGAAAATTATTCTGGCCGTGAGTCCAGACGCCATAACCTCGCTAGTGTGCAAAATGCAGTCAGGGGTGTACTACGCGGAAGGGTAGTTGACATTTGAATGTCTTTGGAAGCGGTCACCCATTATACATTTTACTGCTTATCTGTCGGATACACTACTAACTTTCATGCTAACCTCCGTGACAGAGTACTTAGCAGAGGCAGACAGAGTAGTTAGCAGAGGCAGAGGTCTTGGGTTCGAATCCCGGCATGGGTTTTCTTTATGTGTCCCTTCATCAATTTCATGAGATTATCACTCGTCCTCGTCTTCGCGATTAGCTAAACGTGGGAGAAAAGTGAACCATAATCAACTACTAACTTTTTTGGACACCCTATATAACAATTTCTCGGCCAATTTGGATCGCGTTTCACAAGTTCTCCTCTGAGGCCTTCTAAGTGGCGAGAAGATATCTCCACCAGGAGAGAAAAACATAGATTGTTACTCTGATAGCTTTCTTCATTATCTTTCCTTTTGGGAACCTCAATGCCCCGTAGATGTTGCCGAAAGAAAGTAATCGAAGAGGCAGATGATGAATGAGCCTAGTATTGTGTGGACAGCGGGCGATCCTTTTCGACCACCCATTCACGTCACCGCCTCTCCCCATCCACCGAACCCTCCAACCACCCTCTTCATATCATGGTTCCCTCCCGCGGCGTTTGTGATTTTCTGGAAGTGAAAAACGCGTACGTGGAATTCAGCTGGTGAAAAGAAGATGTGCTGCTTGTATCTTGTGCCTAACATGGTTGGTTCGATACATTCCAGATGCCGCTTTATTGAACGGGGTCGTCTCCTGCTTTTGATATAAGTTCTGAAAGAAGCAGTGTGCATTTTTTTCCCTTCATTTCTTTCCTATTTTTGTTTCCGTCGTTTCTCTTTCTTAAGTTTCCCGACTTTTTCCTTCATTTTATACTAATTCTGTTGCGGCTTCAGACTGTCGTGCAATTATTACATATAATTACATATTATATTCCTTTCTAGATCCGGAGCGAATTGACAATATAGAGAAAGTCTCCAATTTTGTTGATTTTCGGTATACTAAATAATTTTGGCCTCCTAATCACGAATCTGTTGTAAAAAACCGGGGGCCACGTCTGGAAATTTGAAAAAAAGCCAATTGAATTTTTTCTATACAAGTGTATATACGTCGTTTTACAAACGAAATGTTGTACGAACGAAATATGATAACTATGCTTGCCTAACCTAACTAAACCTAACGTAACCTTACCTGAAATGGTTATCCGTGACTGATTCGTGGGCCAATGATAACTTTCAATAAGCAATTCCTAGTTTTGTAGTACGTAACCGACGAACAATGTTTCATCACTAAGGAAAACGCCATTTTTCGTGAAATCAACGGTGAAGCACTGTTGCCAAACTTACCTGTAATTGAAGCCCGCATTCCTCTCCCGCCTAACCTCAATCACCAATGCTCTGAACAGTGTGGCAACGCTGTACACAGTGCAACGAATTTTGAACATCATTTGTTCTTACATGAAAGATGGTTTCTGTATTTCTTTACGGAGAATTATCGCGGTAAATAACAACGTTATTTTACAACTTCTACACGTAAATGTACAATTTTAACACGCGACCCCCAAATCGTGACTCCACATCGTCAGCAGGAGTGCATAAGAAGTGAGTATTAGAAGTAGGAAGTGAATTACAGACTTGCTCTATATTGTCAATTCTTACCCTAGATCCATGCATTGAACAGGAAAATGTCGACGAATTATAGATCTTGCATACGTTTCATGTTACATATTTTTGCATATTTGCCAGGATATTACATATTTTACATATTTGCTAATTTACTTTATATAAAACAACATATTTCGGTAATTATTTTCTATCTTGATCCTTCTCCCTATATTTTTGATCTCTGAAACATGATCATGAAAATTGATACCTCATGTGAATCAATGAGATGTAGAGTGCTTACGGCCTTCTAAAACTGACTGCCAAAATTTACTTACTTACTTGTTCCGATCCTCTTCTACCGATTGGTGTCGAGGTTTTGTAGAGAGCTCGCCATCTGTCACGATCTTCTGCCACCTTCCTTCCTTCACTCCACGAGATGTTCCTCCTGCTCAGGATATCCTTCATTCCCTCATTCCATGTCCTACGTGGTCTTCCTTTCGGTCTCTTTACACCCAATCCTCCCATTCTTGCTTCCCATACCTGTTTAGGTATTCGATGTTCAGGCATTCTGCTGAGGTGTCCAAACCATCTGAGTTGACTTGCTCCACATCCTGATATATTGGTTTTGTGTTTAATGTTATTCTGATTGTTTGATTTCTGATTTTGTCCCTTCTGGTCTTTCCCACTGTTCTCCTCAAATATTTCATTTCTACTGTTCGTAAGTTTTGTTTTTGTTTTTCATTAATTATCCAGGATTCACTTCCATATATCAATGTTGGTACATAAGTTGATTTGTACACAATCATTTTTGTTTTTTGGCTTATTTCCTTTTTCCCTAAAAATCCTTTGTTTATGGCATAATATAATCTGTTTGTATTCTTTATTCGAGTGTTTAATTCTTCATCTATTTTTCCATTACTATTGATTGTAACACCTAGATACTTAAAACTTTGTACTTGTTTTAGCTCTGAATCTTCAAGGCTTATTATGCAGGGTTTTTCTATTCTCCCTATCCTTAACACAGTTGTTTTATCTTTGTTTATTTTCATATATTTCTTTGACATATTACCATTTATTATTTCTAAACTGCCAAAATTCACAGACTGAAAACCAAAAAATTACGGAAACTGTTATTTATCGACGAGATCAAGGAGTTTCACGGCAGTGTATGACAGTTGAAAACATTGAAAAGTACCTAGTGGTTCATACCGGACTGATATTACGTTTGAACAATATCGCTCAACGCGTCTCAAATCCGGCATGCCTGGTGCGCGAACCTACTTGTTGCCTTCTCGTGACGTCACTACACGAAGATTTACTTGCCGCAGAACTGTCCTTCGACATCTCCGCTTTAAGTTAAGCATCCCTTCCCGGGGACCGTTGATGTCTCTAAACACTCCCAATTGAAAATTGATCACCTTGTTTTACGAGCTCCGACGCGGGTCCCCAATGACTTGGTGCCGCTCAAGAGCAGCCTACGACGTGCATAATTCAAGCCATCGGTTCATATCCCGTTCTGGCGTCGGTTTATTATATTTCGGCACCGGACCCAACGCAACGTTTCGCCACTCGCGTATACAAGAGACAAGAGATCTTATGCATCCCTGAATCAGAGTTTACGATGTGTTTCAGTTTGGGAAGATACTTTGAAGATGCGACGACAGAAAACGAAGGGTAATGCACTCCTTGGGGGCGTTTTATTACGAACACAAGTCCTGTGCTCGGGCCATAAAATGGATTTTTTTTTTACAGCATGGTGGATATTTCTCTCGTGCGTTGAAATGGCATCGCTATTCAAACCAGGCACCTCGCGTTGTCATGAGTTCTATGAAATATGTAACGTTTAAGCGGATATATACTGTCTTTATGAAAGCAGTAAAGTTCAGTTCTGCATGGACTCATTTTCGCCGGGTTGGTTTCAAGCGTGGAAACTGGTTACCTGCTGAAATGAAGAACATTAAAGTTTGTGTATTACCATACTCCTTTTCTTTCTTTCCTGCTCTGACTCCTCCTGTCTAGGTTTCTTCATTATCATCGCCTCATCTCATGCTTTCTCATCGGCTCGATTAGACCAAAAGTATCAAAGTAGAGAGGAAAAACAAGAAAATAGAAAAGCAATTCTATACCCTGTCCCAGCTATCTCTGGATCAGGTGAATTAAAACAAGTCTCCACCAATGAACACTTGAGAGGGAAGTCGATTGCTAAGAGAAGGGGCGAGCGACTGCAGTTACCAGCAGCGCTGTTTCGCTCTGCCCACTCGATGCACGGCCTTGCTCCAGAGATAGTTGGGACAGGGTATATTATTCAAAGCGAAACAAATATATCCACTACGTACGGTAAGATTTAACTTGATTTTCGTTATTTAGCGTCGTTTCTCATCCACTTTTGGCTAATTGGGAAGATGGAGATGGATGAAGGGGCAATGACAAACACGCAGGGACGACACAACACGAGCTCCGCTAAGGATTATACAGGTTGAGTCCAGACGCCACAGACTCGCTAGTCTGCAAAATGCAGTCCAGGGTGTACTGCTTGGAAAGAAGGTTAACATTTTGGTGTCGCAGAAATGGCCATCCATGCCCAGGTTAGGATTCGAACCTTCCGGCTGTGCTACCCTGAACTAACCACGCCGTCACTGAGTTTGTCTACATCGGGTATGGCATTGCAAAAACATCAGATTTCCGGGATGTGAAACGTTTACCAAGGTTTCCAGGTGCAGTATGCATCTACGTTATTGGGAACAAATTCAGTGATCTTAAGTGTTTCAATTGGGTTGAATTTTCAGTGATACCGCCTTCGAGCAAATATACTTCGTGAGAACCTTGACATCCGCTTTAGGAAGCCTCAATATCTCGTAAATGTGGCCGAAACAAAGTAATCGAACAGGCAGAAAATGAATGAACTTAGTACTTTGTGCAGAACTGAAATCCTTCTCGACAGCCCATTCACGTGACAACGCCACTTCAACTTCATGTTAACATCAAATCGGTAGGGCAGGACACCCAAGGGCAGGAAACAGCACGGCACGAAATGACTTGTCACAGCACAGCACAGATCAGCATGATTCATACTGAGTTTACAGAAATTTAACGGGAAGTAACACATTTTGAACGATCGGCTGGGTTCGGCACACATCGGTTCAGATCGACACATGCGCCGGAGTCTGGAATGCCTCATTGAGAATTAGAACAGTTTTTCTCCCTTTGGATACCTTGATGTTAAAAAGCAAAGCTTACTGTTCCAATAACTTCCTGCATCAAATATATGATTGCATGCGTTTTTCATGATCAGAAAGACAATTAAAATTATTATGTTCCGACCAAAGTCTGCCTCAATGCAACCGTACGTTCTACCTGACTGTGAGAGACGACTGATCTAAATCTCAGAAACGAGCACATGTTAAGTTCTAAAGTGTTCTAAAGTTCAAGGCCCATAAAAATATACTTTACTGCGGCATAAGCTATTTAGATTGTCTCGTCCGTTTGTCTTTGGAGATTTTTCATAACATTTCATTATTACCACAGGACAGCGAATGTTGTATTCACCAATTCAGTTTGCAGTCCTGTTCTTTGCATGTGCAGGAATCTTCCATGTGTAGTTAGCTGCAACGCTCGAAATCAGCCTTCCATTAACATGCATATCTTCTCTTCAATTTAGGACATCACACTATTAAGGATTAGCGTCTGTTATATCGGAGACACATTAAAATAGGATATTTTGTGTTTCGGATGGTTCGTACTTACCAATTGTGTATTGCGGAACATAGTTGAAGGTTCCATTATGCTTTTTACGCGAAAATAACTTCGATTTTTTACATTACGAGCAATTCTTTTGGTACTTTTCTTCCGTTGATGAACATACAATATGGCGCGCACAGCTGTGGATCATCGTGCGTCGTGCTTGTGTTTTGTCGATTTTGAGTGAGTATGCACTGTTTCCACCTTCTTAACCGAAAAATACCTACTTTCGTGTTCATTATGTCATCACAAACCATTGACGGATAGCCCCAAAAACCATTCACGATAGCCCCACGACCCATTGACGGATAGCCCCAAAAACCGTTCACGATAGCCCTAAAAACTATTCACGATAGCCCTACGGACTATTTCCGGCAAGGTTAGGTTGGGTTAGGTTAGGTAAGCATAGTTAAAAAAAATTCTCGTAAAAAAATGCACGTTTGGAAGCACTGGCGAGATGGCGTGACTTTCGACGCTCGCGCCATCTGCAGGAACATAATGGAAACAACAGCATAATGTTGTCGCTTTGCACAAAATGCAAGTTTATTATATCAACGTGCTTATTTCTTGTTGTGCAGAATTCTACGGTGAGAAAATACCTCCACGAACTTTCAAAATGCTACAGCAACTCATTTCCGTAAGTAGTTTCTTCTGTAAAAATGAAGAAATGTGTCTCCGATATAACAGACATTTACCGGATTAGCAACTGCATATTACTCGCCATGTTAAAAATGTACAGATATCAATATGAATGTTGATGAACGACGATAAGCAAAACGGCTTTACTCTGATCTACATTCTACCAAGTCTCGTGTTACTCACCAGATGGCGCTGTCACATTATGAGGCATAAAACAACTACCACAACATTGCATTATTTTTCAAATTAACTTATATTTTTACATCAAAGACGAATATGTAGTACTTATTTTCGGTTGACATTAAATAATTTATATGATGTTTTCGAAGCAATTTGCTTAGAATGCGATTTTATTAACATCTGATATTTTTATTTTATTTTCACTTAACCTCCTTTCCAACAACAGATGGTAAAAGTGCCCTCACAATTCTTAACGTACTCAGTACTACCGATATCTGTTCTACGTTTACAACAGTAGCCTTGAGCAGGACCGGTAAGAGTTCATATTTTACATTTCCGTGCATAAACTGACTTTTCGTTAAGAAGTCTCAGGGCACTTTTCTCAAGAGCGTGATGAGAGGTGGGGTGTGTGTGTTCAACCTCCACGAAATAACTGCGAAATAGTAGTGCTAAAATTAAAGCATCGAAAATTAGCTTCCGTTTCTCCACTTGTTTTATATTAGCAATAATAAAATCGCAAAACTACCACAGGTGAAGTAACATTGTATGGAATGAATTACACTGTGTTGTAGTGAAATATTTTCTTAATGTTTACACACCCAATCACACAAATAGAATATAGTTCTAAACAGTGGCGGCGATTAGGGGTGCGAGAGGGGCAGTTGCAGTTGCCTCCCCCCACTTTTCACCAGTTTTGCTCCCGCACTATGCTAAACCATATGTACAAAGGGAAATATACTGTCTTTGCCCCCCCCCCCGTTTTGGAACCGCCACTGGTTCTAAAACTATATAGCAATGCACTAAGCGAGTGGAAGCTATTTCGACTTTACACTGCAAATGACTGACAAAATCTCATTATACATTTCAAGATTTTGCAAATCACTGCGGGAATGCAAGATTCAGAAATTTTGATACTGGCATAGTGATGGCAGCCTCCCGTTAGGATTCGTGAAATCATTTCCTTATTTGAGGAAATCCTGCGCAGTCGAAGATATGAACCTTTAAAATTACAGTTCTTCTTGAAAGTTTTGAATTTTCTAAACATTTCTGGAAAAAACTGTAGCCCCATCGGATCCCCCCTGAGTACGCCTGTGCCTCCATTTATTCTCAAGAGCTTTCTTGCAAATAGAAGCATGTTAACACTATACTTGGTGGGCAAACCGTTAATGTGAAATTAAGAGTAAATTAGGATCGAGTAAATAAACTTTCACCGCGGACCACAACATTTCATTATACTAATGGAAGCGTAAACGTGTGCCCTGGATTCACATCTTAATGTCCCTCCAGCAAATATAATTCTGAGGAGAGGGTAAAGAGGAAACAGACCTCCCAGCTCAAAAGATAAGCCGGGAAACTCCCTAACTCTTTTCCGAGTGTGTCAACAAGAAGTGTCGTCTTTCACGAGTGGAAAATTAATTAAATGCAAATAAAATTTGCGATTGGGGCCTCCTTGGGGAAATACGGGCGCCGCTTCCTGAGACAGGATTTGATTTTTTTAAAGGATCTCGTCGAGGAGCGGAAAATTCGCTTGTAAGGTCGAGGATTTTGAAGACGAGATCATTTCTCTTCTCCGAGGGAAAGTAATTTATGCAGCGTTCGTCATTCGGAAATAGTATAGTGAATTGATCCAGCAATGTTCCTGGAACAGTTCATGAGAATGTGCAGATAGTGTATATAGCATAGCCCTAGGCAACTCGTCGTTTTTGTGCAAGAGCGCTCTCGTATGCACGTGATGTGTGGAGAGCGAGCTGCGATACTGTAATGTTGTAAGAAGGGTGGGAAGGACGGAGCGAGTCAGGAAGCTCTTTTTTACCGTTAATTTTACAGCACGACGATCAGGATGAATGATATGATGACATTGATGAGGGGACACTCGGAAAGAACGCCCATGCGCTTCATGGACTCGAACCTGGACTCCTGTTATTTTACCGCCATTGTAATGATAGCAGAAAGAGCAGGAAATGATTCTGTGAAGAGGAAGGTGCCTTTCCCGTAAGAGTTTTTTAACTTCTCAACACAAGCGACTCCCCAACATCTCTGCTGCTAGACTTCAGGCGCAGCATGAAAGCAGAAAGCTCGAACTGCACTAATCGTCCGCGGGCCTCAACAACGGAGCGAGTTGCTCAGGTCTGACTGAGAGGATCAAAGGTTCATATCCCTCAACTTTGACTGAGATTATATCTGATTTCACTCTGTAATTCCACGTGAATTTTAAACAAAGGACACCGTCATTATCTCCTGCTTGCCGACCTTCGTGCTTGACTGGTCCTCGTAACGCTCTAAGGAACCAAAGGAAACACCCTGTTTGTTACACAGATTTGTTATTATTTTGTCCATCATCCTTTTCAAGAACTCACCATTTATCATCATCGTTGCGATTAACCAAAGCATCTACACTCTCAAGGAAGCGAGCGAGTTTGAGTTTTGTTTTCTCAGTGCAATCGGGACTGGACCTACAGTTTAAAGTCGGATCCGAACAACTGTGTTCCTGCACAGGGTATCGAATCGGGGACCCCTTGATTACAAGACAACGACGTTACCACTACGCTATCAGGGAAGCCCAGGATGCGAACGAAATCAAGTCTCTGTAGTGAATCGAGAGGTCTCTGCAAATGAGCACGTGAGAGGAGAAGTGAGTGCATTAGGAGGAAAACACGACTGCAGCTACCAGCCGTTTGCAGCTATACGCGCACTGCTGTGCTCCGGCCACTTGCTTTCTCCCCTTCTCTACAGTTATGCCGAGCTTTGCTCCACAAATTCCTTAGAGTTCAGTTACAGGAAAGCATTAGAATATTCATTAAGTTTCATCATTATAATTTATTTCGCCCGGAAATTGACATAGATAAACTTTATCTTACAGTGATGCTTGTAATCATGATTGAATTCTCCCATAGGCTATAGCTTGATCCAGGAGAAAACAAAGAGAAAAAAAATATGGAATTGATCCATTCTATGATGGGGTAAAACCCATAAATTGTCCCCTTACTTCGCTGATTGTCAATATATTGCTTCTATGTACTTGACATGTACTTTCTTTTCACTTTCGGGGACCTATATGTATGTATATAGTATGGCATACGCCGCTAATGGCTTTGTGCAAGCCACTATGGTTCTCTTTGATTTTTATTTTCTGTTTTCACGTATTTTTATTTGACTTTATGTTTGTCTTTGATGTTTTATTTTTATTTTCATCTCTTTCGTGACATATTTTTCTTCCCACCTGTGACTTTTTATTAGTGTTCTATATTTTATATTTTCGCTCTGTCTGGAAAATGAGCAATAGTCAAAGCATTGAGAGTTGTCAAGTTTTAAAAGTACAATTCATGTAGAGATGGCTTGGCCTCCATCGATGGCATAGTGGTAACTTCGTCGCCTTGTAATCAAGAAGTCCCGACTTTGATACCCGGTGGAGGCAGATAGTGGTTTGGATTCCACTTTAAACTGTAGGTCCAGTCCCAATTAGCCTACATGTGTGTGTAAAGTGAACTTAAAACAACAACGTAAAAATGTACAGATGACTGATCGGGACTGAACCGGCAGTGGAATCGGAAGTACTGTGTGTCTTAACTGAGTATCAAATCCGGGACTCCTTTATTTATAAGGCGAATACGCCATCGGGAGCCCTGTAATGAAATGTATTTATGGCCGTATGTAATGGAATTCTTTTTTACATTTATATTATCGGCTTGATCAGAAGCTAACGTTTTGAAATATCAAGAGAGTTCAATTGTCCTAAGAGAGTGTCAGGGTAATCTTTCATTCATCAAATTCCGGATTTTCATATTTCTTGTGTTTATGTAAACTCTGTGAATTATTCGTTATTTTACGTAGCTTTTCTGCCACCTTCGATTAATCGTGACGATGATGAGGAGTGATGATTCGATGATTACACTCTGTATCAGAGGCCTGTGCATCAAGGGAACGAAAAAAGAACTGCGCAAGCAATTACTCCAGGTGGCTCGATCAATGAATGCGTGAAAGGAAAAGTGATTGCCTGGACGGGAACAACTCGGCTGCAACTACCAGCCGTTTTGCAGTGTGTACACTGCTTAGCTCCGTCCATTAGCTTTCTCCCCTTCTCTACTGTTATGCGAGGCGTTGCTCTACACACTCCTTGGGACAAACTTGTAGAGCCTAGAACCTTTGGTGTCGAGATCGAAAGTCGACCCCTTAACGCGCTGGCTCGTAAGATACTTTCTAATTGTTCATCTTGCAACTTGCTTCGATACAAACCCTTCCTTTCTCTCCTCTTTTACAACTCTCACGGAAACGACGCTCTACATACACAGCACATACAATAATACACAGAGGATGCCACAGCACTTTCACAGCATGTAAAAGGCATGAAGGAGATAAACTTTTCGTAAAGTTTTGTTCACCGAAACTTCATTTCGATACCACGAGCCTTCAAAGAACGGCATTTTTACCCAGTACAGTCCTGCAGTCACTCCGGCAATATTCAGGGTTGCCACTGACATTAATTATTTATTCCGGTTAAGATGCAGAATGCGACAGTCCGGTATGCAAAAACTATTATTTCAGCAGAAACTCTGTCTCGGTATATGCATTTATCACCCCAACCATACACACATGCAGCCAAGTGCCTTATCATACTCAATTTGTGCACATGGTTGGATGCGTAGGATAAAAAACACCATATTTCGAAGGCTCGCATTATCGGCACGATAATATATATTCTCGACACCCTGTCTATTTCAACATTTAATGTAGTGCTAACTAAATGGCCATAATGTCCTATAAATAATGGTTCTTCAGTGCACCAAATGTTACACTTATGACGTACTTTATGCTACATCAATAGATTAAGGTGACGCTGATTTCCAATTAAACTGTTCTGTACAAGCTCTTCCGACAATTGAAATTTTAGATTTTGCAGCTCTATTTCTTTGTGCTACATCTAGATGTCGTTGTCTCTCATTGGTAAATAGACAGGTGGGCCGAGATAAGTTTGATTGTATTGACTAATTATATGTCAGGTCTGCACAGCAAATATTATCCCTTTTATACAAACAGTTCGTGAGATAACTATATGTCCACACCGGCAGTCAGACGGACATGGGCGTTCGTACACCCACTGCTTAAAAGGGGCAAAAACCGAATTTCAATGGGGAAGTTCTACCTCTTTATTTTAAAAAATTTGTTCTGCATTTCTAGGCAGATTTGGTGTAGATTTAGGTAGTGATCGACGTGAAAATCCTTATCTGCGGGATAGGTGGGTGATGCATGTATGGATCAATATGGAGACAATGCAGTTGTTGGGGAATGCCTATTCAAATTATCCTACCTTGGAGGAGGGGGGGGGTCATTTCTTATTTGTTTCTTAACTGGGGTATGGCATATCCTCACCATCTTCCCCTAACTGGTTTTAGGGTATTTATATACGTACATGTCATCTCTGACGTGAAAATAGAACTCATACTTATTTCAAGTAAAGAGAAACCAAAATATAAAAAATCACGGCTTCTTAAACTAAAACTTTCACTACACACTCGCTTGCGAAATCAATGTACTTACATTTACACTCCGTCTCTGGAATCTGTGGAGCACGCAAGGGCAGAGAAGGGGAGAAAGCGAGTGGGAGAAGCAAGGCAATGCGCGCTTCTGCAAACGGGTCGTAGCTGCAGTCGCGGTTTCTCGTCCATGCACTCAGTTCCCATCTCACGCGTTCATTGGTCGAGACCCCTCGAGTCCTACTTGCGCATAGGACTTGTTTTCTTTCGCTGGCTCCAGAGATTTCCGAGACAGAGTGTACATCACGGATATCATATAAAACACATTTGACCCAATATTAGATCACACTTATGCAGCCTTTAGACAATACGCTATCCCATAGTATTAGTAGAAGGGCCTCCCGATGGGGTAGTGGTAACGTCGTGGCTTTGTAATCAAGGGGTCCAGGATTCTATACCTGATGCAGGCACATTAACACAGTGGTTAAGATCCCACTTTAAACTGTAGGCTTAGTCCCGATTAGCCTGTCAGTGCATAAAGTGAGCTTGAGACAACAATTCAATCAACGAATCCATAGTTCAGTTGATACAAGCCCCGGCACTAACTTGTCCGGCAAGATTTTGCTCAACGTAAGACATCAGATAATTTTAACGCGCATCTGATGTTGTTGATTGCAATTTATTTCTTGAATATGCAATCTTAGAGAACACTCCTTTACACAGTCACAGGAATAACAGAAAACAACTTCAGCCCTTTCCCAATATTTGTATAGGTTGCAGTTGAGGAAGCATAAAAATCAGTTAGAAGGGACCTCTCCGTGTGCACGCCTATGCTGGAGAATGAGGGTGCCGTAAAACCAGCATTTGCATGCATAATACTGACTATGATACGGACACTTGCAGACATAAATATGAGCTTTACGCGAACGTATAATTCCACCATCCTCGGCGCGTAAAGAAATTTTGCCTCGGTCTCCAAATCACATTTACAGCCGGGTCATAACAGTAGCAATGCCACGGCGTCGAAATGGCCACTTGCTGAGTCAATTCTGCCATTTACTGCTCAGGATATGGAGCGACAATACTGCAGCAGCGGCAACTCCCGAACTAGAGGCCATCTTGGATTAGAAGCCATCTTGAATTACCCCAATTTCCTTCCATTATGGGCTCTGTGGAAACGCCTCGGCGACTGCCTAATTATGGATGGTGCAGTGGACGTTGGAGATTCGTTTTTGAGACATTAATTCTGATTTGCCCAATACGGTCTCCCAATTTTACTCTACTTTTCGCTTGTTATATGGCCGTCCCGCTCTTTTTCTTTCCTTTCGCCTTGAGGTCAGGCCGCCAGAGTTGAAGGATAATGTTTGGGAGAATTGACTGGTTGTTCTACCCTGCCTCTTTTCTGTTGACCACTCAGGAGCCGAAATGGTCTTTCAGATTTCCTATTGAGTGTCGAAGTCCCCTTGTGGTTGGAAGAACAGAAAGGGGTAGCCTTGTTATCTTCAAGGCCACATCTTTTTAGTACAACGTTTAAAGATTAAGTCCACTTTATGTACAGATAGCCTATAGCTCTTGTCTACTCTTACGGCGGGCGCTCTACATGCTGGTAAGGGAAGTGGAGAGCGGGGAATATACAGCAGACCAACCAGACAACAGCTGTGGCGCCGAGAATTACGAAGTCACGGGAGGATGTGCTGCGTGCACCTCATTCTGCAGGTTGCTGCGTTTCTTCCTCGCTTCCCACTTCCTTTGCCAGCATATAGAGCGCCCGACGTAACAGTAGACAAGAGCTATAATAGGGGATGCGCGAAGCAGGAAGCCTTCAGGTTCAGTCTGTTGGCGTAAAGCTCCAAGTACACGGGACACCCTTGCCCTCCACAAGTGCGCACGAGGTGCCCAAGACTGATATAAACCATACATCTTTATGGACATACAGGAAAAACCCACTGACGCCCACTGAGACGCGGAGACACGCGGCAACATAAAGCAACAGAACTTCTGTTGTCTGCTTGTATTGAAATCAAATTATGTAACGCCCACTACAGGGAAACGTGCGGAACCGAAGCGGCAATTTCCGTGCCAGAAATCTGCAAGTTGTCTTCAAGGTTTCTCCGCGTCTCAGTGGGCGCTAAGCTTAAGGGAAAAGGCACTGATGTACTTCGAGGATACAAGAACGTTGAGAGTTGATGTTGCAAAGGGGCACTACACAAACAAAGACAATATTAGCTGATTACCCTGGCTGTGGTTGGAGGCTTGAAAGGCTTGTTAAGCTGCAATGAAACTATTGTTAAAGCGTAATGACGGGAGGAAAGGTTGATACTTATTAAAAGATCGCCCCCTTTTATCCTGTAATATGTTTTCATTAACAACACAAGGAAGATAAGTTCGCTGCGATATTAAAGGGTGCAGTTTGGAACTTCCTGCGAAGCCTTTACATCCATGTAATTAGCTCGGTACTTCACAACCTCAGTTGCTGGAGCTGTCCAAGTCAATATAGTAGGCGAGAGCAGGACGAGAGAGAGAGAGTAATTTTCGGAAACTTTCCCTGCGCCCCCCGAGAACAGAACCAGCCACCCCGAACCCAGGGCGGCAATTGCGGAAGAATTGTTAGCAAGTTCAGCGGACTGAGAGAGGACGGGGGGCGCGAGGGTTAATTGTCACATCCAAAAGCTTTGCAACTCCCCCCCTCTCTGTCTACAACCGCTGCTGCCGGGAAGGTTCCGTAGCAGAACTGCTGACTAGGATGTAAATCAGATCTCAAAGATTTCGCAGCCCTTGTTTTGCATCCAGCATCAGCGCGACGGAGGCAGGAACTTCGCGACAAGTGTTAAGAGCAAGTCTCCCCCTCCTTCCCGAGGGATGCTGCGCGCGGAAATCTTATCCCTCGCCAAGTCGTGAAGGGTTTTTAAGACGCCGCGTGCCTTCCGCCTCGCTGCGTCTTCCCTGGCGCACTCTCGCTGCACGAGGAGTTTGGTAGACAACCGCGATTTATGTCAAAGGGCATTTTCCCAAAGGTGACGTGCAGAGCCGCCGGTTCAAGCTAGGAGGGGAAACCCCGCCTAAGCCACAACGTCGACTCCGCAATTTATTTCGCACTGCTCCAGAATGGATGCTGTATTTTTGAGGGGGAGAAGCAAAGATGCAGGATTGGTGAATTCGTACCTTTCGGGTTTGGCAAAACGTCGTCTGTTACCCAATCGGAGAAGTTGTACGAGGTGAAATCAGTGAATAGATCCCAAATTGCTCTAAAACATGAAAAATCTAATTACATTTACATATGCTCTTATTTGAGAACTTAATGTCAATCAGTCATTGAATCTGTCGGTTTTGTCTATGTAGAGTTTGTCTTTTGACTTTGCCTCTGTAAGTACATTGTCATTTGTTTGTTCTTTTCTTCTTGTCGGTTTTTCAGGTGTCGGTTTGTCATACCCTACAACTGTCGTAGGGATTTAGGTGTGGACTGGCGGTCTACTTTTGAATTGTGACCCGGAGATAGTCCGGAGGGTCAAATTTTTGAAATTTCCTTTTTGGCATTTTGTGCACGTGACTTGTGGGTTGATCTTGGCCAATAGGGTGTATAGTTGGGTTGAAGTGGTGCTGCAGCATCGCCCAAACGTTTGTTCTCGTACGTTGCATGAAATCGTACAGTCTCTCTATGTCCGTATCTTCATGGAGTTGTACATTGCTAGCGTACCTGTCAACTCCAGATATAACTCGGAGTGCCCGGTTTTGTACACTTTGCAGTCTTCTCAGTATGCTAGGAGCTGCATGACCCCATACCACGCAAGCATAGGTTAGCGTGGAACTGATGATGATTTTGTACATGGTCACCCTCGTTTGCAGGGGCAGCACTTTGCTTTCGAAAAGGCTGAAAAGTTTTCAGATGCACTGCGAACCTTGTTCTTAGATATTTATACTTTTATCTCGTTGCTTGACCAGTGTCTATACACTGTCCTGGGACTCTCTGTAGCGAGCGAATGAAAGCAAGTCTCTGCGCAAGTAGTGACTTGAGAGTGCCTTTGTAGCAGCGTGTACTGCTTCACTCCTCCCACTAGCTTTCTCCCCTTATGCGCGGCCTTGCTCTACAGATTCCTGGGATGGAGTATAGATACCCGTGAAGTAAAGGCCTCTTTTCTGCTGTCTGAGCTAACCTCTTCGTCTTGGCACACACCGTGAACAATGTTTCGGAAATTTGATTTAATTTTTGTTATTTAGCGTCGCTCATCTGCCACTTTTGGTTAATCGCAACGATGAGAATGAGTTGTGATATGATTAAATTGTTGAAAGAATACTCACAAAGAACGCCATGCCCAGATCGGGATTCGATCTCGGGACCCCTGTGCTAACTACTACTCCTATTCTGAAATTCCAACTACCATGCATTATTTAGTAGCTTGAATTATGTGGACACCCTACTCCAGTTGTTACACTGTCTATTGTTACCCGCCCGTCAGCTCGAATCGCCACCTCCATGCGCATTTACTAACTCTGTCATTCCTAAACTCGAAGATATATTCCCGGAGCAACATAAATTTTCCATCTTTCCCCATTGTAGGCAACATCAATCCCCATCCTTATCAATTTACTTCAGGTTCGTTTTGGTATTGTCATTCTATCTTCCCCTTCCTACAGGTCTCTTACCATCAAGTTTGCCTACAAGAATCCTGTTAACCTTTATACTTTCCCCCATGCGTTCTACATGGGGCCTTCTCAACGAGGTATTCATGATTTATACATATAACAAAGGGCATAAGTTTACCGATTTTCTCTAGTTCGAACCCTGGGCTGGACATGGACGTTATTCGTGTTTCTTAATCAATTTAATCATATAATATCCCATTCTCATCTTCGATGCTATCCAAAAGTGGCAGAAAAGTGAAGTAAAACAAACAAGTCAATAGTCCTACTCAATCACAACAGCAGTTGCCATTTTCGATGTTGAGCTGGGCATGTAGTACAATTCTCTTTTTATACAGGTATATGAAAACGGAAGGCACAGTATTGTATAAGCAGTAACTATGCTCATGACAAAAGTGGCTGCTCTCATACTACAATATCTTCTAATATTTCCATGCTATGTTGCTAAATTTTACAGTTTCTTTACTTGCTCACATGAATTAATCTTAATAGATAAATCTTTTGTGATTTAAGTATTTCCTGCAAGAAGAATATCTAGACTTGTCATTAGATAACTTAATAATAAATCTTTTCCTGCCGATCTTCAAGTAGAGTTGTACCTGCTGCCATCTGTTGACAACTTAATCTATTATTATCAACCATGAAGATCGTGACTTGTTTACTGATATTTCCTCACACACAATCAGTACACGTCTCACAAGGATCCTGAAGTTTCTTTCTCAACGCCAGTTTATTGATAGAAATGCTGATCATACCAGTTTCTTTTTACTGCTCTTTGCACAGTATTGTACCACCGTTAGCCATACGTACATGTGTCCAATACGAAAACCGTATCTGTCTTTCATCGGTGGAAAACGAGTTGTCCAATCAAACCTCAATTCTTCGTCCACCGAAAGATGGGGATACGGTTGCGTTCTCGTTCCTCACTGGAAAAAGTGCCTCTGTGTTCAGTAGAGATAATTTCTTGGCCTTGCAATTTATACGGCTCCCAGAAGTCCAAAAATGTTGCGTTACACAACACGCTTTCATCCTCAATTCCAGCAATTTCTGTGTTATCTTCTTGTCTCGCTCTGTGTGTATTCAAACTCATGTTTCTGAATACATACGTGCTTACGTGTTCATAATTCTCGCATCCTCTGTGATTTATATAGTTCTTCGCTTGCTTCGCTTGATGAAAGCTAGAAGCTGCGATGAATAGAACAAATCCTTTGAGGAGAGAATGTGTACAGAAGCAGTCGAGGGATACCCGCAATAAAAGGAAAAGCTACTCACCTCTTGGCTTTCATTTTAATTTTCTCAGTACTGAAAAGGAGGACATGAGTTCAACACCAGAACACAATACAGCACACAGTGATTCAGGATGCTGCATCTGGACCATTCATACATGTGCAGATTAATGTTGACGGTGGGAATGTTTTCACTGCAATGCGTACCGCAATCTCTCTTCAAAGACTCATGCGGTATAATGTGTCTTGTGCGAGGCCCATCTGGTGACAGAATGGTTTTGCTTGCATTGCCAGCGGTTGTTGTATTCTTGCTTTGGGAGCTTTGGTAATGCGTCTTACGGTTTCTACATTTTTTCCATGCACTCAATCTCATACAGAACAGAAGCGGTGCTTTATTTTCGCATCACTTTATGCAACTTTAGGATCATCGAGACAATGTGAAAGAATGAATGAATGTGATTTTAAATTGACGAATGGCGAGTTAGAAATATACATGAACTGAGTGCAATACTTCCAGGCATCAGAGATCTGTTAGCTTGCGTGAATGCAGTTTTGAGAGTGTAGCTACTTACACGAAACAGTACTTAGTTAAAGTATTACTTAACAAGAAATTTCCCCTCTATATTGGTATTGTGTACTTCCCCCCCAAATCAACTAAGGCATTATATGACAAATTTTACGACTTTGTTGAAACCCATACTAAACCAGGAGATAAAATACTATTCTGTGGTGACTTTAATTTACCTGAAATTACAAGTGTGGATGCTGATTTATTAAGTCTTACGCCAGTGTGTCAAGATCTACAACTTTTTTTGTCTTACCATGCTCTCAGAAACGTAAACAATATTCAAAATGTAAACAATAGGTTACTTGGCCTTACATTAACGAATGTTGGTATTGTAGATGTAAGCAGAGAGTTGCACCCTCTCCTGCCGGAGGATACACATCACCCCTCAATAATAACTGAGATCCAATGCCTTTCCGTAAAATTAAATAAAAAGTCAAAACAAAACATTTCCACATACAACTTTAAGAAAACCGACTATTCAAAACTCTTCAGTTTAGCTTCAGAAACGGATTTGACACCAGTAAATAGCGCTGTTAACGTAAATGAAGCTGCCGATATTTTCTACAGATTAATTTATAGCATATTTGATCAATGCATTCCCCTTAAAAAACTACAGAACTCAACTTATCCTTGCTGCTTTACGTCTGCTATAGTGAAAAGAATTAAAGTTAAAGCTTACCATTGGTTGAAATGGAAGCAAAGTATTACAAACAAAGAATATCTTCGGGAAAAATTTGTTCAGCTCCGCGCACAGGTTAAGAAAGACATAACTGTAGCTTACACTAATTACATAAAACAGTCTGAAGACCAGATGAGTGTGGACTCTTCTCGATTCTGGTCCTATATCAAAAGTAAAAAGTCCCATCAAAACTGCGAAGCTATTAAAGTCGGCGCAGACTTATTGACAGACGAAAATGACATCGCGGATGCCTTTACAACTTACTTTCATTCTGTGACGCAGCCGAAAGAGCTAAATATGACGTAAATAATCTGAAAATAGAAATTGCTAACGAACAACTTGATATTTTCACTTTGCGCAACATCCGCGGAAGAGAAGTAGAAGCTGCCATCAAGAATTTGAAATCCAAATCAACGACCGGCCCTGACAACATACCACCATATATAGTAAAAGGATGTTGCGATATTTTAAAATATTCCTTGCTGCAAATTTTTAACCTTTCCCTTGATACCAATACTTTTCCTTCAAAATGGAAAACATCGTCGGTCTGTCCTATCCCCAAGTCTCACCAAAGATCAAGCTTACAAAATTATAGACAGGTAGCAATCCTCTAGTCTTGCTAAAGTATTTGAACAAATCATTTACAAGAGGATGTTAGCACACGTCAATTTGATTATCTCTCCTTATCAGAATGGATTTACTCCAAAGAGGTCTACCGTAACAAACTTAGCTAACTTTACCCATTACGCATTGCAATGTACTAGATAACACAGGACAAGTGGATGCAATATACACTGATTTTACTAAGGCATTTGACAAAATTGATTATGATATATTATTAGTCACTTGGGGGAATACGCACAACTTTTCTTTGGCGGTTTATAGCTTCGCTAAATGAAAGAGTGTCGCAATGAAAAGGATGTCAAATGAAAGCTACATGTTTTGTTATTGTTACCCATAGGTTTTATTACTGAAAGTCTTATAGCAAAAGAACCATAGAAAAATAAACAGATGAACGTCAATTTGGGCAAATCACCCCGTGTTCAGGGTAAAATGCCCACCCAGTAGGGATAAAATGCCCAATACAAGAAACAATTGTTGTAATACTTGACATGACATATTTAAAGGAAAATAATACACAGCATTAACTGGAAGATTATTAACGTTTGTTTCGTAAACAGAATCATTTGTACAGATAAGCATGGAGTTTCTAAAAATATTTATTTTGAATTTACCATAGCCTCTTTTACTGTTTACATTTGTGAGAAATTGCATTGCCCTTTGTACACATGGAAGTGAATTTGATACATATTTCAAGCATTCACATACTACAACGAATACACTGGATCCAGTCACAGTGTGGTCGTTTCTTCTCATAATAATGCCCATGGGCATATTGTACTTAATTTCTGTGGGCATATCACCCCACAGCTACAAGCAGAAAATTGAATCACTGGGTTGGCAACTCTGAGCACCATGCGGCAGTTTCACTCTGCAGATATGTTTCCCTGACTCTTGATCTTTACACCAAATATAATTCAGTTTCTTTCTCTCTTGGGAATATTATTGCACTGTTAATACAGCAACGTCCAAAAAATTATTACCTCAACATTTTCTTCTTACCTCATGAAATTAACCCTGAATGGCTTCAGATTCTTCTCACAAGCTCCAAACCTGCTGCCTCGTCTCACCAGGGAGGGCGCTTTCAAACAAGAGTCGCAGAATTGTCATAACATTAACGTTGCGCGAGATACGACGGGGTGGGCATTTAACACTGATGGGCATATTCCCCCGAGTGACTCTACAGAAAATTGCGGTAACAGTTTCACACATCGGAGACACATTTCTTCAATTTTACACAAGAAACTACTTACGGAAATGAGTTTCTCCAAGGTTTACAACGTTCATCGAGGTATTTTCTTTCATCGTGGAATATATTTGACTGGGAAATCATGTATTTTTCAAGAGAAAATTGCCATTGCTTTCATTTACTTGCCCTACGACAACCGGATACTGCGTACGTTTGATGACGTAAGCCCCTGTCAGTGTTTCAACCCCCCTTTTTTTTTTACTATGCTTGCCTAACGTAACCAAACCTAACCTAACCTTATCGGAAATGGTTCGTGGGGCTATCCGTGAATGGTTCGTGGGGCTATCGGTCAGCTACCGTGCATAATGGTTCGTGGGGCTATCAGTGAATGGTTCGTGGGGCTATCCGTGATTGGTTTTTGGGGCTATCCGTGTATGGTTCGTGGGGCTATCCGTCAGCTACCCGTGCATAATGTATTATTTCCACCGGTGACGAACACGATAGTAGGTATTTTTCGTTGAAGAAGGTTGAAACACTGCATACCCATAACGTGAGTCAAGATGTGCCCGCCATATTGTGTGTTCCGGAAGCGAAGAAAGGAATAAAAAAAACACTCAGAATGTGAAACATTGCGTTTGTTTTCGTGTAAAAAGCATAGTGGCACCTTCAACTATGTTCCGCAATGCACAATTGGTAAGTACGAACCATGCGAAACACAAAATATGCGATTTTAATGTGTCTCCGATCTATGAAACTGGTACCAAAATTGCTTCATTCAGTATTTCACTTAATACTTAAAATTTATTTGCTTCATATTTAGCCGATCGAACGCAAACTGTAATATACAGGAAAATCAAAAGTCGCCGCTTCACACCATATTCTGTTGTTCCCCAAGGGTCCAATCTTGGACCGCTTTTGTTTTTATTACTTATCAACGACTTACCCAATTGCATACAAAATTCTCAAAAGTTGCTTTTCGCCGACGATCTTAAGCTTTTCCACAAAATAACTACCTCTGAAGACTGTTTGAAACTAGAGGAAGATGTAGACACAGTGATCTCTTGGTGTAAAAGTAACAAGTTGGATCTTAACCCAACAAAATGCAGCGTAGTCACTTACACAAAACGCAAAGCATCTTGTGTGTTTCCATACCGTATTAAAAATGTACAAATCACGCGCAAAATTGAAATGAAATACCTCGGAGTGACCTTCGACACCAAGCTCAAATTTAATAAGCATATTGAAACTGTTACTAACGACGCTTTCAGAAACTTAGGCTTTATAATCCGGTCAAACCACGACATCACGAAAATAGAACCAGTGAAAGTACTTTACTATTCCCTCGTACCGTCAAAACTAGAATATGCGTCAGTAATCTGGAATCCCACTCAAATAGACTTAATTCATAAACTAGAACGTATTCAGTCAAAGTTTCTTAGATATCTCAAATTCAAAGCCTGTGGAGAATATCCAGCATTCGATTCATACGATAATCTAGTCTCAGAGACCAATTTCAACAAACTAGCACTCCGACGACAAGTAAATGACCTGCTCTTTGTGTATAAAGTAATTAACGGTATAATAGTCGATTCCAACTTATTATCAGCCGTATCATTTAATGTTCCCATTCCCAAAACTCGTCCCAAGCACAAAATCTTCCATTGCCAGAGAGCGAAAACGTCAATTCTTTCTACCTCTCCGGTGTGGAGAGCGTGCAACTCTTTCAACACAATTGCATGTGTAAATAACACAATTGATATTTTTGCAATGAGTTTACGCAATATTAAAAATACTATTACTGGAACACTGAATCTATTGTAGTAATATTATGTAATTAGAGCACTATAATTGGGCTCGCCTGTTGATCTTTATCAATAAATACATAAATAAACAGAAGTTGTTTTTTTAGTGTCTTATCAATAGTGTAACTAGGTTACGAAAAAGTACTTGAAACAATCATGTGTAGAGTTCAACAACATGAGATTGACAGACAGAAATGAAGTTTTTCTGACGTAAGTAAAGCAAATATTTGCATGCAGGTCATTTTAATATTTTCAGAATAAGACAATTAAAATTGTATATTCTATCCATCTACAGAGCATGGGCTATTTTAAAATGTTAGAAAATATTAAAAATTTTGTTTAAATGTAGCACATACGAACAACAACATGAAAATGTGTGCATTTTTGTGGAATGCAGCGAGAGTAGGGGAGCGCACATAGCAAGTGAAAACGCGCTCGCGCGGTCAAACTTTACTCGATACAGGGCAAACGATATTAGCAAGCTTGTCATTATTGGTATCAAATGAAGGTAATTTTATACTCTACAACTTTTGTTCAGATAATTTTCCAATATTATCATTAGTAACGAAAATACAGTGCCAAAAAGAAAAAAAAGTAAATGTACAAATTTACATTTCTTACATTTTGTTTTAAAATTACTCAAAAACCAATGGGAATATTTAAAACATGAAGAGGACCAAATTTATAGAGAGTGATATTGGCACTGAAACTGCAAAAAGAACGTCCCGACATGTCCAGTAGTTTCAGAGATATGGACGTTTTCCTAAAATACTGCATATTGAATGTTCAGGGGTACGTATGTGGGGAAGCTACGGGGCGAGGTGCGGGGACTTTTGGGAAAACTCATCTCTTATGATGGTCCAACATACACCAAAACTCAGCTTTCCCCTAATTATTTCCGACAAAAATCCTTCGTTTACTGGACTACAGGTCACACCTTGCACTCCAGGTTGGGGTGCAGAATATCACACGCAGATTCAATATAAATTAAATAACTCAATTGTGTTCGTAAGTCCATTGTCTGGATGACGTGACGTCTTGATGTGAAAGCAATGTAGGGCCGGTATGCCCAAAATTACCTTACACAGGATATCATTGATTCGGTTCATTTTGCTTCGCTTTTCTGCCACCTTTGCGTAGTCGCGAAGATGAGGATGAGTGATGGATGATATGATGCAATTGATCAAGAGACACACACATGAAACACCTATGTTAAGGCCGGGCTTCAAACCCGGGCTTCTGGCGTCTTAGCGCGATGTGTTAACCACTTGGCGTAAAAAAATCTAAAAGCACACGTTGTCCAGTTGTAACCTTCACATGATTCTCTACCAGATTGGAGGAGGGGGAAGTAGAAAGTGGAAACTTTGAATATTGGGATAAAGATACAATATTTATCAGAACAGAACGTTATGCGACAAAGCCAAGCGAATTCCGTCCGGAATCCAGACCTTTAGTCGTGAACGATTAGAACAGAAAATAAAACAAAGTGAAGAGTATTTGCTGTTCACATAGCGCAAAATATGTTTTACCTATGGTCGGTCTGCAGTATTACATCTATAAATAGTATCATTCGGAAATTCCTCACGGACCTTTTATTCGGAAGAAGTTCTGTAAGGCATCCGAGGAATCCAAGCAACTTTTTCTCTCTCTCTCGACTTGGCACGAAGTTTAAATAACAGCAAGATTCAAAAGGAACCAACTTTTGAATAGGAAAATGTAGTATCGTTCCTTCCCTCTGGATGAATCCTGAGGTCATAGATTTCGAGCACGAAAGGGCGCGAGAAAGACGAGAGAAGATTCCTGGAAGCAGGCCCAAGCCTACGGCTGTGATTGGAGACCATACATTAACGTCCACGTCAGATCTTCTGAAGAAATTTCCTCGCGCAGAATCAACGATGCCGCTGGGAATATTTTGAAAGAAATTTCTGCACTGTCGTTCGTTCGTTACGAAGGATTTAAAACTTGGAAATATACCCTGCTATCCTCTTAACGGCATGATCATTAGGATGTGGCGAAAATAAAAACTTTTGCAAGCCTCAAAGTTGCCTTTGGACCTCAGATGTATGCGAAATTCCAACCCCGATACGTCACCTTCAAGGCCCACCACAAGCACTTTTTGTATGATCGTAAGCAAACCCAGAATGGACCATCGGTGTTTATCTTTGAATGGTATTTCGTGACATCCCATTGTCTCATTCCACTCCATTTCTCTTTAGTGAATATCAAATTGCGTCTGATTGGAGTACACAGAATTGTAAAAAAACTGTACCGTGATATTACTTTTCTATAACATTGTATCAAAGCATTGTATACAGCCACAGACAGTTCTTGGTTGTAACGGCTACCATTGATTTGATTTAGTTTATTTTACTTTGCATTTCTGCAAATTTTTCACTAATCTTGAAGATGAGGAGGAGTGATATGAAATTGATGAAGGGACACTCACAAAGAACACTCATGCCCAGACCGGGATTCGAACCCGGGACCACTGGATCGTAGCGCACTATGCTAACCACTTCGCCAACAGACTTTCAACAGAATCGTTACAACCCAGAAATTTCACTGATTGTATCATTGTGTTAAATTTTGTGTACAAAATATGCACTTAATGAAGGTTTTTGTATTACGAAGCCCGTTAAGGTGTTAGAGTTTTGGGTATGAGCAAAATGGTTGAAATATGGCAGGTTTTGAAATGTGACAACTTTTCGAAGCACGTCACTTTTTCAAATATGGCAGCTTTTCAAAATATGAAATCTTTGATATATGACACATTTGGTGTTGTAAATTTTAGTTTCACGTCTTTCTGCACATGAAAAGTTCTCTTTTTGAGACAATCTTGTATAACCTACACCCTCTGAGAATGTCCACATTTGTATTACAGGAGAAGGACACATTATTTAATCTTATGATGATATTAATAACTCATATCAAGAAAGTTTGCATTCGTAGCTATACCTTATGAAACACCAAGCAATTACCTGTGGGTTTCACTCTTCAAACGTCAATGTATAAGCAAGACCGCCCTTTGATTATGACGTCATAAAATGATATACAACCAAACCTGATGCATAAAGTATACAGGATTGTTTTAACAACTCGGTAGGCAGACATGCATCCATGCACTATAACCGCGTTTACGTTCCTTCTGAGGGACAAATGATGAAGGCTATATACAAATCAATTTTAAAAATCCATATTTAAACTTGTCATTGTTTCCTGAAGTGACTAACGAGGATAGCCGTCAAACAGTATATTTTTAATTACTTCAATGTGATCAATTTATTTGTCTCACCAGAAATATTATTATTCATTTTGACGAAGCCAGAATATTCGAAATAACTTCTTTTTGTAACCCCCAACCGTGGCTTGACAGCCTTTGAAGGACCGACTGCCAGTGTCCCTCCCACGATCCTACCTAGAGGTGAGGAATCCCAAAAATTCATAATGAACCATTCTATTCTGAACAATCTCTCTGTTCTTCAACCGGTAATGGGGTGACGTGGAGTCAGCAGGTCGAACCCCCAGCCGTTATAGGAGATTTCCGAGACCTGGTTACGCTACTCACTCGTATCTCCCCAATTTCCTCACGATGGTGGGTTGCAACCGGTCCTATACACAGGCCAAAAACCCAGAGAATGAACCCAGGCGGACTCGCTTCTTTTTTAAATTAGTTCTTAATTATTTTATCCTGTTCTTGCTGATTATCTCGTGGCATACATTGTTGGAAGTTGCCGCAGAATTTTCAATATTCTACCGTTAAAATTTAACAGTCTGCATGTTAATTCCGAAAAGAGGTATGCAAACGTTTTTCTTTCTCGTGCGCTCAGGCCCATTTGTCCTCTCCATTCTGTCCTGCTATTAGAATAAGAAGTAAAGATGGCGCTGGTAACAGCTGGGATGTTAAACACAGAAATATACTTGTGCTTTGAAAGATTCAAGAAAAAATCAGATTTAAGTTTGAATACTTCTTGTGTAAAGAGGCATGATTACAAACTGCAGTTGTGTGCACAACTAATATACGGTAAAATCTGAATAATTACGGTTGGTCATGGTCATTTTTTTATGGTAGCTTTATGGTAAGGGAAATAAAATAGATCATCATAGATCGATCAACGCAGATGAAAATCTCCAAGCGACAGTGGCAGGAGTACAAGAATACAGAAATACTACCAACACGTCAATAGTTCACTCGTCACAGAAGAAATAGAAGCCAGGCCTGATAAAGGCGACACTTCACAAAACAAATAGTCAAATAAAGATGATGATCATCATAGATCTATTCTCTCGAGTAATCTTTTCACAGGTTAAAATGAGAACGAGCCAAATGTGGCCAACTGTACGAAAATCATATTAGTAATTAACACGGCCAACAAATGACACTACATCAATGTACCCAGTTCTCTTCTGGTGCACTGGAGAAAACGAACTGTCCCGGGCTGCCAGCAGCCATTTTATGTAAGTTATTGTGTCAGTGATCCACATTAGTTGTTATTTTCAGGTGAGTAAGAAATGTGTGTGTGTCTACGTCCTTGAAATTAACGAATGTTCATATATTATACATATTTTGAAATCTCATTTAATTATCTTTTTGATCACATAGTTATATTGCTTTTTCTGTCAAAGGAATTATACCTATTTTTGTTGGAAAACGTGGTCCAGAGAGGAGTTCCTAAGGTGTGCATGGTCTACTCGCCTCTTTAATTTACTCTTTTATTCACATTAGAATACTTTTTATACGTCGTATAAAGTGGGCACCTGGAGGAAACTCGAGGGGTGGGGTAAAGGCGGCCAGGGGAGTGGGGCTGATCACATCACCCCCACCTTCGGCCGTGATCAAGAAAGTGTGGGGCCATAACTCCACATCCCCTATACGCCTTCATGGCGTGGTGCAAACCACAGGGGAGCACTTTACCTTTTTTACCTTTTTATATACGTTTTATCATTGAATATTAGCTAATAATGTTAAATTTGCACAGACTTTCATGAATCACTAAATATTAATATGTTCAGATTATATGTCAAATACTTCATTGATAATTTTTTGTACGGAAGTGTTGCTTTTATTTATTTTGAAGACAATTAATATAAGGTACTTATGAAATTATTGTTGTTCCTGATATAAGACAAAAGTAGCAGAGCCCACAAAATGTCTAAATATTATTGAATTTTAAATGTTGTCTTTTGTTTCTTGTAGGTCTGTTTGACCGAAGAATGCTGGGAACACACTGGTTGTAGTGGTAAGTGTTTAATTTAAACCTTTTTCAATTTGTGTAAATTGATTTTCCATGTACCAAACCATTATCTGAACAAACACTGTGATTAAAAATGAACAAGAGCGTAAAACATGAAAATGTGTAAAAAGAGGCGTATATCTTTATCGACACAAAGCACATAATTGGATTCGTCGGATAAACCATGCTCGCGTTATCTGTACGTCCGTGGGTTGATGCGAATATGAACAGTATTTCATATCTCTTTAAAAATGCGATCCTAGTTGGCGAGATACTTAGAGAGTTGCAAAATACACTCAGTGCAATCACTGAGATTAAGTTTCAGATTCATATCACTGTAATCACTGGTATTGTGGTTCGATTCCTGTCCCTGTAATCACTGGGATTACGGTTTAATCACTGCCACTTTAATAACTGAGATTAAGATTCGATTGATGTTCCTGTAATCACTGTGATTAATGTTTTATTATAGTCACTAATATTGTGGTTCGATTGCTGTCACTGTAATCACTGTGATTATGCTTTATTCACTGCCACTTTAATAACTGAGATTAAGATTCGATTGTTGTCCCTGTAATCACTGTGATTAATGTTTTATTATAGTCACTGGTATTGTGGTTCGAATGCTATCACTGTAATCACTGTGATTATTGTTTAATCATTGCCAATTTAATAAATGAGATTAAGATTCGATTGATGTCCCTGTAATCACTGTGATTAATGTTTTATTATAGTCACTGGTATTGTGGTTCGATTGCTGTCACTGTAATCACTGTGATTATGGTTCAGTTGCTGTTACTGTAATCACTGGTATTATGGTTCCAGTGATGTCACTATAATCACTGAGATTATGTTTCGCAGTCAGTTTGTTGATTCGGATACCATGAAATTAGTTGTACATAATGAAATAATGGTCCTAAACAGTGGCAGCGATTGGGTTCCAAAACTTGTGGGGGGCAAGGGCAGTTTCCCTTAGTGGATAAGGTTTAGCATGGTGCAGGGGCAAAAGTGTCAACAATTGGGGGGGAGGCAGCAGCTCCTCTCACGCCTCCCCAGTCACCGCCACTGATCTTAAATTACAATGAAGGAGAGCACAACAGATCTTGTCCTACCGAACAGTTCACGTTAGTCCAAGATTATGGAAGAGAGAAAGGGTTTCTTTTTGCGCTCAGTAGTAAAAACTTTATGTTCGAGACTACCAGATAGTTACTTGGTTAGTCTTCTCTCGTCCTTTTCCACTCTTCTTTGCTGGTTTGTTGCGGAAAATGAAATTTGATTCCCTCAACTTTCCATGGATTTTCGTCGGGATGGCGTTCGTTACCGGCATTAGCGCCAAGACTTTCGCTCGGGTGTTTTATATTCAAATTCTTTCATCGACTTCGCAGCAAGCTTCGAAGTTATTCCGTTTCTGCTCTGGGACAGATTCTTCCAAATGAACTCAGAGAGGCGGGGAGATGTGGAGAAAGGACTTCGCCTCCCGTAGGTGTGGTACTCCCCCTCCGCTTCGGGCGAGAACAGTGTGAGACGAAGGGACTGAGAGGGGGGACTTGGAGGTACATTGTATTCTTGTCGCAGTCCCAATCACGCAATTTTTATTCAACAAGGAGACATACATTTGTTTGATACTCATCGTTCGTGAAGGATTCAATTATGCAAATTTCTTGTCCCTACAGAGATTCCTCTCACTCGTGCTCCATTCTCCGTTTCCAATACGAAAAAGCAAGGGGGAGAAAGCAATAGAAGGTATATATTTTCTTCCTCCACCTCCACACGAACCATTTCATTTTCTTCCGGTATTTCCCCATGCGTCTGCAATAATTTTTTAGGCAGGGGAGTGTGAACGTGGAATTGAACCTGTATGCTTGGAATGCCTCTTGCTCAAAGCTCTCTGTCCTCCCCTGCTCAAAAGAAAATTTACACCACCTTCTTTCCATTATCAAACTTCGTTTCAACTTTTGATGGGTTATTGTTTCGTCACTCACTCTGCAATAATTCTCTTTGCTACGACTCCCGGCTAGGAGTATGAGCACTGTTCTACACCCATGGCTTGCTGGGTTTAAGTAACAGTCTTTATAAAGCATAATTAACGATTTATTGACAGCAATAGCTTTAACTAGCAACTCGTTAACAACACACTTTTAAAATACACTTCCACTGAGATATTTAATTTACACAAGCCTTACAGAGGCTAATCTTTTAATTTACTTCCAGCTCTGCTATTTCCAACAGATTATAATCAGTAAAATAATCACGGTGAATGTGTGTTATATCGGAGACACATTTCTTCATTTTTACAGAAGAAACTACTTACGGAAATGAGTTTCTGTAGTATTTTGAAAGTTCGTGGAGGTATTTTCTCACCGTAGAATGGTGCACAACAAGAAATAAGCACTTTTGATATAATAAACTTGCATTTTGTGCAAAGCGACAACATTATGCCGTTGTTTCCATTATGTACCTGCAGATGGCGCGAGCGTCGAAAGTCACGCGGTCTCGCCAGTGTTTCCAAACGTGCCTTTTTTTACGAGATTTTTTAAAGTATGCTTACCTAACCTAACCCAACCTAACCTAACCTTGCCGGAAATGGTCCGTGGGGCTATCGTGAATGGTTTTTGGTGCTTTCTGTCAATGGTTTATGATGATGTAATGAACACGAAAGTAGGTATTTTTCGGTTAAGAAGCTTGAAACACTGCATACCCACTCCAAATCGACAAAACACAAACACGACGCGCGATGATCCACAGCTATGCGTGCCATATTGTATGTTCCGCAACGGAAGAAAGGAACCAAAAGAATTACTCGTAATGTGAAAAATCGATGTTATTTTGGTGCAAAAAGCATAATGGCACCTTCAACTATGTTCCGCTATACACATTTGGTAAGTACGGACCATCCGAAACACAAAATATCCGATTTTAATGTGTCTCCGATATAACAGACATTTACCATAATCACAATATTATCACAAAAGGAATTGCAATAACACAAACTTAGACTTACAATAAAGTCATCTTTCATATTTTCTTTCATAACCCCAAAAAGCCAGCCAAATCTCAATCTTTTTTCATAGTTACCAACTCGCTTATTTTTACGGAGTTGCCAGCATGTGTGATAACACTAGATATGACAATACAGACCCTCCTATACGTGTGGTACACTTACAGAATAACATTGATTCAAACGAACATGTACATAAATTAAACAAATAAACAATAAATATTTTGCTACGACATAACTTGCGTGGTTGCATCTTGTACACCCAACGGCGAAAGAAACAGTAGGCAAATTGTCCACCACCAGTTTCATTCTGTCTGTATTACACAATGTGATGACAATGAATTGAAATAATGACTTCAATAAACAGAGAACAATGCTGCTTCGAGCCAACATAGTTTCATTCCTTAAAACAACACAGGATGTAGAATAAAAAGTAATGAAAATAGTGGTGCACAATTTGCGTACCATTATCTTTGCCGTTGACTGTACACTAGAACCTAGATGTCCCCGGACCCTTACTAGCATGTATCCTGTTCCACATGTATTGAAAATTGTCCGGTATTCGGTTTCTTCGTTTTCGTGGTTGGCGTCCCTGCTCTGAAGGTCACATGGAACCACTCGAGTTCGTATGTCGTTGTTGCACCATGGCTGATATGAGCGACGCAGTTAGGGGGCTGAGGAACGGCAAGTGACGTGCGTGTGGGTGCACGAAGGACAGCGCACCTGGCAAACGATGTACTGTAACGTAATGTAAAGTTTTCAATATATTATAATGCAATTAAATACACTCTCTCTCGGTATACCTGGAGCAAGCAAGATGTGATGCGAGACGGCTCTACCAGTGAGCACGTGAGAGGGAATGGGATTGCGTGGAGGGGAAAGCGACTGCAGTTACCAGCCCTTGCAGCAACGTGTACTGCTTCTCTGCCCATTCGATTACCCCCTTCTCTGCCGCTATGCGTGGCCTTGACATAGTGCAGATTCATAGTGTGTGTGTGTGTGTGTGTGTGTGTGTGTGTGTGTGTGTGTATAGGGATAACATATGATATATAATATCATCTATGAGCACGGCGACTTCTCGAACAACCTGTGTAGAATAATTACATATTTGTAACAGAAAAGGACCTCCCTGATGGCCCATTGGTAACGTCACAGCTTTGTAATCAAGGGGTCTGAGGTTCGATAACCGGTGGAGACACACAGTGGTTCGCGTCCCACTTTAAACCATAAATATAGTCCCGGTTAGCGTATCTGTGTATAAAGTGGACAAAAGAAAACTCAAACTAAAAAAAAAACAATTAGCAGTGAGATAACATCCTACGAAGCAAAGTAACTCTTGTGTCGAATGTTTAAAAAGCAGAAAAATTTCACTCGGAGAACTGTCACGAGAAATTTTTTCTCATCTCTACCAACAAAACCATTCCTTGATTTCCAAAAGAGAACTCTTGCTTTATTTTCGCAGCGTTCTGCTTAAATTTAAGAGGAAAAGGAAAATGACAAGCTGTTTCCACTTCTTTCACTCTCCCCAGCTCCTGTGTTTGCGTCTCCGGAAAGTCTTGCTTCTTCTGTTTGTGAAGCCAAGTCTATTCCCTGACAAAGATGGATGTCCTGTCTGCTACAGTTGGACCGCTCTCTCCATCGTCCAAAACGTGCATGGACCACAGCGAAAGGATTTGTATCCGGATAAATTGCTGTGCGTTTTTTCCTCCCTGACTTGACAACTCAATTGCTGTCGCTGTTCTGTGCAACGAAGCCGGAAAAATGATAGCGAGACGTTTATTTTTGAAGGGAATGTGTAATTTGTGACGCACGTTTGTCGAGTTCATTTGGCTACTGTGACAAAGTGCAATATTTGTATGTAAAATGGACAGAAAATTCAATCTGCGGGTGAGTTCGTTTCTAATGGGTGTAAACCAAATATAACACTGTACCTTCGACGAAATTTTTAATGGTCTGATTGTGAATATTTAGTGTTGTAACAAAACAATATTAATTTGAGCATCATGAATTCGTTCCTTTATTAAGAACATGAGATTTTTATTGAAGAACTTCGTGGTAAATTTCTCGTAAGGGACAGACGGATTTCATTAAAGTTACAGGAGATATTACTTACCGAATGCAGTTTCTTTATACTTCTGGAGGTTCGGGGAAGTGTTTTCTCGCATTGTTCATTGAATTTTGCCGGTAAATCATCTATTTTTCGATATAAATGTGTGACCGATGCATGGAAGCTCTTGCATCCATTTACTTCCAGGTGGATGTAGCCTGTGTGTAATGACGTAATCCCGGTCAGTGTTTCCAAACATGTGTTTTTGTAACTGAAGAAGGTACGTTTCCGCAAATGGTTTGTGGGGCTATGTGTCGATGGTTCGTGGGGCTATGTGTCAATGGTTCGTGGGGCTATGTGTCAATGGTTCGTGGGGCTATGCGAGAATGGTGTGTGGGGCTACGCATATTTTTTTCGAAACTAATTTTTAACTATTGTAACCTATATGTGACCCTACCTAACCTAACCTTACCGGAAATGTTTCGTGGGGCTATATATGAATGGTTCGTGGGGCTATGCGTCAATGGTTTGTGGGCAGTGATGTGCCGTAGACTATAAGTTTACATCTACGTGCGTAGTCTACGCGTAATCTACGAGTAGATTACATTGGGTTGTAGTTTACATAGACTACGCAGACAATTTAAAGTGCATTAAAATTAATTTTCAAGGGTTTCATGAAAGAAAGTGACATTTTCAACTATATGGTTCCTAACGAAATGAAAAGAATCATATTTACAACAAAATTTATCTTCTCTTCTGTCATCAACTATGGAAGAAGATAAATAGTATGCAAAAGAGACAACAGATGGCAGTCGTGAGGCAAGAGTGTTTTTCCCCCCACAAAACACTAGAATATTTTCTATATTAGGTTTCTTCCTGTTCGAATTTTGAAGAAAGAGCATGAAAAGTTCTCCTCACACATCAGCAACTGATACGTAGTATAATATTCTTTTAATTCCACGGCGCCCTTTGCTAAGTTATCACCTTTCGCCATGTTGTTTACATAGATTACGTAATCTACGTGTATAAAATAGTCTACGTGTAGAATGTAGACTATCGTTGTTTACGCGTAGAAGCATATCACTGTTTGTGGGGCTAAGTAGGTATTTTTGAGTGCAGTGGGGTGGAAACACTGAATGCCGAGTACGGTAGTAAAACTGTGACCGCCATTTTGTGTGTTACCGAAGGCAAATAGAAATGAAGAAAACTTACTTGATATGCCGCAAATAGAGCTTATTTCCGTGAAATAAGCGAAATGCCACCTTCAGCAATGTTTCTCAATGCAGAATACGTAAGTACGAATATTCAAATTAAATGAACTAGCAAATTTCAGCTGTCTGTCCCTTACGAGTTATTTGATTCGAATACCAATTTGTCAGAAAATTATTTAATAATTACTATGAAAACCTTTTAATAGATACCTTGATTTCATTTTCAGTGAACGGTTATATGTGTGTGACATAAAGTCAAGAACTATGACGTAGCACAATAATACGATGGTTTAGAACGTGTTTGCTTACCTTTGAAAAATGTCGTTATGTATTATTTTAAGTTATCAAGAAGAACAATAAATCTTTCTCAATATTTACTACATCTAGGAGTAATAATTTCAACTTTGAATAAACATTTTTAGGTTTACCACTTACCGTACGAATTTTTTAGTATAGAAATCATAAGAACTGAAAATAAATCTTTACACGTCGGTCTTACAGGCTTTGCCTGTCTGGTCATAAAGTAAAAAAGTAAAGTGCTCCCCTGTGCTTAGCACTCCGCCATGAAGGCGTATATAGGGTGTGGGGGTAACGCCCCACACTTTCTTGATCCGGTCGTGATTGGGGGTGATGTGATCAGCATCACGCCCCTAACCGCCTTTACCCCCCCCCCCAGGGTTTCCATGTCATTCGACGCTTCCAACGTTAGAAAAGTTCCCGGATTTGAACCGGCCGGGGATCGAACCCGGGACCTTTAGCATGGTAGTCAGACGCGCTACCAACTGAGCCACCGCGGCCATAGCCAGATAAAATTAAATAAAATAAGTGAAAAATATCAAAGCTGAATTTTTACATAGATATTTAGAATCTTATGCGGTACAGCCAATGGCGACGATTAAGGGTGGCGGTGTTGCAGGATAACGAAGCTCTGGAGAGTGAACCTACAGCCAGTATAATCCTATGTATGGCTTTGTGTTGTCCTGTGTTTTGTCCACGTGTGTGCTAAGTGCCCCTTACAGCTTTTAGCTAAGTAAAGCGATTTTAGTTCTCATAGAGAGATATTCATTTTAAGAGGCTGGACCCTGTGTAATATTACAGGGGCAAATAGCCTAAGCGATGACACACCCACAGGACTTGTTTTCGTTCGTTTGCACCACAGACTTCTGGGACAGAGTAGAGTCCAACACAGATATTTCTGCCGTGCGATGCGCGACACAACTCAAGAAGCAGTGTTGCTAATGGAGCAGATAGAAAAATCGCTGCAGTGCGCCGATGCACAGCTGTTACGTACAACAAGGAAATTAGAGAATTCAGGTCTATCTAACGTTGAGTTTTAAACGTCATGCATTATACCAGGACTAGGATTAATATGTACTAACAAGTGGCTTTGTATGTAGCTACATACATATAGACTAAAAATTCGCATAATATAAACTAACACATACGTAAAATTACCAAAAATGCTGCAAAGAAGACTTCTTCATACGATACCTTATTTGAGTGATTTCAATCAAAATAAAAAAAAATAAAAAAAAATTATTATTCATTGCATTAATACACAGGTGGCGTTCTAACTGTTCACTCCCAAAACCCGTATACACTGGTACGGAACTGCAACGGCAGATAATAACATGCTAACGTGTTAAACCGCGACAATTGGACCACAACACTCCCCCTCAAGCAGTATTATTATTTCCTCTCTGTGATCGGCGACAGTCGGTTGCCTTTCTTGTACATTTACAAAGGATGCCGGTTTCCACAACAATAATAAGTACATATACTGCCACTAGACGATAAGCTGCGCGGCTTTTTCTTTTGCTATGAATCAGGGCCGGCGCTAGTCATTTTGTCTCCCTGGGCGGTGGCGGCAGATGCCGCTCCATTTCGACCCCCCCCCCCCCCGTCATTACGCAGCAACGTAAATTGAAAATCAATATATTCCTAAGTAAAACATCAAAATATAAAATAAATAATGAGACTTCTTATGCTATTTCAATACTATTAAGCGGAAAATAATATCTCGCTCGACCACAGTTTTCAATAGGCTTATTTTTTTCTTCTCTTCAAATTTTGCCGCCCTGAAAATTTTCCGCTCTGGAGGGTGGCACGGTTCGCCCTCCCCTTCCGCCGGCCCTGCTATGAACTTGGTCACCCATCAAAGCATAGCAAATTTAACACAGAAAACAATATGCATCGCATTAAGTAGCAAAAATGACAGCCTCCTCTATGCAATTTCTACAAGAACACGTGCCGGAATCAAGAGTTGAAATGCTGTTGGAGCCACATAATTTATTTATTTTGAACAATTCCAAAATTATGAAATATGAACAATTTGTGAATTAAACCAGTTGAAATATGTAAAATTAAGTATATTTTCCTTAAATATGTAAAAGTAAGTATTTATTAAAGTTAGAAATATGGAAAAATATTGACAATAATATGTACCTTAAATCACTACAAACATTACTATTCGCAAAGATATCACAAAATTTCAGCGATATTTCGTCAAACTAAAAGTATGTATGTACCTATAAATCCTAGCCTTGATTATAACCAGTAGATAACATTGAACACAGCTAGGGTTCGGTAAATTTTCTACAGTTCAGAAGCACTCGCACACAACGTCAAACCGGTCAAATACTTAGTATAAAATAAAAATATGGTGCTTCCAATCCAACAAAACTCACCGTCACTTTACCTGCCTTTCTCCTTCCGTAACAGAAATAGTGCTACATTATTACAGTTGGCAACACTAGTTCCTAGATAGCCAATCAACATGCACTGCATAAAAGAAGCAACCACTACGCCGTGCAATATTGCCACATTACCGTCCCTGCCGAACGGTGTGAACCGCGAGCTGGAGCGCTATTCAATTGTTTTCAATGATGTTTGCGCGAGTGTGTCCAGGAATGGAATGACAATATGGCAACAATAGCGAAGGTTGGTGAGCAGCGTAGAACACGTGATGCTAAGAGAGAGGGAGACGAAACGAAAATTGGTATCTACGCAACGGCAAAGATATGTGTGTTGTACTCTATAGTTTTTCAGGACCTCGACTGTGCTACCATCTGCCTGTTGAAACCAAACAATCGAAATTTGAGAATAGATGTACTTTTCAAGCTTGCTACACTGTCTCTGGACACTGTGGAGCAAGGCCACGCATAAAGGAGGAGAATGGAAGAAAGCGAGTGGACGGAGGAAAGCAGTGTAAGCTTGTGCAAACGACCGGTAGCTACATTTGCGTCCCCCCTCCATGCACTCACTTCCCTCCTTGACGTTCCTTGGTCGAGTCATTACTTTGCAGATGACTTGTTTTCGTTCTCTTGCTCCAGAGATTCCCGGGACAAGAGTGTCTTATCACTGAAACCATTCGATCTGCAAAGCTTTTGTATTAAATGTCAGGTAATTATTTGATGATTATTAGAGAAACAGTATGAAAGTTAATTTTTAGATAATTGATAAATCGTGAATGCACTAAATCTGAAACCATTAATGATCACAATAATACGGCAATTTTAGTACGTTATTATATCAGTCGTTTTGTATTATTTGAACGCAGTGGCGTATCCTGGATTTTCATAAAGGGTATGCTGTACACAATTTTTTTAAAACATTTATATTATAGAATGGGGGATAGCATTATACGTATTCAATAGTTGACGATTTGCACATTAACATTACTAAATATTGCATAACGTATAAAGTAATGAAATATGGATATTAAAAGTTTAAAACTCACCAGGTTTGATGTCTGACGTGGAAGTCTTCATAAAATTATAAAATCACTTGAAATGTCTTAGGTACTCCTGTTTCTTATCCTTATGATTACTACACAGGCCGACATCACGCTGCGACGCCAAGGGTCCCGGGATCGAATCCCGCTCGGGCTTGGTTGTTTGTGATTTTCCATTCATCAATTTCATCACTCATCCCCATCTTCGCAAATTAGCCGAGAGGCACAAAACGCGAAGTACAATAAACTAAAAAAAGTGCGTCGAAAAGTAGTAAATTTCAAGATGTGCGAGGACTATACATCTTCCTTCCTATGAGTCTGTGGAGCAGCGCCATGCATAACGATAGAGAAGAGAAAAAAGCAAGTGGGCGGAGCAAAGCAGCGCGCACTGCTGCAAACGACTGGTAGCTGCAGTCGAGTTTACCCCTCCATGCACTCACTCCCCCCTCAGACGTTCTTTGGTCGATGTCTCTCGAGTCACTACTTTGCAGATTACTTGCATTCGTTCTCTTGCTCCAGAGATTACCGAAACCATTCCAGCTGTAAAGCGTTTTGGTAAAGTGGAGGAACTGCAGAATTTTAATGTGATCTCTTATGTATATTCCCGATTAATTTGACCACTTGATTGTACTAATCAATAATAATCGATATGTATCTGAAACTACTAAATGAACACTAAAAATAATTTGGCGGAACGAAAGATCTGAAAAATGCGCGGGTTGTTTGCGACTTTTTCATGGTGGACGACTTTATTTTAGGGCATATTTGTTAGTTTATTTCTTGGGAATTGTTATATGTGGTAAGCGAACGACAGATGTTTCACGCGGACCGAGTCACAGTGAATGAAGAGACGTAACCATGTGAGTAATTTAGCCGTGAGATGTCTCTGCGGTGCGCAAAACAGGAGAGACACATTTTCGTAATTTATCATGGAAGCTGCTCCCTAGCGTCCATAACAAAACATGACAACGGGCTTTGTCTGCCGCGCGACAAGACTTTCCGCGCTCTTTCCACAGCGAGCGTCATTACCTCGGTGTTATTTAGCTGAATCGTTGATAGAAGTGCGGGAAGAACGGAAATATAGCCTTTGTTTATATCACGTGTTCTCCATTACGGGGCTTCAGTGGTGTATTTAAGGGTGAAACTTTTGAGCTTTTAAAGTACCACCGATCCGAAAAAAATGAATGGTTACCTTCTTGACTTAAGAGCTGCCATATACGACGGAGAGTCAAACGAAAGCATTAAAAGTCCGTACAAAATTGTGGGACAGATTGTATACTGCTCAAATTTACATCTGGGCCTTACTAATGGCGCAGTGGTAGCGTCGTCACGTTGTAATGAAGGGATCCCGGGGTCGATATCCAATGGAGGCACATAGTGGTTCGGATCCAACTTTAAACTGTAGGTCCAGTCCCGATCAGACTTTCTGTGCATAAAATTTACTTAAAGGAAAAACCCAAACTCAAATTGGCATCAGGTATTATCTGTTATTTACAAGACCACCTTAAGGCTGCAACACTGATCAGTGAGCCTCCAAACGTAATTTTTTTAAAAAACTTTGAAATATAGCGCCACCTCCACACACTTGCACCATCGAAGGGCAGTATTTTATTTCCCTCTGAAAGCCTTAAACTTAGAGAAATTTGCCGTCAAATGAGAATTCAATATCTCCATGCTTGCTGCATCAGTCAGTTTACGAATGTGAGAGGAATTTAGGCAATGGCGCCAGTTCGCTGCCAGATGCGTGGAAAGAGATACTCACAAGGGACTGCACGTGCATCCTAAAGTTTCCTCTTCAGGCACCAACTCAGATTTGAAAATATATTATAGATTAACAATGGGTCAGTGCTAAAATGCTGCAAGCTTGTGCAACTCTACATGGCAGAAATTTACTAGATAAAAAACAAATTAAGGTATTTTTATTTTGGATGTCAGAAGGAGCAGATGAAACGAAATACCAGAATGAAGACTGGCAACACATTGGTCCATACAGAATTAGGATCCACCCACCTTTCCTTCCCTAAGCGAAATTACAAGTTTGTTTCATAATGGAGGAATTTACACTGCGAGATACGTACGATTTTATTTTCGAGGGTGTGAAGCTTATATTTTCTTCAACGTGCCGTACCATGAAATTTACAATTGCATGGAATGTACTGTCTATGGATACTGACGTTGTAATTATACATGTAACGCATCATTACGTTTTACAGAATAACTTTTAATGAACAAGCGTTAACTACAAGACGGAGTTTTGCATTAATTCGTGCTGCTTTCCTCTTGAAAATTCATATAATTCCTTTCAGAATATCTAAATTGATGTGGCAAGTTCCTGCTGCTTAACCGAGCGTATTGAGCAGTCGACTTCTTATACGTATATTCGCACACACTTCCCTGACTTGTTTTTGTTTTTACAACAGGTCAATTCTTCCCATCTCTAAATGAACGGGAGATATTGCATACGTGGGAAAGGAAATTACAACTGACTCAAAAATGCATGAACAACAGGTCTAAATAAAGAGAGGACGTGGAATAGGAAATCCCAAGCACAAAGCTACCAGCACTCGAGCAAGGGAAACTTGATATGGGAGAGCGTTACGTTAAAAGGCCATTACGATGAACCCGCGAGTTCCGTACACCGCTCAACAATCTCGTTACTGAAGACTGTGGGTTCAAGTCCCTCTTAGTGCATTGACCCGTGTTTATTTTTTAATGAATATCATCATAATTCGTCCTCATTACTTGAGAACCGATGTTAATGAGTCAAAATGTACATACAACACCAAACGGATAACAATGTTAGTGAACACCTACCAAAACTTTCCTCCTGCTCTGCTCACAAACAAACAAAGCGTACCGAACATATACCTGTATAGCAGTGGCGTATACAGTGTCCAAGATCTGGGCTATCTCACAATGTCACGTGGTCCTAGGCTATGAATAGAAATAAATTTACCAACTCCTAAGAAATCAGGTTGCCAACTCATAAGGAATCAGGTTGCCAACTCATAGGAAATCAGGTTGCCAACTCATAGAAAATCAGGTTGCCAACTCATAAGAAATCACGTTGCAACTCCAGAATCAGCATGACCATCTCACCGATATGAATAATATTATTTACAATTTCTGATCTATTTTTCTCCTGTATTTTATTCTCTACACTTCAGGCTTCGCAGATAGGCTAGCTAGCGTAGAATATACGCTCCTGCGGTATAGTTTGATGTACTGAATGACCTCCGGAACTAATAAACTTTAGCAATATGCATGCTAACACGGATCATTTGATAAAAAACTGAGGGAATTTCGCTTTGAACATCTTTCCATTTTGGTTTCCAAACACAGCATCCTACGTAAAAATCCGGGATATTTGTTTGAAACACGCGCATGCACCGAATGCAAACACTGAGCGACTCAATATATTATACATGTCAGTAAATGGCAAGGTTTCCGCGAAACACGAGCCCGCCCTCAATTTGAGTAATTACATCTTCATAGAATCCGTTTGTGAGAGCCTTTCCCTTTGTCGCAAAAAAAAAAAAAAAAAAAAAAAAAAAAAAAAAAAAAAAAAAAAAAAAAAAACTGTTAGACGAAAGCGTTATCATAGCAAAATGTGATTTCGTTGTGTTCTTTTTCGTCGCTTCTAATATATATTCATGCGTGGGAGTGTGTGTGTGTGAGGCGCAGTGCCGTGCATCACTTCCAGAAAAAGATTTTAACAATAATGTACAATTCTGTGGTTTTAGAGGTAATCTTTTTAGAAGGGCTAGGAAGTTGAAGACCTATAAATTGCCAAAAAAAAGACCTATAAAAAGACCTAAAAATATCAAAAAAGGACCTAAAAACTAAAAAAAGGACGTATAAATGTGATCCAAATTAATTAATAGCTTCAGGTTTAATTACATATTTAATGAATAAAAAAATTTAAAATTCTGGTGGTATGGAACACACAGTGCGAAAAAAACTATATGAATGAAATGCATCTTCTTTCAGTCCAAAAATGTTTTTCTCTCGTTTCAGGGATAATTCAAATATATTTCTTTCTTTCTTTTTTTCTTCTTTACTACAGACAGGATTTTTAAGAAGTGATGAACTGATGACGATTCGAAGTGAGAATGGGCAGTAAAAACGTAGTCGAAAGAAGGTAAAGTTGCAAAACAAGCCGTTAAGACCTAAAAAAAGGACCAAGAAGCCAAAAAACTCCGAAAAAGGCAAAAAAGGACAAATAAAACCCACCTTTTTCTGGCCTACAATGACCCAAAATGAACATATATTATGTTGGGACTCGTCTTCGGACACTTGGGGAAATAAAGATTTTTCCTCAACTTCCGAGCTCTAGTGATTACTGAACCGTATCATAATATGCATGGGTCGCCAGAACAACCGGGAAATGGATTAAGCACGAAAGTGAAATTTCGCTGCTGAACCTTTCGGGCTTACACCTTTGCGGTTATTCCGTTTCACGCTTAATCCGTTCGCTCTTAGTCCATTTCGCTCTAATTCTTAATTCGTGTTTAATTTTGATTTCGGGATTAATCCATTTCGCGCTTAATCAATTTTGTTAATGTCCCTTTCGCGCTTATTTCGGTGTTCAATTTTTGTTAATTTTTGTTGCGCTTAATCCCTTTCGCTGTTATTCCACCGCCCTTCCTCCAAGCACGTAGAAATAGCCTTACAACCATGTGGCGATGATTAGCAATTCTTTTTAAAGAACTTGGACAAGGAGTGTAAAAAGAACCAGATTTAGTTTCGAAATAACCGAGTTGGCAGCACTGTGTCATCCCTACCAGCACCGCCTTCAAGTTAGGATGTTCTTGGGTGCGTTAAGAATAGAAAACCCATATTCACTGATGCGTGCAGAAATACGATATTTGTTCATGCTAGACCGGGCTCGCGACACAGCAGAAGGGTCTCGTAGGAAGAGCGGCCCGTTTTGAAGTCTGGCCTTTAGTTTTCTCTCTGTTTCCCTTGTTGTTCTTTTCCGGTCCTCTTTTGTTGTCCAAACAATACATAGAAACGGCCAGTTCCGTTAAAAGCAAAGGCACTTGTTATGCTCCCTTCCCTCAATTTCAGAAATTCAATTTTGTGTGTGGTCGAATTCCCTCTGTTCTCCCGTTCTACCTAAACATTTGTTTCTTCTTTCGAACGAGGAATTCTGATTTCTTGAATTTCACGTTGTCATTGTTGCTGCACTTTCGATTAGTTCCTTTTCCAATGTGGTCATTCCGTTCCGTTTTCTTCCTATCTCCCCGTAAGCAGGGTTGTAATCGATGGTATACGACGATTGACCACTTACACCCTCTGGTTAAACCTACCCATTAGTATATACAGGGTGTTTCAATAATAACAAAGTATCCAAAACACACAATATTCAGTTACCTTTTTTATATAACACCCTGTACTTTTTTACTTTATATTTACTTTATACTTTAATTTATATTGATGTCCGGTAATTTGGCCAAAACTCTAGTGAGCGTATTACGGTCAAATACTTCTGCTTTTAAGTGATCGGGAATACATGCTGAGATGGGAAGATGGTATGAATACATGATACAAGTCAACATTTAATCATCATTTGACTCCTACAATGATTTTGTAATCCCGGACTGGTATGGGAGTTCCTTGCGAGTGTCTCTTCATCATATCATCATCACTCATCCTCATCGTCACGATTACCCAAAAGTAGCAGAAAAGCGACTTAAAATAACCTAACTCAATCAATCAATCAAAAATCAACGATGAAGTTCGACAAAATGTGACAGATTTCAAAGTATTCAGATTCATGCAAAAGTCACGTCTGACTACAGGCACATCCAGCTGATATAGCTCTTGTTTGTTCTTACGGCGGGCGGCCTACATGCTGGCAAGGAAAGTTTGGAGCGGGAAACACGCAGCAGACCAACCAGACAACAGCGGTGGCACCGAGAGTTACGACGTAGCGGGAGGTGGTGCTGCGCGCACCCAGTTCTACAGGCTGCTGTTTCTCATCGTGCTGGATTGGTCGCTTCATCGCTACCCTGTAGGCCGATCACCGTAAGGATCGACAAGAGCTTTAAGTCACAAAAATTGATTACTAAGATTGATTGATTGGCTTTATTTTACTTCGCCACTTTTGGCTAATTTGAGAAGATGGGAATGAGTGATGATATGATGAATGGACATTTATAAACATCCATGCCCAGTCCAGGATTCGAACCTGGAACCACAGTCGTCGTAGCGTGATGTGCTAAACACCTAGCCACGGAGGCCGGCTGATTACTAAGAGCTCTAAATCTAGCCGTCATAACCTAACAACAAATGCATTATTAGAACTAAGCGGAATTGTCAATGCAATAAAAACATATGTTGTTAGATTAGGAGGGCTAGTTTTAGAGCCCTTAGCAATCACTTTTGGTGACTGTTAGGAGCTGGATGTGCCTGGAGTCAGACCTTGGGAAAGTCTAATTTTTCCTTGCCCGAAACAACTGGAGGAGGACTATATTAGGAATGACACTATTTGTAGAAAATAGTCCATTCATTCACACATTTGATGAAAACGTAATCAAAAGTTCATGGAAACATGGCTTTCGCTTTACGTTTGACAAAACAGTGAAAATTTTGGGACTGTAGCACTTTCCATAAGCATGTCGTTCCACTTGCCACAACTCCCTACCCTTCCACGCGCTTCTACGTGTTTTGTTTACTGTTTGTTTTGTCCGCGGACTACCTGGAGTATTATGTTGCCAGCGAAAGGCCCACCAAATATTGATTCCCAAGCGCGCTTTCTGTCAGCTGGCCCTGGAGGATTTTCAATTTGCTGGACAACAGAGGCAGAGTATTACCTGCAACACAACAAAGCTTGTTTTTATTTTTTTTACCCTCTGAGCAGGAACAGCGCTGGAGGATGGACCACCGGGCCTCCAGAACTGGTCGTGTTACTCCATGTGCATCTTTATAAAAATAACATTCTGGTGTTTATTGCATACATTGCTCAATTAGATGGAGTTAGCGTTGTGAACCATGAACACACACGCTAAGACTCTTAACAATTTACAACGCCAATGTATCGGCCAATACCAGTGGTATCGGTAAGTATCGGTTGAATTTTCCTCGCCGATACCAATCATCTTCAATGACTAGAAGAGCGGCCAAGAAGAACAACTCATTTGTCAAGATTTGTCCCATTTCAAAGGTTCGTTCACCCTTTCTTGTGACTTGGGTGTCCAACGCAGCAAGTTCCATGTAGATATCCGAGAAATGCTGCACCCTCCTGGGAAGCAGATGCCAAAATCAAAGGCAGGACTAAAGTGCTGGACCCAAATATGACATTGAACGCATTTAACTGCTGGTGGTCTAGGCTATGTGGAAATAAAACAAACCATTCATTGCCAATTCTTCCTCTCAAACTCATGGGCTAAGATTATTACCATGGTATGCTGATTTCAATGTTCTTGGGAAAGGGAAGAATGTCGCTTGCGTTTTTTTTCTTGTGCTGTATCCTTCTGTGTGGCTGCTCGGCAATGTCGACACTGTAGCGAGTTGATTTTATTTCAAATGGCAGAGAATAATGGACAGCAGGGCATAAAGAGAGCCGGCCAAATGAGTAGTATTATACGATCTGTACTTGTATATATATTTTACGCTGTTTTCCTCCCTCACCAGGTTAACCCAAACGACAGGAATGTTGTTTACATGAAACTGAAGCAGGGACACTAATAATAATCCACTGATTTTTCGTTGTAATTGCAACACTTTAAAAAGGCTTGCTCCATTTAAAAATAATATTCTTCTTTATTTGAATCTTCTTAGTCTAGAAAGAAGTTCACATAAAATATTATAAGACATTTTAAAGTGTTAGAATTAGGGCTCGGAAGTTGAAAACCTTTAAATGGCAAAAAAACAACCTATAAAAACACCTAAAACTTCAGTTTTAATTACATATTTAATGAATAAAACATAAAACATTCTGGTGGTATGGAACACACAGTGCGAAAAAACTGAAATCTTCAAAACAAGAGAAAGTTGCCACTTACAACGCGACCTTCCAGACAAGTTACAGTTAAAGGATCTTGTACCGTACCTGCTTCATGCGTCCAAAAATGTTTTTCTCTCGTTTCAGGGATGGTTCAAATATACAGTGTATATATATATATTTAAAAAAATAACTACAGAAAGGTTGTTTAAGAGGTGATGTACTGATGATTTGAATTGAGAATGGGCAGTAAAAACTTAGTCGAAAGAAGGTGAAGTTGCAAAAAAAATGCCGTTAAGACCTAAAAACAGTCTAAAAAGGACCAATAAGCCAAAAAACGCCGAAAAGGCAAAAAAGGACAAATAAAACCCACTTTTTTCTGGCCTACAATTGCCCAAAATAAACATATATTATGTTGGGAATCGTCTTCGGACACTAGGAAAGAAAAGGATTTTTATAATGCTTCATGAGCATAATTTGGGAGTTATTTAGTGGTATTAATAGACATGATGACTTATTATGCCTTAGTAACTAGCTCTTGTTATATTAAACTGGAATAATACAAGTACCTGTATCGGTTGGAATCGGTTAGAGTATGGCAAATGGTGTCATTGGTTCAGTCCTACGAGGGTACTAATACTGGACATTAGAAAGTTGGGTTCTACAATACTAAATGTATTTATTTGTTTCCATGCCGAAGATGGGCCTCTCCGATGACGTAATCGTAACGTAATTGTCTTGTAAGCCAAGGATCCCATGTTCGAAACCCGGTGGGCGCGCGAATCCCACCCGCCAGGTCCAGTCGCGATTAGCCCCTCTGTGAATAAAATTAACTTAAAAACTCGCATCGAAATTAAGCTGTGGAGTATTTTCTTCCACTTAACTGCTTACGTTTTGTGTGTATATGTGTGTGTATGTGTGTGTGTGTGTGTGATGTGTGCGTGCGTGCGTGCGTGCGCGCGCGCATGCATGACAGTTTGAATACAACATATAAGTCGTTATGTAAAAGGGAACGTTTTCAAAAAGATAATGTAAAGGATAAAGAAAATAAATTTCATCGAGAACTAAGCAGATCGTTGCTATTAATTTTATTATGTTCTCGCTGTCCTGCTGCCTTGAAGACCAGATACTGACTGCCAGTCTCCTTAACGTCTTGTGAACAGTGTAAAAGACTTGAGTTCTTTAGGCGTCCGTCCAGATATACTCAAAGATTCTACAGGGTGGCTCAATAAGTCACTTAACACGCCCACTACAAGGTCACTGCGGCATGGGACGTGAAAATGGCGATAACCAATCGTTATCGGGCCAAGGGGGAACCACATCGACGTCACCCTCATGGTCGGCAGCCATCTTGATGCCCGCCATCTTGAATTCAACTTCAGAAATTTAAATGGGAAGGAGGTCGTGCGACATATCAAAATGGGCTAGAATTCCACCAGGAAAACAACTGTGACATTTGTTTTCACCTAACTTTAATTGTTGCAGAGTTAACAATACCACAAAGTTATGGCTCAATAAGTCACTTAACACCCCCAGTACAAGGCCACTGCGGCATGGAACGTGAAAATGGCGATGACCAATCGTTGCCTGGCCAAGGGGGAACCACATTGACGTCACCCGCATGGTCAGCAGCCATCTTGATGTCCGCCATCTTGAAATCATCTTCAGAAATTTAAATGGGAAGGGGGTCGTGCGACATATCAAAATGGGATAGAATTTCACCAGGAAAACAACTGTGACATTTGTTTTCACCTAACTTTAATTGTTGCAGAGTTAACAATACCACAAAGTTATGGCTCAATAAGTCACTTAACACCCCCAGTACAAGGCCACTTTAGTATGTAATGGTATTAATTGCCAACTTGTCTTAGTCCACAGGATAATAATGCCATTTGTTGAACCGAATCTGTTTTTCAACCAATGGAAGTACATTGAATATGAAGTAAGACTTGAAGCTTTCCTGGCGAAGAGTGACGAAAAGATTCCCTCGGGCTATCGACCAGGTGAGTTGTGGAAAACTTTCCAAGCTTTCGAGAGCTAACGTCACTCTCATCTTCAAGGTAAACCTGGTCGATAGCCCGAGAGAATCTTTTCATCTACATTGGGTATATTTGCTGTGCAATTAACCGGTATGCACTTGAGTTAGATTTCCTGAAAGAGTTCTCAAAAATTCAACCAAGTATATTCGTATAGCGCCAGAGACTACATAAAGTAATCCTTCTTTCAATGAACGATGGCTGACATTGGACTTCATTTCATTCAGTACACTATTTAAACTGCTGATAAGCAACGTACGTCTAAGCACTTCACTTAAGTCATCGTGGGTTCGTGCTCCATTAGAGGTAATCAATAACCTCCACTTTCCGCACGAAAGAGTTAATGATGAAGTTGGTAACCATGGAATTTTGAAAAGTTCCCAAGCATGCGTTCATATGATGGATTGCTAATTGACTTTTTTCCCATTGGGTCAAATCAATTATGTAAGAATTGCCCACATTCTAAAAGTCTTGAAAGCTTAGAACCTCCTATTTAACCTTTTGCATGCCAACCAGAAGAACAACATAATTCATCTTTCCTTTCGTTAAAGCACTGGCGAATTTGTGGCGTATATTAGCATAAAATTGGATGTAATGATAACAGAGTCACGGATCTGAGAATAAAAATAAATACCTACTGATCATTCCCTTCTTCATTTTCTTTCTCGTTTTCTGGTATCTTCCGTCTACCTTTCTATCTTCTCTTCTCCATTTAGTTTGTTTCTTCATACTTACATTCCGTATACTTAATCTTTTCTAGGATTTCTCTTATCGTTTCTGTGACATTTACTCTCTCTCTCTCTCTCTCTCTCTCTCTCTCTGTCTGTCTGTCTGTCTGTCTTCCTCTCACTTAAGAAGTTTTTCTGTCATCAGATAAACGTGACGTAAACATATTCCACATAAGTACACCACCTTCCAATTTTGTCCCATCTTGGGAAATTTTTCTCTGACGTATGTATGAATATATATGTTTACAGTTTTTAAAATTAAATAGAGAAAACTATAAAAGAGAAAATAATTGTATTAAACAGTACAATTACATTAAATTTTAAAAATATATTTTCTAAAATATTAGTAAGATAATATATTAAATATTGAACGAAGTATCTACTTCACCCAGTAAATTATCCAGGAAGGTTGATTGATTTGATTTGATTTATTTTGCCTCGCTTATCTTCCACTTTTGGCTAATCGCGAAGATGGGGAATGATATGATGAAATTGATGAATAGACACTCACAAACACTCATGCCTTGACCGAGATTCGAGCCCAAGACCTAGCGTTGTAACGCGCTATGTTGTAGATGAAACATTATAATAAGAGGTGTAACAAATTTTTGTGAGTACTATAGGCAAGTAAAGATTGTATGTGAGGTTTGCAATAAAACAAGCTGATACAAAACCATTAGAAAGCGCGTCACCTCTTTAGAAATCTTCCAGAATTATCATAGCAGAGAATATTGAAAATTCGTTTATTGTTTTTTTGTGGGATTTGTGTCCCAGCCGTTTACGCGAAAGTCCTATTATATTGTTGCATATTTAACCTATCTACCTGTGTTGAGGTTGATGTGAAATAATGTAGACGATTTGTTTATTGTTAAGGACGAGCATGTGGTCAAGGGTGTCTGACTATCCTGCGGGAGACCTGGGTTCGATCCCCGTGGTGGGTGATCCTTTAGGTATTTTCAGTTCTTACGACGGGCGCACTAGAAGCTGGCAAGAGAAGTGGGGAACGGCGAATTCGCCACAGACCAACCAGACAAAAGGGATGGCGTTGAGAGATACGACATGGCGGAAATAAGTACTACGTGAACCTCGTTCTACTGGCTGCTGCGTTTCTTATCGCACTGGATTGGTCGCTTCCACGCTTCCCACTCCCCTTGCCAGCATATAGGGCGCCCGCCGTAAGAACTGAAAAGACCTGTAGGCGGAAATTATTCAAGAAATGTCTCTGCACTGAGTAACTCTGGGGTTCACCTAGCTTCTAATAATGCTTAATAGATTCTTGAATGTTTCGAAAGGATTTATTATACATTTTTGTGAGGACTCGAACTATGTACGAATAATTTCCTGCATATAGAGCGATTTCTTAGTGATTTGCTTTGCGCTTCTCCAAAATGACGTCGAAAACCATCCCTTTCACAGCCACTCTCTCTCGGTAATGTGTGGAACAAGGTCGCCCATAAGGGCAGAGTGGAAAGCAAGTAGGCGGAGCAAAACAGTCCGCGCTGCTGGAAACAGCTGGTAGAAATTCCGGGAATAGCGAGCTCCAGAGATTCCTGGGACAGAGTGTAGCAAATAGGACGCGGCAAGCTTTGGCATCGGTTTCTGGGCAGTTTTCACAGGGGTCCCACTTATTGCACAATACACAAACACCTTTTTGGTCAAGCCCCGCCCTTCGTCTCCTGACGTAAGCAGGGATTGCTTTTGTTGTTAGGTTTAGAGCTCTTAGCGTAAGCACACTGCAGTTTTTCTGAGCTTAACCTTATGCTAACATACCTAAACCTAACAACGAGAGCAATCCACGCTTATGTTGGAAGACAAAGGGCGAGGCTTGACCAAAAAGGTGTTTGAGCATTGTGCGATAAGTAAGACATCCTGCTCACTGACGTTGGAAGACAAAGGGCGAGGCTTGACCAAAAAGGTGTTTGAGCATTGTGCGATAAGTGTGACAGTCAGATTTAGCGTCATTATTATTATTATTATTATACATGTCTGTAGCGGTAAAAAGATGTGTTGATTCAAAGTGTTGAGTGTTTTAATTTGTAAGGATAAATATTTGATTTTTGCCAAGCCGACGGGAGGAACGAGACGTTCGCGTGTCTTAAGGGTGATTACCTGAAGGGTCACGTTATGCGTCTAAAGCTTAGGAAATTCGACCGTAGTGACAAACATTTAAATATCTCGGTTTCCAGCGGTCAGATTCATGTGAAACTTATACCAGCGCAGCGGCATGTGTGCAAGGATGGATGTGTGGAGTTTCGTCGCGATCAAGCAACAATTACGGACGCCAGATCAAATCGGTTGTAATTGATCAGTTTGTGGACACCGGTTGCAATTGAGCTACGGCGACAGCGAGGCGGAGGCTTAATCCGCAGAAACTGAACTTCGAGCACGGTCCGTCCAAGTTGGGAGACAATAGAGCAAAGTGGAATGACCTCTTCGGAAGCGTCACTTCAACGAGCGCCTAGCGTCCTTTTTCAAAATCCAAATAAAACGAAGGACATAGTTTTTCGATACACAGTCTTACCGCGAACCTTGTAGCGAGAGCAGCTCCGTGCTACCTCTCCGTGTACAGTTTTGCCGCGATTCTTGTGACGAGAGCACCTACGTGCTACCTCTGCGTGTACAGTGGACTTTGTTGTGTTTTGCGAACACCAGTGTGTGTGATAGACAGTAAGTCTACACGAGTGCGCCTACCTCAACCGCTGGGAGAAGTTGAAGCGAGACCGTGTTTCCGTGATTACCTTACGCCGTTTATAATTTTTGAGAAACGAGGAACACCGGAAACTATGGCGGGCTAGAGGAAGAAGAGAGATGAGGGCGTTACCCTCGATTCGCCCGATGTCAGAGGAGTCTACGCCGATGATGCCTACTAGCCGCCACGGAGAGAGAGAGGAACGACGAGCCACGCCGATGATGCCTATCCGCCGCCATGGAGAGAGAGAGAGAGACGTCGAACGCCGCCCTATTGATGCGCCGATGATGCCTACCAGCCGCCACGTTGACGTCCCGACGCCCAGACCACGGAGATGTTCACCGATCCCGAGGGGAAGAGAAACCGAGGAACCAGAAGTATGAACACTTTTCGCATCTTCATCGTCGCGACCAAGGAAACCTTTCGCGTGAATACTATGTGTTTTTCAATCACCCATAAAGACGCCAGGATGCACCTCGGAAGCTGAGAGATGGTAATGTATTCATCTGTGTGATTGTCAGCACGTGACGGCCCGATTGATTTAGAGAACGCCCTTGAAATTCGTCAACATTTTTGAAAACGCCCACTCAACTCGAAACTTCATATCAAACTCCCGTCGCGCTTGTCACTTGTAATCTATTCGTCTCAGGTCAATTTTTCTTATTCCTTGTGATATCTTGTTAATGATCTTAAATTCATTGTTGTTTGTGCTCCTTTGTATTTGTTTAAAGTGCGTACCATTAGAGTAAAGCGCCGCCCACTTAATTGTTTAATCTACTGGAGGTTTGATCATTTTTTATGTGTCAGTGCTGTGTCGCTGCTAGCTATGTCAGGCCGCATGTGTGATTATTTGTTAAAAGTATTTGCCTGGTAATATGAATTGCTCGTTGCGGCGAAGTGTTTAAGTCCCGCCTGCTAGAGAGTATATGTTTGCGTCACTCAATGGAGGTTATTTGTTACGTTTGGAACCACGTGAGGTCTTGTAGAAGGAAAACGTCCGCCCACGTGAATGTAATTGCCGTTGAGACGCCTTTGTTTATGCTGGTCAAATACTGTATTGTCACCGCGCCGACCTAGTTTCTTTTTAAAAAGGTGAACTTAAGTAAGGGCTGGCTAGGATTTGAGTAGCACTGGAGCAAAATCACAAATGACCTGATTAGACAAAAATTCAAGGTAAATTTAAATATGAATGTGATAATTAGGGCTTGTAGTCATATAAACCTGTGCATGCTATGTATCATTTTTGTGTTGATGACCCCGTAGAGAGAATCTGTGAGAGAATGTGTGTGGAATGCAAGAGTGGGGACCTGTAATAATTCCATTGTTTGTTGGTTATGAATAGAATATACTTTTTATTTTTCATGTTAATTTTGGGCTATATCATTTCGTACGCATGTCGCTACCCGTGATTTTCAGGTATGCAGCTAGCCGCTTCCCGGCTACAGGTAAAGAGGTGGTAATTTGAAAGTATATATGTTTTTTTTTTATTCGATACGGCTAATTACTATGCACTGTTGGTCACCGGTTCCTACACACGAAATTAACCTGGACCGTAACGCTATTTCGCTTGTCCAAGGGAGATTTTGCCGCCTCTATCTAGGTAGTGGTAGCATTTGTTTTCCCGGGCAAGGGAGGGCGTTTCACATAAGTAAGACACATCTTGCTCAGTGACGTTGGAAGACAAAGGGCGAGGCTTGACCAAAAAGGTGTTTGAGCATAGTGCGATAGTTAAGACACATCCTGCTCACTGACGTTGGAAGACAAAGGACGAGGCTTGACCAAAAAAGGTGTTTGAGCATTGTGCGATAAGTAAGACACATCTTGCTCAGTGACGTTGGAAGACAAAGGGCGAGACTTGACCAAAAAGGTGTTTGAGCATTGTGCGATAGTTAAGACACATCCTGCTCACTGACGTTGAAAGACAAAGGGCGGGGCTTGACCAAAAAGGTGTTTGAGCATTGTGCGATGAGTAAGACACATCCTGCTCACTGACGTTGGTTTTTGCTAATACAATACTCGCGTCTGCTCATGGGAGAAGGTTTCGATACCTCCCCTCCTACGAAAGCATCAAAACCAACCCATTGGTCAGGGCTAGCGTTCACAATAGCAATGCCAGCGTCAAAAGCACTCACGAAATTTAGTTCGGCATAAGCACCTTGTTGAACATTCTTGTAGCATTTGTACCTATTAGGCGACAACAACAGTCGAACACATCCCTTGAGAAGCTTGATCGTTTGTATCCATTATCTCCACCCTTTCTTACAAATGCCTCTCGATTGAGGGCTCCACACAGGTACTTTGTTCACCCACGGCTTGCGCGGGAGTCTCTTCATTTTGATAAATCACTGATCCCTAGTGTGGAAACGAGGCGGGAATTTTCTTCGCTGACGTCACCTTTGTGTGAACAGAAACCGGATTTGTTAACCTTTCTCTTGCTATACACAAGGGAGCTGGGAACTTTATCATAGATTTTTTAGGACTGCTTTCCGAGAAAACTCTAAAATTTGTGATTTCTACGGAAGCTGAGATGCGAAGGCAACGTGCACGTGCTCAAATATTCTCAAACGGCTCATTGTTGCTTTTGCCGCAGTGCGAACAATGGCGCCACAGGTACCAGTGTCGGATTACAAAAGCAGTGTCCTCCGTCTTTCACAGGAACATAGCTTCCGTTCTGTGTACATAATTCAGTAGGGTATTGTGTTCTTGTGCTTGTATGAATGGCCTGGTTGGGTGTCGGTGAAATATCTTTTCAAGAGCCATCATCCTTTGCTCGAATTTCTGTCAATAGTCAATTTGTCATAAGTAAATGATGTTCTTATACCCTGTGCTGTGCTAGTAGAGTTTCAAGCAAATAGAACGATTCGAAAACAGTTAATTTACGTCATTCTGCTTCCCATACAGCCTCTTTGTGCTGGTTTCATCACTCTTGAGAATACAGGAAAGTGGAAGGCATAGGGATGCAACAGTGGCGTATGCTGAGTCTAACATCTGGACTAACTCACTGCGACACCTGGTCCTAGACTATGGAGGAAGGGAGAAGACTACAAGTCGGGCCGCGATAAGAAGCAGTGTGAAATCAGAACGCAAAACGGCAGAACGTGACCAAATTCTGTCTCCTCGTTGGCTGCCATGTGGCTGGGGGTTTTCTGCGTTGCCACGTTCGCACAAACAGGCGGAAAGGCTAATTAGCTGTCGGCAAGCTCGGGAAAAAATTAAACGTCACGCGAAATTAAGCACGATTATCAGTATGATAATATGTGTTATTTTCGTCGTAACTTGATAAATTAACGAATCTAGAAGTTTGAATCTGAAGTTTCTTGTAGGTTAACGTTAACTTCCCGTGTGAATTTTACTTTCCTGCAAGCATGAAACATTTTCTCTTCCTGCTCTACACAGCAACCGAAAACCTTCACTGAAAGAATCTTTGTTGTGTTTTTATTATGGTACATTGCAAGCATCAGCTACCGGAATCTTTTTACTTGTGTTGTATCGTATCACAATTACTAACAAAAAAAAATGCTTCTTGTGTTATGAACAACTGTGGCAAATCGTTCTCCTTTGATTTCATGCCGCCTCCCTTTGCCTTCTTTCTCACGCCGCGGCGTTCGCCTTTTTCACAACTCGATACCAACCGCAGCTATACCCGCCTATTGTTTTTGTATACGAAACTCCTCGCCCTTTGTTTTGTAAAGACATGGAATTTATACTTCTGTAACATTGTCGAAGCTTCAGAACGTTCAAATGAAATGTATTTCTTGAAAATTAGGGCGAATTACGTATAAACAAATTACGTACAACTTGGTTTCGTTAACAAGTTTTAAAATTATATTTTGCGGAACCTACAAAAATTCACCTCTAAAACAGAATTTCACTGAACTGAGTTACTGTATTACGGAGAAGAATTTATCAAGAACAAATCAATTGTGTGTGAATTGATTGATTGAGTTGGTGTTTTAAAGTCCACTTTATGCACACTACGGCTAATCTGGAATGGACCTACAGTTGGAAGTGGGACCCGAACTACTATGTGACTCGACAGGGTATTGAACCCAGGACTACTTGATTACAGGGCGACGACGCTTACCCTACCACTGTACCATCGGGGAGGCACATGTGGGTGTGTGAAGTGAGTTAATTTTGGAAGCTACATGACAATACAAGCTCTGGCAATACAGAGTTCAATAAATTACAACGAAACGCTTGGCAATTGCTCGATTTTCGTAACATTAATGATACATTTGGTACATGTGTTATTAATGCTTCGATCTACCTGTATGTAAAAACATAAAAAATGAATGAAAGAACAGAAGTAGGTAACGTGGTTCCTTCAAATATGAACAGAGTCGGAATGAGAACAATGGAAGGGTATCGTTGTAAACTTTAAGCAGGTGTTTAATCCTACACGTGTTTCTGTGGGCTCGCGAAAATCCTGAAGTAGGTCAATCCGGCAACGGCGCGTCACTACCAAAGCGGGAGGTTCCACGCCGGTTGCTAGCGCGTCCCGACTTTTTTTTGTTTTTTGTAATAGGCTCATTCTTGACGTTTTCAAGGAAGCCACGTTGCCATCCCAACGGTAGTCAGGTTGGAAACTTATAACAATTCAGGTTGCCAACTTGTAAGAATTGAGGTTGCCAACTTCTAATAATTCAGGTTGCCAACTCCTAAGAATTCAGGTTGCCAACTTCAGAATTGCTATTATCTTTAGTATTTTACTTTCTAGGCTTCAGGCTTCGCAGATAGGCTAGTTAGCCTGTAATATACGCTTCTAGGATGCAATATACTTATAACAGCTTCCTGACCATCAAGAACGCTTCAACAACACACTGTCTCTCTATATTCTGTGGAAAAGGCCGCTCATAACGGTACAGAAGAGGAGAAAGGATGTGGGCGGCTCGAATCTGTAGCCGTGTTGTCCCCTCTGACGCATACATTGGTCGAGCCCTTTAGAATCCTACTTGCGCAGAGGATATGTTTTCGTGTGAACACGGCTTTTGCCCAAGTCTAGCCTTCTCAGTTCTTTAATGGGTTTGCACCATGTGTCGAATAGAGAGCGCCCTTGTGCGAATCATAATTAGAAGGAAAATACAGTTGTAAGTTTAGAAGTATGTAGTGATAACTGTCGCTTTTATGGAAACGGACAGTAGATGGCAAACTAATCAGTGGATCCAAAGGAATAAGAACAAATGTTGAAGAGGAGAGAAGGCAAAGTAAATAAGTTCTTTTATATACAGAATCCAAATGTATGTGTAATATCTCGGTGAAGTATGATTTTTGGCGATATATCTAGTTTCAGTTTCTTGCATGTCACAAATATCCTGCATTTAAATATAATATATTTTATTTTGTCAAATTCTATAAATATTCATTGTCCATCCTTGTTCATTCACTCTACAGGATCATGGATTGAAATAACACAGCTAAAAGCTAGTTAGAATCTAGTCTTAAATATTTTCATGCGAATTTTCAATTTTGGTTTTGTCTTTATTTGAACAACCCAATTAGTTCAAATTGATTTTTGCCCTTAAACATAGGTTCCCTATATTTTATTTCTGCCTTTGATTGACGTTTCGATGTCTATGAACATTATGTCAGCAATAATAACAACCCGTGACGTAACAGCCCTGAGGGCCATGGCCTACCTACCGATTGCCGGCCTCACTCCAACCTGCTCCTACTCACTCATTCCCCCGAGGTTGGAGATCGTCCAACCAGTTACGGGGTGACGTGTGGTCAGCATGACGAACTCTCAGTCGTTGTAGGTTTTCTATGGCAGGGTTACGCTACTCATTCGTAGCTCACCAATTTCCTCACAATGGTGGGTGGTCACCGGTCCCATACACAGACCGAAATCTCAGGAAGAGTTGTTACGCTTCCCCAGACTCGAATCTGCGCGCGGCTCGTAGTCGGAGCTAAAAGCTTGCGCCTTAGACCGCAAGACCACGTTCGGAACATTTCTAGTGTATTATTGATGTAGCTCAAATCTTCGACTTTGCATACGCCACTGAATATCAATACAAAGCTATGCACACCACAGAACTGACTCAGCATGTCCTAATGCCTCATCCTTTGTCTTGTAACCAGTGATGTGCGTCTACGTGTAAACAACGATAGTCTACATTCTACACGTAGGCTATTTTATACACGTAGATTACGTAATCTGTGTAAACAACATGGCGAAAGGTGATAACTTAGCAAAGGGCGCCGTGAATTAAAAGAAAATTATACTGCGTATCAGTTATTGATGTGTAAAAAGAAATTTTCATACTTTTTCTTCCAAATTCGAACAATTTCTCACCTAGGAAGAAACCTAATGTAGGAAATATTCTAGTGTTTTATGGGGAAAAGACCACTCTTGCCTCACGCCTGCCATCTGTTGTTGTTTTTTGCATACTATTTATCTTCTTCCATAGTTGATAATAGAAGAGGAGAGAAATTTTGGTGTAAATAGGGTTCTTTTCATTTCGTTAGGAACCAATATAGTTGAAAATGTCACTATCCTTTCATGAAACCCTTGAAAATTAATTTTAATGCACTTTAGATTGTCTACGTAGTCTATGTAAACTACAACCCTATGTAATCTACGCGTAGACAACGCATGTAGACGTAAACTTATAGTCTACGGCACATCACTGCTTGTAACCCTACATCCGCACCCAGTTTCCACACCATCTCTTCTCCTCCTTTCAACGGTGCCTCTTTATGAATGGCAACGTTGGCCTGCCCCTATTCTGAAGCATCTCCCTTGAAATTTGCCTCCTTGCGTATCCTTTATCAAGCATCCATCCTATCTCTTCCCTTTTTTTTATTCCTGGAATCGCCCCCCCCCCCTTTTCTAGTCTTCCCACTTCAGGTTCGATTCCGCTTCTCATTAACAAAGGGACTGTATCAGTTGCAAATCTGCTATAAATTATTGGGCTAGCGGTTATCGATCTCCAGGCGGCGGTTGCTTCCATTGCGAGCGTTAGCTCAATCCCATTCTAATCTGTGGCCACTTTGCTAGCCGTTGCATTGACTGAGCCTCATTCAAGCTCCCTTTTCTCCATTCAACGAGCATAAGTTTCAATACGGGTTTAATTAAAACTTGCTTCATGTCAGAAGAACCTGAAAAAATGCACCTTTTTATATTTTAACAATATCCGTTCCTCATAGAGCACTGCTCTCATAAAATGAGCGACGCATTGCGAAATTTAAAAGCAACAATATGATCTGAACGAGAGAAACTTGAGAAGGAGCACTGTAACCGCAGTGTAACCAATTTGCAGAGAAGATGCAGCATTTGTGAATTCATGCACATTTTGAAATATCACGAGAAATTTGCGTTTCTATACTACATACTCTCTAGGGCATCTGTGGAGAAAGGCCGCGTATAACCGAAGAGCAGGGAGAAGACGAGTGGGCTGACCACACCAGTGAACAATGCCTCCCCGATGGCGCAGTGGTAGCGTCGTCGCCTTGTAATCAAGGGGTCCCGGGTTCGATACCCGGCGGAGGCACATAGTGGTTCGGAGTACACTTTAAACTGTAGGCCCAGTCCCGATTAGCCTTTCTGTGCACAAAGTGGACTTAAAACACGAACTCAAACAAAGCAGTGAACATTGCTGCAATTGGCTGGTAGCTGAACTCACTTCTCCTCTCATGAGTTCATTGGTCGAGCCCTCTCGAACCACCAATTGTGGAGAGACATGTTTTCGAACGCTCGCTCCAGACATTCCTGGGACAGAGTGTAGTAAAATTTATATATTTTTATTTTTGTTACGAAAACTTATAGGGTGGCCCGAGGCTATTTCGATCATTTCAGATTCAAAATTCAATTTCCCTCACAAATTAAAAATTTATTAAACAATAATGGGTTGACACATTACATTAGTATCCACAGTTTATGGGAAATAAGGCACTGGGCCTTTGAAATGAAATACATACATAAAAAACCAAGTCTGGAGTAAGAGAACGCGAACTCGTCCTGGGCGCATGTTACGGGTGTGCGCCTAGTCCAATGAATGCGCGGAGGGGAGGTGTCGCGCAGGAGGGGGCGACTCGACTAGCCAAACTCATCCTTCTCCACCTAGTCTGGCCCCGCCCACAAGCTTTCGCCTCTGCGCGTCGCTACTCCAGACATTCCGGAAAAGTCGTATAGTTGCACAGTGCGTATTATTGGAAAAGTTTGGGTAATTATGATCACGTTTGGGGCTATTGCGATCACTAACACAGTCGTGATTTTCAGATGCACTTTGCACATGTAAATTACTTTCTGCCGAAAGGGTCAACACAGATCTAGTGGAACCACAACTTGCACTTCTGCCATTGTATCCAGTCTCCTTTTGCTGCACTTTCTTCCGAGTAATACTTCATACCACAGAAGCCACAGGAGACTCTCTCATCCTCTTGTGTGATGTCACTCCTAGATTCTACATCACTGAGAGGAGACTATTTTTCTCCTCACTTGATTTTTCTTACGAGGCTTCACATTAAATGCAGTTTTCTCTTGAGCCAATGTGGTCTTCTTTTCTTCAACTACCTCATGGAAAACTTGATCAGATGTCAAATGGCGTTGTCCTAGTTTCTTCCTGCATTTCAGGGACACTGTTTTAGTAGGGGTAGGAATGATTTCTGAGAAGGGAGCTGTATTGTTTGAATCAGGGGATTTATGTGGAGTTGAAGCATCGGGAATGGAAGAGACAGGCATTGCTTCTGAGGTAGATGGGCTGGCTTCATCAGGAACTGAATCATTCAGAGCATGTTAAGAAAAATCAATAATGTATTATTATTAATTATATAAGTTATTTTAAACATTTACAGTTCAATATAATACATTAAGTAATAATAATAGGCACCGTTTTCATACCACGCTCCTGTTCGTACACATGTATTAATCTAAATGAGAGAACTTATTGATATCTCACATGTTAATATATAAAAATAGTAAAAGTTGGTTTTCCATATTTTAAATTTTTCTTTGTTATACATTTTAGTGTACGAACAAGTATGTGACATACTGTATACGTTTCAGTTTTACATAACTAAACATCGATCACAAACAAGTGATGATGCATTAGAAATACGTCGCAAATATGCGGGCGGCGAGAAATCTGTCTCCTTAGTTAACACAGCAAAGCAAGTCATACAGGAATGCCACCAATTCATTCAAGAGCTACAGCTTATGTTTTATGGCGTAAATATTTAACTACTGAAAAGTAGAGTTCTGTTACATACCTTCTTCACAGACAAAATCCAACGCTAGAGCTGAATCAAAGGTAAAATCGCCGTGCCAGTACAAACAACTTATTTCCACAGCACGTTCCACTCTACTAACGGTGTAATGGTCGCCAAACAGCGCAAGAGGCATGCGCAGCAGAGCATTATACTTGTTTTGATCAGAATAGCCCCTTGGTCCAAATTGCCCCGGCCTACCCTAGATAAAATGGATGAAGGGACGTTCGCAAATAACATTCATGCACAGCTCGGGACTCGAACTTGGGAACTTCGATGCTTTCTTCTAAAGTTTACTACATAATGCACTTTGTCACCGAGCCTACGATTGTTTGTATGTGGATATATACAGTGCCTCCATTTTGTTATTGTACCACTCGAACGCGGTCCGTACAGCGATTGGAAGCACGCTGCTTGCCGGCGAAATCGAATGTACATGCGTCTCAACCCAGGCGCACAGCTGATTTGAAAGCTTTCCAAGCCGAGGTTTCGTCATGTTTGTGTTCAGTAAGCACACTGAGAAACACTGCAACAGAGTTTTAACTGCTCAATCAACAACATGTTATCGATGTTACCCATGTCGTCGGAAGGTGGCATCTCATGTGTTGTGTTGAAGAAAGATTTATTATAGTTTCTGTTTAGTTAGCTAAGGTGATAAGTAGGATACCGATGAGTGTTGAGAAGTGTTATTTTAAGTACAGTTTAGATCAATTAATGTTTATGTACAATTCTTATGTGAAAAGAGACTCCTGCATCAATGTGAGAAGACTATGTTTAAGCGAATTTTCTCAAAAGATGTGGAAAATGTGTGACAGAACAAGGGAAGTATTTCCAACAAAATTACACGATTGTTTTACATGTAATTTTGGATTTTGTAAATTAAAATAAATATATGGGTTTGAGTTGAGGGGTTACGCACATCTGATTCCAATGACCAGCTGTGCGCTTCCCGCCGCTGTACGGGCACGCGTTCGAGCAGCTCAATAACCAAATGAAGGCAGTATGTATACGTGTAATCACACACAGACACATAAAGTGTGTCGTGATATATTTTCAAATCATGTAGATAACATCAAGGAGAACAACTTTTCTTGACAATGTTTATCTTCTCAACGCTTCACTGAATTACTTCCAAAACGGGAATTTCTGCCCTATTGTGTATGCAACCATGAGCACAAAATCACAGTTACCCCTGATTTTTCTAGTTTTGGGCAGTGTTTTAATTTTTTGCAAATTATTCATTTAATGAATGAATTTTACTTCCTGTTTTTTGACCATTTTGGCTAATTGCAAAGATGAATGTTGATAAGATTAAATTGATGAATGGGCAATTACAAACACATGGACATCACAAAAGACAAGCCTCACTGAGGATTACACTGGCTCTCTGAGTCCAGACGCCAGGGCCTCAATAGTCTGCAAAATGCAATCCAGAATGTACAATCCAGAATGAGGTGAGGTTGACATTGTGGTGTCTACAGAAAGAGTCACCCCTTATTGATTTAAATTGACTGCATGTTAACAGGGCATAAAACATTATTCAACGCCGTACAAGGTAACAATGATTGACAACAATATCGGGATTCACCTGATGGGAAGATTGCATCCTGAGGAAGAACGGAAACATGACGTGTCAGCACGCAACTTGAAGATTTTAATAATTTGTCATAAGGGCGTCGGTCGGGCGCCTGTTGGAGTCAAGGGAAGGACTGTTGCGTTGATCACGAGAAATCAATACATTTGACCGAGGAGAAATCGCTGAGAAGTTATTGCAATGGGAGCGCAATAAAGTGGTGAAACCGCGACCAAAATATCGAAGCAGGAATGTACTCGAGAGAGAATAGTTCGAGAAAGGTTCGAGGGAGCTATGCAATTTTTATAAAATCGTTCTGTGGGGTGACGTGTTGAGTGCTGGACTCACGATGTCAACCGTCTCAGGTTCCAGTCCTGGCGGGGTCATTGATCTCTCATTCATCACTTTAATCTAATAACCATTCATCCTTAGCGTCGCGATTAGCCAAAATGGGAAGAAAATTTAAATGAGAAAACCATAATTACTACCCACTAGACCCGTACTACACGTAGTTTTCCTGATGATTTGGCACACTCAGGAGTTGCATTACGTAGAAAGTTAAGCGATAATTGAGGCTCGATCTGGATTCGAACTGTCATACCGTGCCATTACTTCATCAACTGAGCTACCGATCCAGTCCTGCCTTCGCCTGATTTTTCGTTTACACTGTTTAACATGGCACCGCTTGTCAGAGACCTGCGTTCGAGTCCTGATAAAGCCTGCATTTTTCGGTGAAATATCTGCATAGTACGTCTAATCTGGCATCGTGGACGTGGTCAGTATATTTCAATGGCAGAATATCCCGTTGCGTTGTCACCGACCGAGACAATTTTCACACTGGTAGCAGAGCGAAAGCGAATAATCAGGCAAAGCTAGGGCTGTCTCGGTATCCCAGTTGATAGAACAATTGCCTGAGACCCGTGTTCGAGTCCTGCATTTCTCCATGACTTTGGACGCGGTAATAGCCTAAGTACTGATGCACCCGGAATATTAGAATCAATCAATGTAATCATGCTTGCTGGTCCTACTTCATATCTTCTATACGAGCTTAAGAATGCGCAGTCCCCCTACTGCCAACATTGTGTACAGTCTATTAGTGTGAATATTTCACAACACCTTTCAGCCTCTTTGGGGAGCCGTGGTGGTGTAGTAAGTAGAGCGTCTCACTGCCACGCTGCGGCCTTGGATTCCAATCCAAGGTTGGGTAATCTAAGTTCGGAATTTTCCCGAACTTGTCCCCGCATAAGGCAGCTCTGGGGCTTACCCATTCTCAATAAATGAGTACCCAGGGATAAGGGCTAAAGGTGACCGGAGCGTAGTGCTGATCACATCAACTTCAAAAGGGCCCTACATCTACATCTCCTTATATTTGTCTCCGGATATGGTGCAAAGTGCACGGGGAACTTTACCTTTTCTCCCTCTTTAGGTTAATCGCGACGATGGAGATTAAATATGAAAGAACACAGGACTCAAGCCTGGCGAAATTGTGAGACAACGCGTTCAGTCACAGAGGCGACGTTTACAGTATATTAATTGCCCCGAAGGAAGTGACTTTGTTTTGCGCCCCTCGGTCGACAAAGCAATGATACTAAATTGCTGTACCGGAAGTGTCCTTCACTAGCATCGGCCCCCCTAAGAAAGCTTCTCAAAGTAAGGACGCCCCTTTTCCTTGGTTCCAGTTTGATTAAAAAGGGGGCAGCTTCCTTTCCCGGAACAAGCTCCCCGGGCATGTAATCGTGACGGGGCTGTTACTCACGATGAAAGGGTAGCCTTTCCTTCCGCAAGACTTCTTGCGCCCGAACCGACGGATCTGCCCCGTGTTAAGGACTATATCATTACGCACGCCATTAACCTCCCTGCCTGGGTCGTCGGTCGATGGAAATCATCGAATTTTCACGACTCGTTAAATGTGCTTTACTCCTACACAAACGTTCCTCTCTTGTTATCGACTTGGCGATTTGTTTCTTCATGGCTCTCTCCAGACACAATGAAAGGTTTCTAGTCAGTTTATTATGAAACAAGATGGCGCTGTACTTAACTTTGCGTGATATCGTTGCTACAGAGCTTTCCTTTACACTCGATGGATCAGATGCACTTCAGGTGTACCATTTCTTTATTCTTCCTATTGTCCTTATCATTCATGTTCACTAAGGGATTGTATTATTTTTAGCTTTAGGATTACACTTAAGCTCACAGTTTCCTTTTTACACCTTTTCTACATATTTACCTTTATGATTTCCTCTTCTGAAGATCACGGAAGCTACGTACTATTTTCGTATGTTATGCCATTCTCGTAGATGCTGTAGGACAAATGTTCACGATTTAGAATGTAGTCAATAAGAGGATTCTATGAAAAATCGAACTAGATCGTACAACTTAATTCATGATTAATTCCACTATTACCCAGAGTTACACTGTGAACACTACCGTACACATAAATGTCTTAGAGTTTTTCAATTGGCTTATCTGTGCACTTAAGTGGATTTTATATAGAACTCAAACAAACAAACACATTAGTATTTTACATTAATACGACAAATTTTATTTATTTTTTACCTTTATTGTCGATTATTTCAGTGGAAAATGTTCAATGCTTAATGTACTTGGAAATGTTTTAAGAAATCAATACGTATAGGCTGAAAATGAACAAATTTTAACATTGTACATCAGAAACGATTCTTTAGGACTTTCTAGAAAAAATCTCCTTAGGAAAACACACCGTAGAAATAACATTAGCTAAAAACGACAGTTCAACAAGTTTTGGTAAATATTGAATATGTAGCAAATATCATACAACCCTCATCCGTACGAAAAATCGCAAGTAACGTGAAAATTAAAAAAAAAGTTCTCAAATAAACCGAAATAAAAGAATAACAGGAACACTGAATCATATCATATCACCAGAAATAAATCTGTGCCCAAAGTTCACATACAGTTTCGCTCCGAAACAATTTGCTTTCTGCATTGTTCCTTGGTCTCCTTCTCTCTGTTGTTGTAAGATGCTTTGTGTCTACTTGGTGAAAGAGCAGTCTACGTCGTAAAATTCTGCTGTCTGAGGGTCAGCCATTGCTCCCCCCCCTGCCCTGCCCAAACAGGGTTTCTGGGTTTTATGGGAGTACTTTTGTTCCGATCAAAAAGTACCGAACTTGGATCTCGTCCATGTTCACAAATCATAAAAAAAGATGATGGTAATAAAACGAAAGAATTCCGACCCAGTAAATGAGTCTAGTTTCCATCTCCTTGCAAGAGTTCCGTTATTATTCTGTATGAGCTCAGTGTTTTTTCTTCACTAAAATATATTTCTGTGGTGCAGTCGTTTTGATACTGTAAGAGGAAGTGTCTAATAATCATGAAGATATTTCTAAAGTGGAATGACAGGAAGAGATGAAAAACTTCGCAATTAACAAATATGGGCAACAGGAACCAACCAGCATAACGGCATGGTTATTGTCAGACCTTGATTTATATAGCTTGTGGCTAACAACATCATGCAGCCTCTCTATATACAATATCAGTTATGATGCTAAGGTCCAGTTTTGTCAGAATGTTTCTATACATTTCTTAGATTTTCACTACACTTAAAATATATCACTTTTATATGCCGTAACACCCATAGGCGTAGCTAGAACTTTATATTTGGGTGTGCACAAAGAAAGAAAAATGAGGTCTTGTACCTTTTCAATAGCATATTTTGCAATACAATCACTTGGCTCTTTAACTGCACTGATCTTTGTAAAGGAATATAAATTCACTAAATGACAGTGTTGAAAAATGACAGTGAAAAAAAATCAAATTGCATAGAAATTACACAAACAAAAAATGTTCATAAATGTTACAAACAAATTCATCAAAATACACGTCATCTATAGCAAGAGACGTCTGTCAAAAGGTACAATGTTCTTAAACTCATCAATAACTTCATTTACATCAATAGACGAAGCTATTTCTGTTCCACAAATAGCAAAAGCAGGGCTTCCAATCTATCCTGCTTCTGATTTGCTCTAAATTTAGTTTTAACTTGGGAAAGCTTGGAGAAAGCTCTCTCACACGTGCATCTTCTGACAGGTATAGAAGAAAAGCGCTGTAGTACAGAATAGAATGCAGTAAATATCTTCTTTCGCTCTTCTTTCGCAAATATGTTACGGTGACATTGTTGTTATTGTTATACATATTGTATCCCTGTATTATATCAGTTTTTAATTTCGAGCGTTCAGTAAAGAAAAGAACCTACTTCCACAAATATAGGTAAGTTTTAGACCAATATTGAGGAAGGGGGCGGGATTCGGGGATAAACTCAGCGAGTTCAATATTTCGAATAATCTCTACTTTTAATAATTTTGTCCTGGAAAAAGAAAGATGCGCTTATTTTCTCTCTTATTGAAATATCTGTCTTTAATTTTCTTTGATAAAGCAGCTCATTAGGGTGTGCCTAGGCACACCCGGCACACCCCGTAGCTACGCCTATGGTAACACCTTTTAAAAGCATATTACCCTATGTTGAGGTTAATGCATAGATTCCCGAGTTGTAGCCTGCCTAACCTCTACTTGGATACGGGCTTGGTTAATGTAGTGCCACACGAAGCAAATTCCTTTTGTACATTGTCATTGTAGCTTTATCGAATTCTTTATCTTCACCAACTCCAACACACAATATACCTTCTGCTAGTCACTCGCCATTTTGCCACACTAGCGATCCTAGCGGAGCAGCGGCAAAGCAGAATGCGAGCGCCACGTGGGAATAACACTTCCAGCATATTTCTTTATTTTGATGCCTTATTTGATTTTGACGTCAAAATAACTGTGTAAAGCTATTCGTTCTTCCTTACTTACCCTGTATTGATAGGATAAAAATATGTTGTAGGTAATGTGTATTTTTATTTTTCAAAAACTCTATACCCAATTATAGTGACAAGAAATCCAGTCTGTAAAATGTTTGATAATAATGAATTAAAATTTTAACAATGTAGGAAAACTTCCCGATGGGGAGGATATGGTATTTTTATTTCGTGTTGAGAGGGTTAATGTATCCGCAGAAGTTGCCCCGGCGATTAAAGAGGCCTATTGTATAGCCTGGATGAGCTAAAAAATCACATCGTAACTGATGTGGAGTCCGTGACAACGGACATGCTGCAGTATGGATGGCACCTTGACCGGGGAGGGGGGGGGGGGCAATGGCTTGTTTACCTAGTGATGACGAAACGACGGTAAGAGGTGAATTTAACCATTGGAACGAATTGCAAATCTATGCGCTAGTGTTGCAATATGCAGATAGGAAAAAATGTCAGAACTGAAAACAACAATGCGCATTTCCTGATGTACGATGCTTTTTATCCATACGCATAATCGCAAGTAACGTGATTGTCATTGTGACTTTATCGGAATTCTTTATCTTCACCAGCTCTAACACATAATATGCCCTGTGCTAGTCACTCACCATTTTGCCACATTAGCGATCCTTAACACATAATGTGCAATAAAAGCTATTGTCCGATGTTTAAAACGAGCAATGTTTTTTCTGTTTCAATAAGTTGTAAACAAAAATGTAATGCAAATAATACACCCTACAATGATATTTGATGAAGTTTGGTAAATCACACTGAGTTTCTTGAGCCGCGATCTATGGTTTTGTAAACTTCAAGTTCCCTTCCTACCGCATCTCCGTTTCCTACAGGCTATGGTAAACATTCTTACCTAGAGATTGTTCTTGTTCCGCTGTTTAATAGCTGCATATTGCAACACTGTCCTTTCATCCTTCATGTGGCTTCACATTCAAGCGATACATTCACTTTACCGCTAACACGTCATTGCACACAAAAACGTGAAACGTAACCTTGGATACATTGAAATCTCTCAATCATTTTGCAACACAGTCCATTCGGACACAAACATATGAAATAGCTTGTATGAATCAAATCCATTCCCTTTGACCAGTTATTGAGCATATATTCACACCAAAACCTCACACTAGAGGCCAAAATTATGGAGATTTCGAATAACGCCAGATACAAATTGAACTCCAGAGCAGTTAATAAGTACATCACTGCAAGGATGTCGCGGAACGTTATTTCCTAAAATAAGGCGATTTTTTAAGTGGCTTTGCATTTAACTTGCTTCCCCACTCCCCTTCTTTTCCTCATTCCCGCCCCAATTAGGGGAAGGACGGAAAGTTTTAAAGGTATTAACTCTACGCCCCGGAGTGTAATGCGATTAATTAATTTTGATGGATTTTTCTCCCTGTTGGAGGTCCTTACCCATCCTTGCTAGCAGAAGAGAATTTTTCCTCCTTGAATATGTCCGTTACTGCGTATAAAATTCGAAGTAAATTAACAGACCACATTCCATTTTTGTTGTATTAACCAACAAAACAAGTATGTCTATAATTGAAAAGTTGATTGCATTATTTGATTCAACTGATCTTTTCATCAAAAACATCGAGTAAATATTTTACATTCGTTTCAGTTAAGGATTTATAAGATAGAGATTGCTGCTACAACTGTTTTAACCATTCCCATTGGCTGGTAGCTTTGTGGGGTCTAACTTATCGGACACAACTTAAACACCATCGGTGTTTTGACGTCAGTGTGGAATGCCTTTTTTATTAAGTTACCCTTGTCGGGTTTAGTTATTTTAGCACTAAGTACATTACAGTTTTTCGGGTCTTCACCAAAAATGTATTATTTATGCTTTATCTAGCAAGCCTAACCTAACCGATGGTGTTTAACGTGTGTTCGATAAGTTAAACCCTACGTTGTATGTTTGTAAACATAGGCTAAAATAAAACAAAATTGTGCGTTTGAAGAAGGAGGAGACGGCGAAAAATAGTTGTAGCAGCATACTGACAGATTAATAAACGCCATAGCCTACCAGTAATGACGTCATAATACGGGAGAACAGTTAGAGATTATGTGTGGACCAACCTTTATGTAGATATCTAGAAACCGGGATTCAGAAATGATAAAAAGTGGATCTAATCTCCACGACAAGGCAGCAGATGTCAACGAACGAAAAGTATATAGCATGACAAGCAGTGGCGCTAGTATCGCTAGTTTATATCACGGGGAAGCCTGTAGTTTGCATATTTTCCGAGGTTTCAGGATTATTTGCTAGAGTATAGTTATTTCCATCTTCAGTTTAGCCTAATAGTTAGCACTCTTGCCTTTGGTGCAAGCCGTCGCAGATTCGATCCCAGGTATAAGCTCGAAAATATTCGTGTTTGTCCAGTATCGTGGAATCAATTGGAGATCTACTGGGAAGCAATATTATAGGATCTTGGTCTCGAAAGCCAGAAAACAGCGGCAACACAAAGAAAAGCCGCTTGCCATGGCCTAGGCCCTCATCGTTTAGTCAGCGCCCGGAGGGGGAAAGGGTTATTTCATCATTTCATGATTCATACTCGTCTTCATGGCGTAAAATAAGTAGGAAACACATATTTATCAAGGGCGTCTGGTACTTTTAGCAGTGAGGACTTCTCATTTTTTAAGTTTCACGTCACATATTACACCACCTGGGTTCCAGCATGATGGCATATGAAGGTATGTGGAAGCAAACCTTACTCGGTCACTTGTAGAGATGGTGTGGACCGTCTTTTTATCACCAGGTACACATTTATCACAGGCTGAGTGAACCACAGAGCCACAACATGTAGGGCCATCCCCACCTGAAATCACCAACCCCGGGAATTGAACCCGAGACATCTGTGATGCAGTCAGATGGCTTTAATAAATAATGATGACATTATCAAAGGAATAACAATGCTTTAACCTGGAACTTCAAACCGGGTCTCTAGATGTCTCTGCTGTACTACGAAGGCATGGTTAATTCATGCAAAACAATTCCAACATAAAGATTCAAAAGGTTTTAATATCATTGAGCAACATATAAATAGATAACAAGATTGTTGTGTAATGGTTTCTAGCCTTCTCATTTATATGTTGATGTTAGTCGAATTCAACACTTTCATAAATATTTAACCTAATTTAACCATTACCTATAATTCATATATACATATAATTGGCACGTTTGTTTATTTGTTCAGCCATGCCTACTAAATGCAAATATCATGCTTCGCATCTACTAACTTCAATTACTGTTATAAGAGTTTGAATGGACCATACCCAGTGACGGCAATTATGGAGGGCGAAAGGAAGGGGGGAGGGGGGCTTTTGCCCCACATTTTTTTCCGATTTGATCCCGCATTATGCTAAGCCTTATCTACGAAGGGAAAGTAGACTGTTCTTGCCCCCTAGTTTTGGAACCTATTCGCCGCCACTGATCACACCACATATTGAATATGCTCTTGTCTTAAAACTAACCTCACCTACAGCGCTACCATGCTTGTTGCCTCACAACCTTCTGGCTAGGATATACTTTATGTAAAAAAAAATATTGTTTCTAAAGTTGATTCGTAATATTGCATATTACAATATTAATCACTATTAACAATTATATTGATATGAACATATGGTCCTGGGTTCGATACTCAGTGGAGGCAAATATTGATTCGGATCCCACTTTAAACCGTAGTTAAGTCCCGATTAGCCTTACTGTGCATAAAGTGGACTTAAAACACCCAAATAATCATTCAATGATATGAAAATATTGTTAAGATGCTATCATTACACAAAAATATTTCCCTTGAAACTGGATTAGATGAGATGCGAATTAGGCGAAAAGGCACACTCGTTATGTTAGATTATCTTAAACTGATAAGCCATTAGGCGAAACGGGAAGTTACCCACCAAGGTAACTCCTTTCATAATGACCTTCAGAAAGAAAGGATGGAGTTTTCCTCCCCTTCAACTACTTTCTTCTTGTGAGTCAACTTGTGACGCAATAGATATTGCCTGGGTTCTCGTTCTGTACTCGTTGGAGAAGGACCGAAGTGACCTCTCGTAAGTGATGCATATCGCAACGTTTTGGATCTGACGTAGTCTGCAGTAAACCAATCCGAATGCAGTCGACCATCTGACGCAAATAATCGGTTCTCCGTAGAGAAAGAAATGGCCCGACTTCCTCTACGAGATAAAAAAAAATAACCTAGAGAAGAAATAATACAGGTAGTTCCCCCCGCCCCCTACGGTTCAGCGTAGGGAATTTTCGTCCGCCCTATATTTCATTCCAGCAAAATATCTCACCGGAACTCGACGTTCTGAACGTGAAACTTCACTGCTTCATAGATCGTTTCCAAGATGGAAGTGTTAAAGAGTAGGTTTCAGAACATTGGAGGCTATTGATTTATCGACCGAGTAGATAGATAAACTCATTTTGTCACATTATTAGTACTAAAACAGTACAAAAATAAATGGAAAGCACATTGTGTCTTTTGTTAACTTAACCATTTCTTGGGAAAGCCATCAAGCCCAGGCACCTAGCGACCCGTTTGATGAGAATGAGAAAGGGAGATTACTTAAACCCTTCCTTCGCCTCCCAAATATAGGCATTGCTAAGCTGAATACTTCAAGGAACTTGATGTGCCATACGTTGTGCACTGACGTACAGTGGGATCCATGAGTATTACCGTGTAAATTGTCCATCACGCATTCGTGCACTTTATTTGACCCAATAAGAGCTTCAATAATTAAAAGAAACATCAAAACAAGCATTTGACAACTTCTGCATCAGCATACATAAAAATCCATTGCTTAAAAACACACAGGACGTGAGAGAAAGATTAATGAAAATAGCCATGAACAATTTACACGGTAATACTCATAGATCCCACTGTACTACACTCTCTCTCTCTCGGGAATCTGTGGAGCAAGGCCGAGCATTACTTTTGTGGTTGACCACAGATCATTCCTACATATGACTCAATTTGCGATTACGAGGTAACATCGCTCTCCCGTTTGTCAGATGTTTTATTACCTTGTTTGTGCAGTGTTTGTGTGTTTTGTGCTCTAATTTTCAGTGCTTTGTGCACTATTGTACAACTTTTATCCAGTAAAATGTTGTATACTGTAGTCCTTAAAATATTCTTTCTGTCCCTTAATGAAAGTCTTGCTTTTAACTATTTTAAATAGCAGAAGTGTGTGTTCTAGTCAAAGAGAATTATATCTTCTGAATATGCTGACCAAGGCAGAAATTTATTTTATTTTAAAACATAAATTAAACGTAACGTCTCAACCTTCTAGCAAGGTTTCCTTCAGACTCTGTACCAAGTACAAATGAAACAAGGTACAAAACAGGAAGAGATATATATACACAAAAATCACTCCCCTCCAGACACAAGATTATTAGAAAGTTGTTTGTGGAACATTCCAGCAGGTGGCCTTCCCTTGTCAACTATACTTTCACCTGACAGGAGATTTATTTAAACGTTTCCTATCATGTGGAAAGTGGTTGGACTCTTTATCTCACGCTCCTTTTCCTATATTTCTTCATTCCCCTTCCTTCTTCTCTCCTATTTCGCTCTTGTCCTTTCCACTCTTTCTAACACCTTCTTCAATTCTTTGTTTATCTTCAGTTCCCCATTCCAGTTCATTATGTCTTCTTTTCTATGGATATTGATGGAACTCGAACTAGAAGAAGATGACAAGATAAGCTACCTAGATATATTGATGAAAAAGAAGAGACGACAAGAAATTAAAACCGCTTGGCGTCAGAAGAAGTGTGCAGCAGGGGTACTCTACCACAAAAGAAATGATGTAAGTGAGGTGACAAAAATAAATTTTACAAAGAATATGGAGCACGGAATCAAGAAAATATGCAGGAAAGAATGTGAAAAAGAAGGCAAAATAAATAGCCTATGGAAGCAGCTGAAAAAGAATGGCTACGAGAAGGAGGATAGACTGGACATAAACAGATAAGGAAGAAAAGTGACTTAGGAGAAGAGGAAGACAAAGAAAAGAGGAAAGAAAGAAAAAGAGAGGTGGTTTGGAATAAGGAGTATGAGGAAGACCGCAGAAAAGATATGTTAAGTGCTTAGGAAAGCGGGCATTAAAACTTATAGGAAGGGAGGGCGAAGCATCTTAAGAATAGCGAGGAATGCAAACAAGAAAAAGGAAAACAGAGAAGAGGAAGAGGAAGGGATTATCTACGAAGTGAAGTGTAAAGAATGTCAGAGTATGCACATAGGAGAAACGAAAAGAGGCTGAAAGACAGGTTGAAACAACATAGGGATGATGTACAACTTAAAAGAGATAGAAATGCGATATTTAAACACACGAGAGAAACCGGACATGATATAGAGTGGGATGATAATAAGCAGATAGGAAGGGAGAGGAGAATACTAGTGAGAAAATGGAAGGATGCCAAGGAAATAGAGAAGAAAGGTGAAGATGACACAATGAACTGGAATTAGGGACTGAAGATAAACAAAGAATGGAAAAAAGTGTTAGAAAGAGTGGAAAGGACAAGAACAAAGAGGAGAGAAGAAAGAATAGGAATGAAGAAACAAAGGAAAAGAGCGTGAGATAAAGATGATAGGAAACGTCTAGCAAAATCTCCTGTCAGGTAAAAGTACAGTTGACAAGGGAAGACCACCTGCTGGAATGTTCCATAAAAAACAAGTTTCTAATAATCTTGTGTCTGGAGGGGAGTGATTTTTGTGTATATATATCTTCCTGTTTTGTACCTTGTTTCATTTGTACTTGGTACAGAGTCTGAAGAAGACCTTGCTAGAAGGTTGAAACGTTACGTTAGTTTATGTTTTAAAATAAAATAAATTCCTGCCTTGGTCAGCATATTGAGTTTTTCATAATCATGGAAACAAGGCTTAATGGTGTTATTTTAGCATGTCTTTATCCTACTGGACAATTAATAAAGCTTCAAACTGTGTCAAGCATTCGCGGTACACTTGTGCTCATTAATAGTTTCTCCTGAACACTAGCGACAAATGGGTCCTAAAGTTGGGGGGCAAGGAAATTTAACTTTCTCTTGGTAAAAAAAGCAACACTGAGAGACCATAGTGCGGGGCAAGAGGTAGTAAACTTGGGTGGCAACTGCCCCCCCCCCCACGACACCCTAATCGCCGACACTGGTCCTGAGTGTTAGTATGAAATGAAAGTATCTTCAAGGGACGTAGGCACTATTTTATTTGGCAAATGACATTACCATCCAGTGCATTGAAGTTTGCTAAGATTTTTCCCGTGTCTAAGAAGTTAAATGATTGCATATCCTCGGTTTGCAGAGCAACCAAATGCGGTATGCGTTTGAGTTGAGGGGATGCGTATATTCGATTTCAATTGCATGGGAGTTGCGCTCCCAGTCGCTACACGGACCGCGTTCACGTGGTAATATAACCAACGAAGGGACACTATTTTACCAAAGCTTTCATCGAGCAAAAGTGATTGATTTGGTTTATTTTCCTCCGCTTTTCTGCCACTTTGGCTAATATCAAAGATGAGGAGGAGTTGATTGATTGAATTTGTTCATTATGCACATACGTTAATTGGGACTAACCTACAGATTAAAGTTGAATACGAACTACTATTGCCTCCAATGCGGGTTCAACCCGGGATCCCCCTCTCCGATGGCGCAGTGGTAGCGTCGACGCCTTGTAATCAAGAGGTTCGATACCCGCTGGAGGCACATAGTGGTTCGGATTCCACTTTACACTGTAGGTCCAGTCCCAATTAGCCTTGCTGTGCATAAAGTGGACTTAAAACACCAATTCAACTCGGGACCCCTTTGTTACAAAGCGTCGACGCTACCACTACGCCATCGAGGAGACACGATTGATGAAGAACACCCCTTGCACTGGCTGGGATTCGAAACCGTGACCCCTGGTGACGTAGCGTACTGTGCTAACAACCCCACCATGGAGGGCGGCGACGAGGAAGAGAGTTTCAGACACTAAATCTAGTCTCGATCGCACAGTCGTCCCTCTCTTTCTCGTAATAATGGAGATGCCGCCGCAAAAGGCTAAGTGAAGGAGAAGAGCGATGACCTTTAACCACCGCCCGTTAACAACCAGCGTTTCCCTCCAAACTTCTCTCAATCACTCTGAGTTCGGTTTGATCTCTGCACGCATACCCCCAGGCTCTTTGAGACCTCGCATCCTGCCGCTACGACAAACGAATCGCGGGGCATCTTCCTCCGATAAGGAATCTCTCAAATCTGGAAATTCTTGCGGCCCCAAAAATGTTTTCGGTAATCAAATTCCATCTCCCACTTTGTGAAGCGAAATTGAGGTCCAATCGTAGCCTTTTGTGCGGCAACGCTTTTGTGCAAACATTCCATTACTTTGAAGAGCCGGCTAATGTAATTGAAAAACTCCAGTGTCGCATTGATTCGTGCCCCGTGGAAAAAGTTCCTGGCAGATTAGCATGAAAATTCAACTTTCATTGATTGCTTTTTATGGTTTAAAAAAGGAGAAAGAAGTTTCGTTTCTTCATTGCTAGAAACAAAAGCCAGATTCTTAACAGAAAAAAAATAGACCGCAGAAAGTAAGGGGAGGGGAGCAATTACCTAAAATGTTTTCAACGCCGGTGCTTCTTTTGTTACTGTCGTGAAAAGACCGCTCTTTATCCTTGAAAGTTATTTTATAATTTTAATTAATTATATTCATTGCCTTCTTCTAAAGTTCCCCGTCAATATTAAAGACATTTAATTTGTTTTGATTCTCTTTTCAAGACTTAACATTTGCTACAAGTTGTTGAAAGATATTCAGGCTCAAAAATATTGTATTGACATGTAGAGGAAAAGGTTTAAAAATGGCCCCCCTTTTTATGTTGTCATTTTCGGAGGAAAAAATAATATATAAGTACTTGCCTTTAAAATGCATATCTATGAAATATATACTTAAATGTAATAGCGTGCTAAACTATAGAAGGTCTCTATTTTTTTTTTTAAAAAAAGGCAATTTCCAAAAAATTGTAAAATGATGTATTTCAAAATTGTGGTCTAAATATGGGCTACTAGTGGCAATATCACAAAAAGCAATTCAAATTTTAAAAAAACAGTCATTTATCGCTAAAACATTATAAAATTCATATTTATGAATAATCTGTTGGTTTGAAAATCACGTGGAGTGTCAAAAATCGAAATTAAGAAAAACACCCAAATATTTGTTGAAAATGTGATCTCAACATTAGACCTTATGTCATAGACCATATTTAGACCATCACGCTATTTTTCTTCTTCAATTTATTTTCGCTCTATATTTCACAAACAAATCATGGCATTATAAAAGCCCACATTTATTTTATGTATCGCTAATATCATAACCTGTACAAAGCAGATGAGAATTCAGAAAACGTTGAACATACCTGCAAAAAGTTTTCGGAGGTCGCAATTCTATAACAGCGTCCAAGGCCGAAACTAACCACCACTTTCTCTTGCGAATTGGCGCCGCAACCTTTGTCCTTGACAGATAACCAGTTCCAATAGCCTCTGCCAGGCTGCAGCACCCGCGAGCGCTGATAACTCCAAAACCCATATCTAAACCTTCGCCCATATTTAGACCTTCTCCTCTACTTGCTTCAGGATAATCTGGAATTAGCGCAACAATCTCTGCTTAAGTTGTCTCTTAGGAGTGGTTTGAGGTCTCGTCAGCCTGCCGTATTTGTGAAAGAGCGCTCTCCTACGCACACATAGACTGCAGAGCGGGCACTGGTTATGTAGAATTGTAAGAAGGGCTGAAAGGAGTCAGTGAACTAGCTAGGAGGCATCGTCGGTGACGTTCGTCCACTGGTAAACCACTATTCATGTGGCACAAGAGTAACATTCCTATGAGGCATCGAAATTATAGCAGAAGGAAAAGAAGGTGGTGCGTGAAAAAAAGAACGCCTTCGTCTCGCAGTATTTCTTACTTCGGCTCTGCCATTCCTCTTTTGCTTACTGGTCTTGAGGATTAGTTTGCAGACGGGAAGATCGCACTGCACGAAGCGCTCGCTTACCACGAGTGCAAGAGAGTTGTTCAAATATGATATAGGTACTATCCATCCATAGGAAGGATATGTCTCCGGGCAGGTGCCATAATTTCGCAACGGTTACTTCCAGTCGCAGGTGAATAACGTATTTACTGTGTGAATCAATGCGACAACACCATGAAACATCATACGTTTTTCCTAGTTTTTATCGATACGTTTTACAGTATCACCACTAAGGATCACGGGAACTCCTTACAAGCGGAGACAAGGATCACAGGAACTCACAATCAGAGACAATGAATACCAGAACACCATACAATCAGTGGTAAAGTTAACCGGAACTAAAAAAAAAACAAGGTCAAGGATCACCGGGAATGGTGCAAACAGAGGGTTGGATCACCGGGACTCATACAAGCAGAGGCTTGGATCCCGGGACTCATACAAGCAGAGGCTTGGATCCCGTGACTCATACAAGCAGAGGCTTGGATCCCGTGACTCATACAAGCAGAGGCTTGGATCCCGTGACTCATACAAGCAGAGGCTTGGATTCCGTGACTCATACAAGCAGAGGCTTGGATCCCGTGACTCATACAAGCAGAGGCTTGGATCCCGGGACTCATACAAGCGAAGGCAAGGATCACCTAACTCATACAAAAAGAGGCTTGGATCACGGGACTCATACAAACAGAGGCAAGGATCACCGGGACTCATACAAGCGGGGGAAAGGATCCCCGGAACTCCACACACGCAGAAGCAAATTTCATCGGAACTCCACACACGCAGAAGCAAATACGTATCATCGGAACTCCACACACGCAGAAGCAAATATCATCGAAACTCCTCACCCGCAAAAGCAAATAAAACCGGAACTCCACACACGCAAGAAACAAATATCATCGGAACTCCACACACGCAGAAGCAAATATCATCGGAACTCCACACCCGCAGAAGCAAATATCATCGGAACTCCACACACGTATAAGAAAATATCATCGGAACTCCACACCAGCATATAACTTGTCAAAATATCGCTGTCAGATTCTTTCATGTGAAGTTCTGCACCTATCCTCCAATCAGCAACAACGGAGAAGCAATCTAAGGAAAGAAACCATTCACAGATAGAGCGAAGCAAGAAAAAACAGACGAGGATCAGGCATTAGGCAAGCGCTGGGAGAGGAAAGGGAGAGGCTTCGACACCCTGGAAAACACCCCAAGGAATCCTAAAAACATTCCCTCCTTCCGATGAAAAGCCAGAAACTTTTCTTCCCCCATCGCCTGCTCCAGCTCCCGGTATTGATTCTGGAGAAAGACCAGAACTTCCGCATTACGCGACGAGATGGCAAGACTTTATACTTCATTTGAAATCAAACCTTCCCGGTGAAGTTTTTCACTTCCACCAATAGCATTGCATAGTTTTAGCTGGAAGGGAATGATGCCGACCCAACCAACCTTTGTTCCAGAGGCCTTCTCCGCTAGACTTATTCCATTTGCATTTCTTCCATGGTACTCTTGGACAATACTACTTTTCTCAGTGTAGTATTTTCAACTTCACCCGTGATAATGAAAATAATTCTCTAGATGCAGACATATTCTTCTCAAATAATGCAACTCCTGTATAAGATCTATGTATGTTCATTATTATCTCGGTTACCTTTCAAACATAGCTTCATACAGGGTGCTCCCAATGTATTTGATCAATTTTGGAAAGAACTATAGTACTAGAATCCAACAAGTGTACTTTCTAGTCTGCAGCAGTATAGAGCACGAGAGTGTAATAGCTGTTTCACGAATGTGGCTAGAAGGATGACATGACTGGTTCTTCAATGGACATCAGTGACATTCGCTTGTGTGACGTAAGCCTTTAGCCTACCGGGTAAGGTATGGACTTTTTCTTTGTATTAACTTTCAAATCTATCACCAATTTACCGTTAATTTTCAGCGTCAAGATTAACTTTTCCAGCTCGAAAATCAACGTAAGTTTACCAAAAACAGAAAGATAAAAATAGCTGTTTTCGTCACCTGCTTATGTAGTATAAAGCATATTTTTTCTTTACACATTTCGCCATACTTGATCGAAACTCAAGAGAGTACGTCATCAAAACAAACATTTTAGATGAATTCACTGTTTAAGCTGGCTCATGGTCCGGTCGAGCTTGAAGTTGAGTAATCTGGACCTGTTCATAAGTAATATTTACTAGACAAAATATTCCAGAAGAACAAAGACCATGTGCTACTATTAAAGTAAGGCCACCATTTATCCCTGTTTTCTGCACACATCTAATAATGTCAACCTCCGCGACGGAGGGGTTAGCACAGCGCGCAACGACGCCAGGAGGTCTAGGGTTCGAATCCCTGTCTGGGCATGTTTGTTATTTGTATCCATTCATGAATTTCATCACTCATCTTCATCGTCGCGATTAGCCAAAAGTAGCAGAAAAGCTACGTTAAGTAACGAAGATCAATCATTCTGTATATTGCAGTGACGTATACTGAGTCCAACATCCGGGCTATCTCACTATGTCACGTGGTCCTAGGCTATGAATAGAAAAAAAATACCAACTCCTAAGAAATCAGGTTGCCAACTCATAAGAAATCAGGTTGCCAACTCATAAGAAAACAGGTTACCAACTCAGGATATCAGGTTGCCAACCCATAAGAAATCAGGTTGCCAACTCATAGGAAATCAGGTTACCAACTCATAAGAAATCAGGTTGCCAACTCATAAGAAATCAGGTTGCCAACTCCAGAATCAGCATCATCATCCCACTCCTATGAATAATAATATTTACAATTTCTGATCGACTTTTCTCCTGAATTTTATGCTCTAAACTTCAGGCTTCGCAGATAGCCTGGCTAGGCTAGAATATACGCTCCTTTTATATTGGTTTGTTACAATAATCACCTGACTTTCCCGATTGCGTAGTGGTAACATCGATGCCTTGTAATCGAGGGATCCTGGGTTTGATACCCGCTGTAAGCACACACTGCTTCGGAACCCACTTTAAACTGTAGGTCTCGTCCCGATTAGCCTTTCTGTGCGTGGATTTAAGATTATTACTGTTTGAATTCTAAGTATCACTCAGTGGAGATGACACTGTGAATTAGTTTGTGGAAGTGGCGCAGTGGTAACACTGTCACCTTGCAATGAAAGGATCTCTGGTTCGATCCCAGGGCTGTGGAAGGGGGGTACATTGCGTAGTGGTTATGATCTTACTTTAAATGGATTAATTTGGTTTATTTTACTTAGTTTTCTGCACTTTTATTGGCGAAGATTAGGATGAGTGGTGATATGCTGAAATTATTGAAGGGATACTTACATATAACACCCCCGGGACTCGAACTCGTGACCCTTGTGATCGTAGCGCTAACCAGTGCGTCACTGAGGTCGGCGATTTCACATTAAACTATCGGTCCAGTGTATATTAGCTTCTTGAGCATAATGGTGACCTTTAAACCAACTTTCATTATAAACCCTCCCAGAAGAAGCAATTATAGCACAGATGGTGAAGACGTTTCTCTTCGTATCACCAAAGCGACTGCATGCACTAACTCGAAGCACCGCTTCGCGACATGGCCCTTTGCAACTCATTCCTGTCCGCCAGTTTACTTTACGGTTCACGCCTCTGGAAGACCCAAAATTAAGGACACTCTTTCGCAGTTGGCGAAACTGGCTCAACACCCGTGTCTCCTTCATTGTTTTTCTTGAGACGAGAAAAAGAGATGCCCTTTCCGAGCTCCATAAAAGACGGTCCAGGGACATTCCTGTCCGTGCAGAAACGGCTTGCCGAGATCGTTCCACGTTGCCATCCAGCTTTCTTCACCTCAAATTTTCTCCTTTCTCCTCCATTTAACTGAAGCGAATTTGTGTAAAGCGCCCGTGCTGTGTCTTAACTAGAACACTGCGTTAGTTTCAGAAAGCGGAAATTGCGTCAGACGCTGCCTGCTTTAACGTTTGGTTTCCACAGATCACTGCGTCCAATCCAATTGCTTCTATCGTCGCGTGAAGTTGAGAGGGAGGTGGCTTGATGTTGCATCTGTCTTTCGCCACATCTTCACCGTTCCTGGCCTGGCGTGAAACCTCTGTAATGGATAGCTGCTGGTTATATACCCTGTCCCAGCTAACTCTGGAGCAAGGCTGCGCATAGCGGCAGAGAAGGGGAGGAAATTGAGTGGGCAGAGCGAAGTAGCACACGCCGCTGAGAAGGCTGGTATAACCTGACAAGTTAAGTCCCGATATGCGCAGATCGCTGTGGAGCACTTCCTATTACGTCATCCACTCCACCACTCTTCTACGCACTAGTCTGACGTTGAGAGTACGAGTTGTGCCAACTCAGCAAAATTAAGCTAAAACAAATATGACAAACGATTTTTACTTTGTAGATTGACGATGCCGGCTCATATCAGTTTATCAGTGGTTCATTTGATTTAATCCGGTCTTTGAAAATGCGTGCGGTGCGCAGATCATAAACTGTACTATTACGCACGCGTGTTAAGTTTTATAACGAAGAGAAACTACGGGGCGAATTACTTCATTTTCTGAATGCGACATCGAGCAGTGGCCTGGTGGGGTGGGGGTTCTTTTGTTTATCGTACAACAATCGCTACGAGAAGGCAATCTGATAACATCCTTGCCTGTGTTCTTTTTTAAAGCATTGAATTGTTCTTGCTCTTTACTCTTGGCTGCATATTTTTGAAATGTAAAAATCAAATCATGCCGGGTCCAAAGAAATCCACAATCTGCTCTGGAAAGCCCCTTACAGGACAGGCCAGAGAAATTGTTTACAATGTTGCAACATATTTTAATCAGAAGGAGTTATATAAACTTAAGTATAATGTTGTCGAGTCCACAAGCGCCGCCACGGGAGTATTTAAATGGATGGTTTCTCAAGTTTTAAAAGAATTGGATTGGATTGATTTGTTGTTTTAAGTCCACTTTATGCACAGTAAGGCTAATCGGGAATGGACGTACAGTTTAATGTGGGATCCGAACCACTATATGCCTCCACCGGGAATCGAACCCGGGACCCCTTGATTACAAGGCGATAATGCAAGCACTGCGCTATCGGGGAGGATAAGTTTTAAAAGAGGAGAAGAGTCGTTGGCGAAAGGTAAGGTGAATTTCTGTACTCCTACAGGTAGAAAACAGCCTTGGGAAAAGATAATAAAAATTTCGTTGAAAATCCTCAGACCATTCCGCTCCCTCCAGGCTGCAACACTGCGAACCAACGTCGCTGCGGAGAATGGAGTGGGGAACTGTGGTGTGAGACGCGCAACAGCTATTTGCAGCGTCCTGTTTTTAAACTTGTCAAGTTACAACTGCAGTCACTCCTCCCCTTCACGTAATACCGTTGTCTCTCATGTGTTCGTTGGTGAAGCAATCTCGCGTCACTACTTGCGCAGAGACTTGGTTTCGCTTGCCTGCTCCAGAGATAGTTGGAACAGGGTATAGCGCATCTCACGTTCACTTCTGGTATGCTGCGACTTTTTAATGCAGTTCCCTGCCTTTGACATATCGTTTCCCCCCCTAATATTCATTTCCCGCCTTTTCCAAAGCCCCTCTCCCATTTTTCAATTCGTTTCCCGACTTTTTATCGGATTCCCTTCTCTTTTATCTCCTTTGGTTTTTGTCTTTCTCAGTGGCGGCCGATGAGGGGGGGCTGCAGTTGTGCAAAAATTTCATTTGTCAAGGTCAGTGCATGAACTGTTTCAGTACGAACACAACAAAACAGTATTTTGCAAAAGAATCTTGAGAGGTGGAGTCTCCACGTAATTAGTAACTGGTTGAAAATCGCCTAGTGATGACGCACTATTTAAATTTGGAAGGGACCCCCGACTACAAAAGAGCCTCCATTCGTGGAAAACTGCTTTGAAAATGGGCACAAAAATGGGAAGTAGAATCAAGTTTTTAAATGTAGTCAAATTATTACAACATGGCTAACCTTCATATAATTATTTTTAATTTGTTCATGTTATATAATTTATTTTAGCGTCATAAATACAAACACTGTAATTTCTAATTGTCCAGGTTTACATGGTAGAGAAGGCTAAGACTGATCCTCGCTCTCAAGCAAATTAAAGGGCTTTCCTATTCTATAATTTGGCCTAAACTAGGAACTGAAATTGTGTGTAGGGAGACCTAAAGATAATGTCATCTTCGATCATGCATACACATCCTGGCCTGATCTGACTCTCATTAGACATGGCAAAAATTCTACATAGAAAGTACGCTTAAATCACAACAGATGGAGCAATACATAGGAGATAATTTTTGAAAGAATCTCTTTATACTTCAACATTATTACAAAGATGAATCATTTGAGATTGATTTTTTATTTGTAATTTAGAATAAATCTTATATATACTTTTTCTATAATGGCTCGCAACGCTTGCGGAATGTAGATGTGGTCCAACTGACATGGAAAAGTGATTTCAGTTTTTCTTGATATAGCAAATACTAAACGAATTCCTTAATGAGAATAAGTTATAAATGTCCGTTTTGTAGTCAATCAAAGTATGGTGTCTGGATAAAACCATGCTAATAATGGTCATTTAAAATTTGAGCGTACAGAAATATTGATCTAAATTTCTAGCAAATCATTTAGATGACAGATTGTCCTTGATCTGGTTTAGAATCTCGTTCGTGCTACGATAAAGAATGGGTGAAACCATTTGATTTTTTCTGGTAAAGCTAATGACCATAGTGGGGCAAATAGTGACATGCGAACAGCGAAACTTATGAACACTAATTAATCATTTCGGAGATTGCATCAGTAAATGCAATAACTGTACGTGCTCACGTAGAGTAGTTTCTTCTACTGCAGGCACGAGGGAGTGGATAATAATTTTTAGTTTAGTGATCACTTTCATATATAAGCACACAAATGTTAACCTTTCTTCCACGTAGTACGCCTTCGGCTCAAATTTGCAGACTAACGAAGCTCTGGGGTTTGCATTCTCAGCCAGTATAATCATCTGTGGGGCTTATATTATGCGATGATTCATCAATTTCATATCATCACTTTTTATCATCATCTTCGCGATTAGCCAAAGTGGCATACAAGCGCAGTAAAATCAAACAAGCAAAAACATATTTTATTGCAAGCAAAGGTGGGATATAATCAACATTCAAACTATGAATATATAACTCATTTTGCAAACTACTATTCATTGTGAATTATGCTTAGAATGCTAAGAGCCGGCCCCCGTGGCGGAGTGGTTAGCACATCGTGCTACGGCGCCAGGGGTCTGGGCATGAATATTTGTGAGTGTTCATTCATCAATTTCATCATATCATCACTCATCCCCATCTTCGCAAATTAGCCAAAAGTGGCACAAAAAAGCGAAGTAAAATAAAGCAAATCAATCAATTAATCAAGAATGCTAACATTTGAACAACATATTTCATTTTTTTCTGGTCATTTACATTACAATTCATCACTAGATTTTTTCTATATTTTCTAGAGTTTTGATGATGTTTGATGTAGGACAAACCCGTAATGAACGGTTGGATGCTGTCGCTTTGATTTCCGAAAGCCAAAGACACGAATAGATCCCGCAGTAAGTAACAATTTTGAAAGGACAATAATTTTTAGACAATATTATACAAAATAGGCATTTGTGAACATTATAATAAAGCCTCATCAATCTGAAAGCAATATAAAATGGATTTGAAATATTACAGCCTGTACATACACAGGCCCTTCATGTTGTTGCTGGACCGCTAGAACGCGGTCCGTATATCGAATGGAAACGAACTGCTTGCCGGCGAAATCAGATGTGGGTATCACCTCAACTCAAGCACATAGATGATACGATCGTGTCAGGTTCAACAATAGAATATTTGTAGTAGTAGTATCAATATATTAATACATGAACAGCATGAGACTCGATATTGGTATACTACAAATGACACCCCTCAGAGCACGGGAAATTATTAAGATTTGCAGTCAATCAAACTCAGAACTAACTTTTGAAATATAGGTTCCAGAACCTATTTCTTTATTACCGAATACGAAGTTATTATTTTTAAAAAACAAAATGTACATAAGTGTTTAAGGGCAAAACTATACAAAACAATAAACCAATTTAAACTGCCCTGTCAGTCAAGAAGAACATACAATGGCACTGACAAAATAAAAATGCTCAAATATATCACTCCGACACAACGATCTCAACAAGGGTTGAGGGTTCGAGCCCAGACAATAAGAAATCAAATAAATTCTTCCGCACAGAGACGCTTAACAAGTGCCAGGGCGAAACCGAATTGTGTAGAAACGAGAGGCCCGTAGGGTGTATTGCACCCAACACTAGTCCTTTCATTTCTACCGAAACACGTACACACGATTCCATGGTGAACCAAACACGTCATGTCAAGCTTCTTACATTGAGTTCGTGTTAATCACACACAGATAAGGCACCAACACAACAGTTCGGCATAGTTGCAATGTGCAAAGGCAAGCTTCTCCCAACTAAAAATAACACTGTCATAAGTATGTAGTGGGAAAAATGAACTTGCTCTCGATCTCGGCGCAACCACAAGGGAGTCCCAGGAAGGACATGTCATAGATTGATTGTAATTAAAATATTTCATAATTACAAGTAAAGTAATCACGTATTCTTGTCACAGGAGACTGAAATTTTTCCCTTGTAATGCCAGATAGTTTTCACACATTTTAAGAAACCTCCCTTTCAAATATCCCCTCACACTTCTGCACGAGTTTGTTTTCACACGGGAATTGAAGAATCGTTTAAAATATGTCTTTGTTCTAAAATATACTAACGTTGCGGCAATATTACAACACTAATAATATGTACCAACACTCAACAGTTCTCGGTTTATCACTTGTCACCTTAGGAAACTACACAGACGCGAATGTATATTTCTCTTATAACATGACACATCCACTCGTATTAAAGTAAATACTGTCATTCACGGCAGACAGACAGACAGAGAGAGAGGTGCCACTTTTAGACTGTATATATATGTTCTCTATAACATGTTTTTTCATCAGAGTTACCTGTATTGCAATTTTCCGCAGAGAAACGTGCCGAAATCCCGCATTGGAAAGCTAACAATGAGATATGTGCTTGAGTTGAGGGGATGCGTACAATCCCGCATTGGAAAGCTAACAATGAGATATGTGCTTGAGTTGAAGGGATGCGTACATCCGATTTTGCCAACAAACGGCGCTTTTCCAGACGCTACACAGACCGCATTCATGGGACACAATAATAAAATGGAAGTACTGTACTGTATTTTATTGCAAAAAACCATCAAATGTAAAAATCTTACCCCTCTAGTTATGAGTTACGTAATTGAAATAATAGATGCGAATCACTCAACTGACGCGAAGTGTTTTCATTCTGCGCATGCGCAGCAAACTTCAGCGCATAATACTGCGCAGCTATATTTACTGAGCTGTCGCCAACAGAGGGCGTAAGTTCACTTGCCGGCTTCAGAACAAAACTAACAGATGTTACAAGCATGGACGTGAAACCGCCAGATTGTAAATAAACTGTCTTTATTGTCTTGCAAGAGAACGACGAAAAAGGTTAATCATTTCTGTTACCACAACGCCATGGATGTAGCGTACTGGGACTATCTCATACGTGTGTCAGAGGAAACGGTGCTTCAAACTAGATGCACGATTACTAAACTGGTGTCGCCGGTTTTACGAAGCATCGGTTAACCGACGCCTGGAAGTACCATTACAGAGTGACAACATGCCCTGGAGCAGTCCACACCGTGCACCCAACCGACTTCCCAAATAGCATCCGATCTTCGCCCAGCTGCATAATTGCCCTGTGACGCTCCGGCCGACAGAAGCTGTCTAGCTACTCGGATGCCGGTGATGACCCCGCGGTTTCTCTTAATTGCCGTCATTTAAAACTGTCGTCGCGACGATAGAGGCGTTACCAGGGGGTGGGGGAGTAGGTGGATGGTGAGGGGAGGAACAGTCAATCGATGCGGTGGCATTAGCGCAGCGAAGCGGCAACCAGAAAGTCAGTAAAGTCAGTACATTAGTCAGTCCTGGAGGATGGTCTCTTCTCGTTTGCGAGAGAAGTGTTGTTTATCTGTCCAGTGATAACTTTCGCGATTAGAGATACTAACAGACGCCTGGGGGCGATCTCTGAGTATTGCGGAAGTTGGACCACGTTCTAGGATATGTCAAGATTCAGCGTTGCCAAATGTATAATTATTTCGCTACAAGTACGATAATTTCATGTTCAATTACGTACACACTGAACCACGGACACTTTACTCAAATTAGAGAAAAATATATGAACACACACTCAAACGAGACGTACAGGAATGAAGGCATACGTCCCAAACAAGGGCGTATTTAGAGAAGTGTGCGAGGATTCTGACCCCTCGAAAGAATTGACAATTCAATAACTAAAACTAAAAATGGATGTTTCAGTGCTAAAATAACCAAAGTTCCTGTATTTCGTTCGTTGTATAATATTAAATTAATTTATATCCGTTCCAGAGGATTCAATTAGGATGATTCAGTTTTTATTGACAGTGTGATCTTGAACGGCAAGTTTGGCTACCACCGTAGAGATCTGTAGCCCACATAACATTGTAGGGAAGCGAGAGAATTTCAGGATATGGGTTTATCCCTCTTTATTGCTGATCACTGTACATGTAGATGAACATGAATAACTCTGTAAGTCTTTAGCCTTAACCAGTCGTTATGTGTAAATAAGGTAGGTAACATACGAATTGTACAGAAGTACTGTGAACATTTTCATGTCTACATTTACTTGTTATTAAACATTTCACCAGCTTGTTAAGCTTCCTGCTAAATCATTCTTCAAGTTTGAACTTACAACTTCTGTCCAAACCATTCATTCCTGTTCAACCCCCTTCTTCCCGTTCAGACTTCCTCTTCTTGTTGAAACTCCCTCTTCCTTTCAAACTTCTTCATACCGTTCAAACTCCTCCTTCCCGTTCAAAACTTCTCGTTCCTCTACAAATTCTCCTCTTATTCAAACTTCTCGCTCCCGTACAAATTTGCTCCTGGTTAAACTTTTCACGTTTTCTGTTTCATACTTGGTTGATAGCTTTATACAGAGTGAGAAAGATAAACAGGAACTTTTGAAAAACCCACCAGACACCAGAGAAAACATATATTGACAGAAAGTGAACTGTTGCAACTTTCCATTTAAGATACAGTAATCCACAGTATCACTTTTTGAAAATTACGTCCTTGAAATTGAGTCCCCTGCTACCTTTGCATTCTTGCAATCTGCCATTGAGGTCCCTCATTCATCGCTGCAACATGTCAGGTGGGATGGCACGAATTTCGTTTTTAATTCGTTGCTTCAATTCATTCCTTGTTCTTGGCCGAGACGTGTACACCTGACTCTTAAGATGGTCGCACAAGAAGAAATGACATACGGACAAATCCGGCGATCTTGGTGGCCAGGGAATGTCACCAAATCGAGAGAGAACATTTTTATGGCGAAAGCACGATGTTGACCGTTCCACTGGTCCATGATAACTAAATGGCAAGGTTGTCTGTTGCTCAAGATACCGTTATGCAGTGCTGCCATCTACGCAGAGTTGCCAGCTACGCTTTTCAAATGTTCCCGCTTTTTCTGTGTCACCCTGTATTACATTACAGAAGCTGAGTCTTGCGTAACTTTCAATAGATAAGGGTATTTCGTAAAAGGCCAGAGATAAACTTCAAAATCAAAAGTGGAATGCGAGAATTGGAATCTATTGTCCTCACCAGTTTTATTTATGATGCCCTTGATGTTCTTGATCACTTTATACGGGATACAAAAAAAACGTGATCCGTTGTATGTTCAAAAATTGACGATGAGGGCTGACCAATAGGACCAATTACCAGAAACTGCTGACAAGTTCGTTTCTGGCACGCATAGATCCTTCCGAACCGTGCGTCATCAAAGCATATGGTTTGGAACTTATTTTGAGGGGAAATTGTCATAATACCTATATTGGTTTATTTAGTTTAGCTTATTTAATTGCTTCAAGTCTTCTGGCATGTACGTGATGATTCGACATAAATTTGATACGTTCAAGCCTGTATTATTATACTACTAAACGTATTATTATATTTATTAGTAATAACTTAATATTATAATTATTATAATTATAATTATAATCAGCGGTGAACGATGAGACTCGGTGAAGTACACAGACTCCTCTCAGGTACAGGGATAGTGTTAGGCAAAGACAATATTCACAGCACAGAGAAATAAAACCACATTGCTGCAGTAGATAAACTAAAAGGTTTTATTCTTTATTTATGGAAATTATAATGCGAATATACTTGAGACGAAGGAGGATTTCGCTTTGTCGATGAATTGACTCAACTAAAAACGCATAAACTCAATACTTGGCTATGATCACATAGACATAGCTTGCGCCCCGAACTACCACACCAAGAGATATGCAATAATAACTGAGCCAATATTTGCTCTTTAACCTTTTATTTCCAAATTAATCCTTAAGCTAGTTTTATTATTTAACGTAGAATGGTTGTTGTATTGTGCATAGTATCAATGCATGGCTATCGACGTACCTATGATCACATAGGCCTAGCTTGCGCCCCGAACTAACATACCAAGATGTATGCACAACACTGAGGATTTCTTTTTAAGTTTAAAAGCTTCGTCGATCCGTGGCGAAAGTGTGTGATATTTCTTACGCGACATTCTATATATATTTATACTATATTTGAGAACACAGATTCAAGTACAGATGAATCACTCACTATCTACGAAAGGATACTATCATAAAAACTGACATCTACACATGTTTAGAAATACAAATTCACAGAGTGCACTCTCGCAAACATGAAGATACATTAAACTACTCATAATAGAGCATAAACTACAATGAACATTAAACAAAAGATATACATTACAAACAAGGTGCAATATTACATATAATAACACAACATTTACGTGTCCTTTCATAAAAGTATAATATATCAGTGACATATGTTAAAGTTGTGACGTCACATAAAAATATGGATCATATCAAACTTATGCGAGAAATGTTACTATTTAAAGAATAATGTCTTAACGGAATTCTAATTAAGCAATTGTCTAAAGTAAGTGCTCATTGTGTTAGTAGTGGCTGTCCTTTTGTTCTGGGGTGCAAACGAGCAAATGTATCGAAAAGGAAGAAGTTCGAAGTTTAATTTTTAAATATGTGTTTCATTATTCGCTTTATTGTAATTCTTTTGTTGAAAGTTATATTTTATTTTCTGAACTCTTTTAAAGTTAACTATAGCATCCGTCATATTCAAATCCCTTCTTTACTCTAACACCGTAACATTTTGTTAGCCCAGTCTCAAATATTGAAAATAATTTACCTTGAGAAAATTATTTCTTAATCCTTTTAAAAGACCTGAAGACGTTAAAGCGATTCTGTTGGTTTATTTAATTCTGATCCACTTCAAATTTGTTCAAGTCACAGGCAGTTGGGTTCAGGTTAGATGCCGCATTGTATGTTCATTGTATCTTACAAAAACAAACGTAATAATGTGACAAGTATGGCGTAACACTCTATCGAGATGGTAGTGGGGAATATCGCTGACTAACTTGTATGCAACTCCCTGGCAACGGTACTTTGAAAGTAAACAAAGTTGCGATCTCCTTGACAACGAGCTAACAGAAACTAGTAATGGAGTCATATACACATAGGGAAGAAATGGGACGAGAGAACATTCTGTCCGTCGCAGCCGAAATGAAAGATAAAGCCAACAGAGTTGAAAACTTTTCCAATTCGATTAAGTAACATTACTTGGAAGGTAAATAGTAGCCTAATTAGCTCAATATCTTGTGACGTCAGAGTAAGAGTTTCAGTGTTGGCGCTGATAGACAGGGCCCCATGCAATTTTGATCTTAACTGTTGAAATTATGTCTTTGTAACTTGTACAGTCAAGGACACAGTTGTAGTGATCCCATGTAAAGTCAGTGGCGTTGCTACAATTCAAAGCTGTCCGTGACTGTACAGGGTGACCGAGAAGTCCCCGCAGTCCTGATTATATTACATAGTACATAATCCCCTTAGATATGACATATTCATTTATTATAACAAATGTGTATTTATTTACATTAAAACATGTTTGCGAACTTTACATTACGTTACAGTACATCGCATGTCCTGTGCGTTGTCGTTCGTGCAAACACACACACAAGAGTTTCCTCATCACTGTAACTACTGCATGTCCGCTCACATCAGCCATACGAATTTGATGTGACTTTCAGAGCAGGGGGTGCCAACCAGAAAAAACTAATAATTACAAAGCAACCGAATTCCGGCCAATTTTCAACACAGTTGAGACGGAATGCATGATTGGTTGATTGATTTTATATATTATGCACATATCAGCATATAGGATATTTTTGACCTACACACAATAAAGAAATAATAAGCCCCTTACCGTAACTAGAACAAAATTCTTGACAGGCCCCTAATAAGAAAAGAAAATACTTGTTAAAATTTTCTTTACTCAATTTTGAGACGAATGCATTTATTAGTTAACAAGACCCTAAACTATTCTGTCTCTGAGGACTAAAATCTCCTTACAGTTAAATGCTGGGGCTGCAAAGGGACACCGAGTTCATAAAAATACAAAAGACATGGCCCTACAAAGGGTTATGCAGACTCCCTACAGAGGGTTATGCAGACTCCATACAGAGGGTTATGCAGACTCCCTACAGAGGGTTATGCAGACTCCCTACAGAGGGTTATGTAGACTCCCTACAGAGGGTTATGCAGACTCCTTACAGAGGGTTATGCAGACTCCTTACAGAGGGTTATGTAGACTCCCTACAGAGGGTTATGCAGACTCCTTACAGAGGGTTATGCAGACTCCTTACAGAGGGTTACGCAGACCCCCTACAGAGGGTTATGCAGACTCCCTACAGAGGGTTATGGAGACCCCCTACAGAGGGTTATGCAGACTCCATACAGAGGGTTATGCAGACTCCTTACAGAGGGTTATGCAGACTCCCTACAAAGGGTTACGCAGACCCCCTACAGAGGCTTATGCAGACTCCTTACAGAGGCTTATGCAGACTCCCTACAAAGGGTTATGCAGACTCCCTACAGAGGGTTATGCAGACTCCATACAGAGGGTTATGCAGACTCCCTACAGAGGGTTATGCAGACTCCTTACAGAGGGTTATGCAGACTCCTTACAGAGGGTTATGCAGACTCCCTACAGAGGGTTATGCAGACTCCCTACAAAGGGTTATGCAGACTCCATACAGAGGGTTATGCAGACCCCCTACAGAGGGTAATGCAGACTCCTTACAGAGGGTTATGCAGACTCCCTACAAAGGATTATGCAGACTCCCTACAGAGGGTTATGCAGACTCCCTACAGAAGGTTATGCAGACTCCCTACAAAGGGTTATGCAGACTCCTTACAGAAGGTTATGCAGACTCCCTACAGAGGGTTATACAGACTGTAGACCCAGATGCCTGCAACATTGCAGTAACTTGCGTGTGTTACATGGAAGTGAGGTTTTGTTTTGGATGCCTTACCAGAATGTTGCCGCTTAAGACATGGCAATAGAGGTACGGGGACTTCTAGGATACCCTGTATAGGAGGCTGAGTAGGTTGAAAATCCAGAAGAAATCCAGTTATGACATAGATCGCTCCGCCGTCATCCGTGTGGAAATCTGGGAACATAGCACTGAATGGTAACTTATTAGTTATTCATTGAAGCGTGCCCTAACAGTGCGTGCCCCTCGCAATGTTTGGTCAGGGCCACATGCTCTATCATCTGTTCGATACGAAACAAGGCAATAACTTCTCCATATCTAGTTGTGACCCGGTGACTGTGTATTGTCCGCCACCATTGAAACGTCCCCTGCCACTGGCCAGAAAGATGTACGGTGCATGTGACCCACGCGGTCAACATAATGCACACAATCACTTTCAACCAACTTCGCGGTTCGATGACCCCCGCAGGAGTGCGGGGAGGAGGGACAATTAAAAATTAACCAATGGGTGGGTTCACTCGTTTTGCTTTCGTGTGGATGAAGAGGAATTGGTGGTGCAAACGGTCTAGATATGGCTGGCTTGTTGTTATTTAGCGTCGTTTTCCTACCACTTTGAGTAACCGCGACGATGAGAATCAGTTATGATAAGATGACATTGATGAACACTCGCAAAGACGACCCATGTTCAGACCGAGATTCGAACCCGGGAGGGACACCTGTGCTAACCACTCTGCCATGGAGATCAGAGGTCTTTGTGTGGATACATAACAGTGTTATTTTTCCACTGATGAAGCGAGACTCACAAAGGATACCCATGTCTAGGTCGAGATTCGAACCTTGGATATCTTTAGTTGTTCCGCTCTGAGCTAACCACGGCGGTCTGCAGTCTTGATATGGGTACACAATGGTCGCATCTGATCAACAATCACCCTATCTATTTTTCCCGTACTTTGGCGCCATGTTGTTTTTTCGTGTACTCCCTTAAAACAGTTTACCTAACTTCCTAAGCACACGCAATCAGTGTGTAATTAAATCGCTCGTTAAAAAAACAGCGAGACACAGGGAAAGTAAGGCAAGCCTCATTCATATGGAGTAGAAAAAGGGAATTCAGCGACGCAGTTGGGTAATACCACGGATGAGTGGACGTTTACCCGACCCCCTGCAAACCCCTCCCTCCCCCCAAACAGTGGACGCTCTGAAAAGCGAAGAGAGAGGTCAGCCTCTGCGTGAAAAATGTCGCCCCGAGAGTACGAAACAATTCGCTAACATCAAAATGCTCTTTGGCGCAATACTTTTCCTGCGACACCCCTCGTCTCTGTGAGCAGTCAACAAGCTTTTATTATCCTCACGCCAGGGCGACCAGAATAAGGTGGTTATATAATGTGGAATTTGTGGGTTTAGCCGGTAAAGGTAATGCACACGTCACTTTAATTGCGTTTTGTACATCTTGAGGGCATTACCTAGTCCCACCTTTGCTCACATTAGGGTATTTAACATGCACCGTGTCTTCATTTAATATTCTCAGCAAAATAATGGAGGCGGTAAGACCCTTGTCACCCTTGAATGGGTGATTTTTAATTTCTGCTCACTGAGAAGCACCATAACACAAGGGAATAAACTAAATAATCAATTATTGAAGCCCAAATCTTTCATATGAAGCACAAGTTATCATGGCTCGCTACCAAGTAGGTTCAAACCATAGTTAAATCATGGTTCGTTCCTTCTCTGTTCCACGAATTCATTGTTTAGTCTCATGGCCAAGATTATAATAGCAAGAAAACACACACACACATCCTCACATCCTCATGACCTACTTAGAAGCCATTAAGGTAAACCAGTGCCCTACTTTCGTGCCACTGCAGGGAAACCAGTGCCCTACTTTCGTGCCACTGCGGGGAAACCAGTGCTCTACTTTCGTGCCACTGCGGGGAAACCAGTAACCTACTTTCGTGCCACTGCGGGGAAACCAGTAACCTACTTTCGTGCCTCTGCAGGGAAACCAGTAACCTACTTTCGTGCCACTGCGGGGAAACCAGTGCCCTACTTTCGTGCCACTGCGGGGAAACCAGTAACCTACTTTCGTGCCACTGTGGGGAAACCAGTGCCCTACTTTCGTACCACTTCGGGGAAACCAGTGCTCTACTTTCGTGCCACTGCGGGGAAACCAGTGCCCTACTTTCGTGCCACTGCGGGGAAACCAGTAACCTACTTTCGTGCCTCTGCACGGAAACCAGTAACCTACTTTCGTGCCACTGCGGGGAAACCAGTGCCCTACTTTCGTGCCACTGCGGGGAAACCAGTAACCTACTTTCGTGCCACTGTGGGAAAACCAGTGCCCTACTTTCGTACCACTTCGGGGAAACCAGTGCTCTACTTTCGTGCCACTGCGGGGAAACCAGTGCCCTACTTTCGTGCCACTGCGGGGAAACCAGTAACCTACTTTCGTGCCACTGCAGGGAAAACAGTGACCTACTTTCGTGCCACTGCAGGAAGACCAATGCCCTACTTTCGTGCCACTGCGGTGAAACCAGTAACCTACTTTCGTGCTACTGCAGGGAAACCAGTAACCTACTTTCGTGCCACTGCGGGGAAACCAGTGCCCTACTTTTGTGCCACTGCGGGGAAACCAGTAACCTACTTTCGTGCTACTGCAGGGAAACCAGTAACCTACTTTCGTGCCACTGCGTGGAAACCAGTAACCTATTTTCGTGGCATTGCGGGGGAAACTTGTGTTCTACTTTCGTGTCACTGTGGGGAAAGCTAGTGGCCTACTTTCGTGTCACTGCGGGGAAAACCCGTTACCTACTTTCGTGCCACTGGGGGAAAATACGTGACCTACTTTCGCCCTACTGCGAGGAAAACCCGTGACCTACTTATGATGTCCAATGTGGTGAAAACCCGTGACTTACTTTCGTGCCACTGCGGAGAAAATCCGTGACCTCCTTTTGTGCCGCTGCGGGGAAAAAGTGACCTACATTCGTGCCACTGCGGGGAAATCTCGTGATCTACTTGCGTGCCACTGCGGGGAAAACCCGTGACCTACTGCCGCTGCGGGGAAAACCTGTGACATACTACCTAGGTGTACGTACATACAACGACGCAACCGACATGTGCTGGTATATCAGTTAAGCTGTAGTAAGGCAGGAAGACAGACAAGCCTTATTGTTGTGATTGAGTCCCTTGAAAATTCGGTAGCTGTCATCGGGTCATCAGCTTGAGTCACACACCGCTAATAAAAACACGCTCTTGGATCCCACACCCACATTTACTGGTTTGTATGTATAAATACCATATACTCGTTATTCTCATTAACTCCTATTCACAAAATCAATAAATCGTAGTCACATTATGTAGCTTCAGGTTATATCTCTGCATCCGCATTTAATTACTTGACTTCACGCCGGATTATTAAATATCGTGTTAATATGTTACTGAAAGTTTTAATTAAATTTCATAAATTCATGATCACATATTTCTTCCATTTTCAATATTATTTAGATTTAACAACTTAAATTCTGTATTATCCATCGAGATGATGAATGAACATTCTTTTACTGATTCGTGGAAAATCTATTAATTCCTTAAAAAAAATATTATCATATTCTCGGAGAGGATAAAGAATTTATAGGAAAACCATGATACTTTTCATGTTATCTACATATTATTAAGACACTATTTCTTGAACAATAATAAAAAAAACAGTTGCTCTAGTTCTTGTGTAAAATGTTTGTTACTCAGTATTCAGCCAATAGAAAAGTTACTTCTTCAATGCAATGTAATAGAATGAAAGAAAAACCAAAACAACTCGACTTTATTAATGATAATGATGAAACTTTTTTTGATGACACATGAAAGTTTCCAGAAGTGTTCATTCGCCATTCTTAATAATAATTCCAATTTGATAACATCGATAAGTACAGCTCTAGGAATTTTTCACTAATATATTCAATTAACATGAAAATATTTATAATACAACCATCTTATTAAAAAGTAACTAAACATTGAATCTTCTTGTAAGGTGTAATATAAATACACGAGGATTATAGTTTAAAAAATTGTTAGTAAAATGTAACTTAATTTTGTTAAGAAAATACATACAATGAAAATTAAATTTTAATGGAATCTACGTATATTTTGATATGTCAAGAAAACTACTGCCATCTTGTATTGTCACTGGCATTTTATCTCTGATTTCAATTTGTCATTGTTTGGTTGACACGTCGTCTTGACGTAAAATTAAACATGAATGCCAATACGGGAATTCAAGTAAAATACGTATAAAAGTGCAAACACAAGGCTTCAACTATGACGTACTGAACAAGCACGCGAGTCGATTAACAAGTTCTAAAACATTCAGAAGTCGAGAAAGTAAAAATGAAACACCAAGAGCTTGAAAATGTGTTAATGGTGAGAGACTTCACCCTCAGACCAAAGTTTAATTATCATGTAAATCGCGAAAAGAGCCAGGTACAAAAAACGCCGGAGAAAGTTCGCCAAAAAAAAGGAAACTTACACGAGCCTACATTGTAGATATAATCCGCAAGGCTCTTAAAGGGGAAAAAACTCAACAATGTAAAAGGCCCTGCTGATGACGCTGATTCGAATAGCACATCCTCCTATTAACGTATTCAAATATTAGCTCCCACACACGAATAACCTGGATTTCAAACCCTGTGGTACTATTCCTTCGTCAGATCCAAAATTGAACTCGATTAATTATGCATGGTTTAATTTCAAATAAGAAGAGGTTTAATGGGGATGTTAAAGTAAATGGAACGGTCCTACGTCTTCGTCCCCGGGGCTTTACCTTTAACAAGATATATATTTAGGAAGCAGAAAAAACTACTCTTTAATCTTCTTCCATTCCTCACCCCCCAAACCTGTCTCACTCTGTTAGCTCCAAACTCTGGAGGAATTCATCTAAGCATTTTCTCCCCCGTTCCTCTCTTTTCCCGCCTTCTTGCTTTCTGAAATGAAACTGCAGAAACCGGAACTGCGAAAGTAGTCGTGTCATTTTTCATTCTACGCGACAGAAGGTTTGAACTCTCCTATTTAATCTCGGAAAGTCATTGGTTGGATTTTTTCCCCAAGAAAACTTGTTCCAGATCAAGCGATAACTGCTAACGGAGAGGGGGTATTAAGAGTATGGAGGGAGTGGACAAGAAAAGAGTGGAGGTGTGGTGCATCCTCGCTTTCTCAAGGACCAGCCAAAGGATAAGCTAAATTAAAACCTTAAACCAATAAGAGCCAATCCCAATCCTCCATTCGTGCAGGGTGCAATTTCAATGGTGCTGACTCAACTGTAAACGGGCCCTTCTGTGCACTGGACACTACTGGACATCTGTCAGAGAGACCAGCTGTCCTGAGTCTCAGAGACACAGTTTGCAGACGAGGCTGCAAGCTCCGAGGACAGTCGTCTTGCAGGCTTCGTCCGGTTTCGTTTTCCGCTTAAGGCCATATATCGGTCCTGTTGTGGCGTTGTTACTCTTGGACTACCTTGTACTTGCTTACGATGAACATCTCCTGTGTCTTGGAATCGTCGCCAAAGCCTAGAAATGACACTTCATAGCACATTTAGATCTGCTGCTGAGACTTCAGTCTGTGTTTGACCTGCTTCCAGGCATGCGATGATTCTTCCAACTGGCGTCTTTGTGGCATGCTCTTAATGTACAGTGCTAACTTTACCAGTAGATTGCCCTCCAATCACAATGAGCGTTCTCGATACAGAACGAGGCACTCTTGGTCTGATACACTGTGTTTTGTTTGCCTTTCGAACACTGGCATATTTGGCGCTGGCAGTACTCTTGCCTATGCACGTAAGGTGAGTTGCACCCCTTGATAATATGTACGGTGGTCGAGAAACTCTGCCCCATCCATTTTTCTAGTTTACTAGTTATGCTTAACTTGTGGACACTTGTGTACAATAGGTTAACGAGTTTTGTTTATTTTGGATAGGGAGTTCGGTTCAAAGGGTATACATTCCATTGAGATGATTCAGAGAGTATTATACTCCCTTCTAAAACTTTGCGCCACTGGTGACGGACGAACAGTGCTTTCCTGCCATCTGGGAGGCTTCTCTATTTTTTTTTTAACAAATGAAAGTTCAATATCCGCAGGCATGCCTACATGCAAGTTTACGACAGGATAACCGGCTTATGCAGAGGGGGCTGATGGGGCTACAGCGTAATAATCCTCAAATATTAAAATATATTAGATTAAAATGACTCCAAATACCAGACAGTAGCTATCATTTTCCAAACAGGAACTTGACAATCAGGAATGCAGCGTCAAAAATTACCTAAACTCTTCCTGATCACTAGAGCCCGGAAGTTTGGCAAAATGCCTCTTTTTATCTACTGCATATATTGATACAATTTTTCCGGATATACGTTTCTCATGTTGTTTCGAATGTTTTAGAAGCCTTTTCATTTTGCCTATTTGGAACCCCACTGCCTATTTTTAATTATAATGCCTTTTTTTGCCTTTTTCAATTAAATTATTTTTCTCCCAAGAAACGTTGTTGGCATTTATTTTTCTTCCGTTTATTATGTGAATAATTTTCGCCTTACTTAAGTAATATTGAACTCATGCATGTTTCAACATTGCAGAAGGAGAAAAGTGTGAGAAAAATTTATTTCATGCTGAGTTAGGATATTGCCTTTCGGTTAACATTTCTTGTGCATGATTGACTGCTGAAGTGGACAGGTTGATTTCGAACACAAATAAGATATTTCTGAAATCTCCCTTTCGAACCCGAAAATTTAAGGAAGTTGCATCTGAGCTTAGTTTACCTCCGCAACCAGTCTTGACGAGATGGGAAACCTGGATATCAGCAGCTATATATTATGCTAACAACCTTGAAAAAATCAGTGAGGTGATCGATGCTCTTCCAGAAAATGAAGCGGCTTCAATTGGTGAAGTGAAAAAACTCCTGTGCTATTCAAGTTTATTTTTGCACATTATGGTGCATTTCCAGAGACAATTACAATTACAGAACTTAAAAAAACACCTTGTAGCATCCATGAAAATGTACGAGGAATCTATGCAGCAGATGATGGAAGTGCCAGGAGAAAAGGGGTCAGCTGTTGCGGAAAAGTGCAAACGTGTAGTGAGTGCAAATAATAACTTGAAACAATTGAAAACAATTTGTGATATTCTAAAAGGTGAAAATGCTGTTACCAAAATGAGTCCAGCTACATTAGCTTGTTTTATGTATGCTCCAATAACTTCTGTCGAAGTAGAAAGATCATTTTCTATTATGAAAAACATTCTCTCTGACAGACTACAATCAATGAATGTTGAGAACTTTAAAAAACACCTTGTAGTTATGTGCAATCAAGACGGAGAAAATTGAAATGCTCTTTCCAATGTAGATTTTAACATGTTGCCAGAAGTTATAGATAAAAGTAAGCGACTTCCAAAGGTGCCTTTTTTTGGTTTATTTTGCCTTTTTTCCCCATTTTTAGTGCCTATTATCCACATTATAAATGCCTTTTTGCCTGCCTATTTTAACGAAAATAAATACCCGAACTTCCGGGCTCTACTGATCACCAACGGCGTAAACATGTAAACAGGTGAATCCAGGAAGAGGATACAGGTAACTGACCCTGCATTTGTTTAGTAAAATCGATCATAATAAATATCTGGGAAGATAGAGGTCATTAGTGAGTTTTAGAGCGAACTACGACTAAGCGAGGAAAGGTTGGGGCGAGTTGGAAGTCAAACTCTCGACTTACCGTACAGTCACGATCATAATTACTCACCGTGGGAAGTCCATCTCCAGGCAGAGACAGGTATACTTCGCCATTTATCATGTTGATCCAATCTTAGGGTGTACAAAACTCAAATGTTGTGTTTTGCCATTCATATGTGTGTAGTTATCAACTCTCGCACCTTACCATCAAGCTAACCATAAACAGCGAGTATGCTATTAGTCGGGAACGAATGATGAACGAGCTACACTACCATACCGGAGAGTATGTTATGACAGCCCCCTCCGAAATTTAAGAAAATTAACTTAAAATAAAAGCAGTAAACTCAGGAAAAAAAAACAATAGTGGTAAATGCAACCCTTCCTTTAAAAACGACCCCAAATTGCCATTTTTTGAGAGTAAAAAGTTCAAAATATGCAAAATATCTTATTGTGTCTACATCCCCCTAGAAAGCAGCTATGTAGTATCCACTTTACAATTCCAGCCCCTCCCCCAAAAAAATCCGCCAGTGGACAGGATGAAGACCCAAAATTGAAGCAGGTCGATGAATGATGCAGAAGACTGAATCGAATAGCAGGTTTTCCCTAAATAGACGTTTCATTATATGCATTAAATTCATAAAGGTTCACAGATCAGCAGAATGCGAATGTCTCCATAAATAATTCATCCTGGATGAAGGTGCTGGAGCTGCAAGACTCCATCTTATTGCACGAACAGATGTTATCCGAAACTCGAAAGCAGGAGGATACGCTGCTAGACTCTTGGTAGTTGCAGAATTGCTCGTACAGACTAAACTTTTACTGTTGTTGTTTAAGTCAAAGTTTCCGGGCTGTTCCCTAACCCGGGATGGGCCTGACATCTGGTGGGAGGGCCTGGCATCAGTAGCACGTGTCATCACGTCAGGGACCATCCCTTGCTTCAACTTCCGCTAAGTTGGATTGCAGCCAGAGAGGATGGTGGGGGAAAAGGAGGGGGTAAAGTTGCTGACTGCTCTAACAACAATGTGCACAACCAAGGAGCACGGAAGTTATGGCTTCAAATGACGCAATAATTGTGTCAGACATGCAACGTATTGTTCCCATTTGATGCTTGTTTCTTCACTTGCTAGCGTAAAAATTTGGGGATTGTGCCGTTTTCAGAGGGGATCATCGGGCATGACGTATCCACTGAAATTTTCTTATCCACGTCATTTCCCACACGTCAGTTGGCAAAAATGCATTAACAACTGCTACTGTCAAATGGCAAGTATATTACCTATTCACAAGATGGTTCGTGCTGGTGTTGTCAAAGTATATTCTTTGGCGTGCCTGTTATTTCATTTTCACCACGTAATTTAAATTTATTCATTTATAAAATTGACACATGTTACAATTGATATGGATTAATGCATATTTTGAATAATGTAGTAATGTATTCAGCATCGTGGAAATGTTATAAAATCCACCCATGCAATCTCGAATGTCGCCGCGATTTTAAGCCAAGACGTAGAAAAGCGTCATCAAATTGCAAAAATTGAAAATAGTATTCGTTGCCTGGTTATCAAAACGTTGAGAAAAGGCTCTTAATTTTGCTGAATAATCATTGTAAAGCTACTCTTTAAAATCGACTGAGTTACTTTTAGTTTGTCCCCCTATCAGGCAGACAATCAAGAGAAAGTAAGAATCAGGAGGTATTATACCATACAAGTTTCGAACAAGTGTTCTCGGATTACCAGCCAGGTTAAATCGATGCTGGCTTCCAACGTTTCGAGCGCATACATTGCTCTCACGATCAGGGAATATAGAAATGGAGACCAGTGTAGGGTTGAATATATGACTATTGTGAGGAGGAGTTTGGAATCTGTCTTCCTATTGGCTCGCTCTGGATACTAGTGTTCTTATCGGCTGGAGTGAGCCAATAAGAATACTAGTGTCCACAGCGAGCCAATAAGAACACTAGTGTCCAGAGCGAGCCAATAAGAACACTAGTGTCCAGAGCGAGCCAATAGGAAGACAGAGTCCAAACTCCGCCCCACAATAGTCATATATTCAACCCTAAACTGGTCTCCATTTCTTCCCTGATGAAGAGAGCAATGTATGCGCTCGAAACGTTGGATGCCAACATCAAGTTAACCAGGCTGATAACCCGAGAACACTTGTTCGAATCACGAAATCTACAATTCCTATTTAACTTACCATACAAGGTTTTTTTTTAGTCGTAGATAAAATGTGCAGAATTTTAGCATGTTTCAATAACTCCACACAAAACTAATGTATCCCCAATGGCCCTTTGGAAATTTGCTTTCATTGTTAATTTTTGATGGATATGTTTTACTTCGCTTTTCTGACACCAAAAGTAGCTAATATCGTAGATGAGGATGAATGGAGGCAAGATAAAATGGATAAAACGAAATCACAAACTCTCAAGGACAGCACACAACACGATCCCCATGGATGATTATACTGACCGTGAGTCGAGACGCAGAACCTCACTAGTGTGCAAAATGGGAGTCCAGGGTGTACTATGTCCAAGGGAGGATTGACATTTGAGTGTCCTCGTAAAGGGTCATCCCTTACACCAACAATTTTGCGTTGAAAATGTTTGATTGATTGATTTCGTTTATTTAGCTTCGATGATCTGCCACCCACGCTGAAATCCAGGCAAAAATATGCATTTGTACTCAAAATTCGCCAGGCAATCTGCGATCCAATAACACCAACAGTATCCGAGTACCAAAGTGTAACAAGGCAAAATCCCTGTCATCTCTGGCAAGTAAAGCGTGGAACCAACTGCCTGTAAATTGCAGGAAGGAGAGAGATGAGGACATTAATCCATGAATACTGACACCGTGCCTCATCTACCTCATTGGCTCCTTCATATAACGTAGCTGCAAAAATGTTTATTTTATTCTATTTCTTATATTTTTCAAATATATAAATTTATAATACAGCGTGAGCACAAAAACACTCCCTGGTTTTGAAAGGGTATTATAACTTTAATACCAAAAGTAGTATTCTGCAGAAATGTTCACAGTAGTTGTAAAAACTCATAAAGTTTTCGTTGTGTTCATTGGAATTACAAATGCTCAATGTGCGCACCACCACGCGGGAAACATCGAGACGATAATCCAGCTCCAACCACACCTTCTCAAGCGTATCCGGTGTGATGAAGTTGACAGCTGTACTGATGCGTTTCTGAAGGTGATTCAAGGTTGTGGGTAGTGGAGGTACATAGACCTGGTCCTTCACGAACCCCCAAAGGAAAAAAGACACAAACTGTCATGTCCGGTGATCGTGGGGGCCACTTGCATAGACTTTGATCATTGGGTTCAGCTCGTCCTATCCAACGGTGTGGGAGGTTGTCATTCGGAAAGCTGCGTACAGATTGATGCCAATGTGGGGGCGCTCCATCTTGTTGTAGAATGTAGTCACCTCTCTCTGCAGCAAGTTGAGGAATTAACCAGTCACATAGCATTGTTAAGTAGCTTTCACCTGTGATTGTTGGTCCCTCAAAGAAGAACGGACCGTACACTCGACGCTCTGACACTGCACAAAAAACATTCACCTTGGGTGAGTCACGTTCCACATCAAGAGTGGCATGCGGATGCTCGCTTCCCCAGATCCTAACATTATGCCTGTTCACTTTTCCACTCAAGTGGAAGGTCGCCTCATCACTAAAAATGATCTTTGTCAGAAAGGTTTCATCGTCCTCCATTAAAGTGTGGATAGTCTCGCAAAACTCAAGTCGGTTTACCTTGCCTTGTGGATATAACTTTTGAACCAATTGCAGCCGGTACGGGTGAAAACGCAAACGCTTCCGTAAAATCTTGCTTACGGTAGTTTGTGGCACCTACAACTGCCTACTGGCTTGACATGTTGATTTTCTGGGACTGCGTACAAAGGCTTCTCGCGCAAGCTCCACAATTTCCTCAGAGATGGACGGTCGGCCAGAATGTTCTTTTCTTTGATCACAAATGCATCCTCTCTCAACAGATGTTTTATGCTACTGCAGAATGGATTTGTGTGTAGGTGTATCAACATTAAACTTCCGTTTAAATGCACGCTGCACTCTCACAACACTGCTTGTTTTGGCAAATTCTAACACGCACCAGCTTCTTTGCTGCGGAGTGAACGCCATTTTCGATGTTACTGTCCTCTAGCTACCGAATTCACAACTAGCAATTCTGAAAAGAAAGATATTAAAATATTTTGAGTTAACTGAGCATTGGATATCAATTTTATCAAAATATTCAAGTAACTATTAATTTTATGACATCTTGAAACCAGGAAGTGTTTTTGTGCTCACGCTGTATTTCATTTTATATACGTATACGTATACTTATAAACAATTAGAATAACTGTATATTAATTCATGTACGTCAAAGAGCTGTATTTGTAATTACAGAATCTGTGCAAAGAAAATTGTAAGTTTAATTGTAACCCTACTTTAATAATAATAATAATAATAATAATAACTTTTGGCTCATCCTATGATGAAGGAACAGTCACAAATAACACCAATATCGAGGCAGGATTGAACCCCTGGCGTCGTAGCGTTGAAAATGTGTGCAATAGCAAGGGAATGAGCGAGTTAAAAAGGATGCCTGAAGATAACACAACGAAAAGAACAGGAAATCACGAGAGAAAGAATGGAGATTAGAGAGACAAGAATTAACACTATAATGTGCATCAGAGAAGACAAAACAATATGAAGACTTGATCGGAGGATATGATTGTGAAGGGAGAATGTGGAATTAAAAACAATGAAATTATAGGATTGGTAGGGAGAGAGAAAATTATGTGAGCCTGCAACCTAACAGGAAGACGGTTTCTTCTACCAACCTCACCTACGAACAGCAACTGTTTTTGCTATGACGTAATGTTGCTCAAGTTCCTTCAAGGCTTCAGATAAGTTTTGCCAGAGTTTGCGTGATCTTGGAGGTGACTTTGCGAAGGGATATGAATACTTTTGGATGACGTCTTGTGAGCAGATATTCTCCTTTGAGCTTCGAAGCGCGAATTCTTAGAAGGAACGATTCAACCGACCGCAAATAACCTACAAACGGAAGTTCGGATGACACTTTGTCTCTGTGGAAACTGTGCATAGAACCGTGACAACAGTTTGCAGTTTGCTCTAAACTGTCTATTTTGATAACTTGGTTCTTAGAACTAGGACTTACGCAATGAATTGACTTTTCACGGAATTTGATCCCACGAATGCTCGTTTCGAACTTTCCACACTTTGAGAGTATCGGCACATTCAGTGTGGCTTAAGGATGTCTTCCGTGACTCGATGGTTAGAATAACCTGCTGCCACATCAGCTTGATTATTACCTTGTATTCTTAAGATACACATGGAGAGTGTATAAACATATCAATGGGTAATGTTTCTACTACTGTTATTGAACTGGACTGTTCAATCAGTCGCAAATTGTCTATTACTACTCGTTCTTACATCTTCTAAATTGTACGTGTATTAGAGAAAGAACTAGAGGTAATGTCTCAGGCTTATTTGTGCTTTCTGTTTCAATTCCTAAACAATTTACCTACTATTGTATTTGCTATTGTATTCATATTTCTCGAAAATAGTAGACCCTACACATGATTCAGTTTCACACCTTCTTAATGATCGATGAAATCACACATTAACAAGAATTAGTACAACCTGCAGATCGTAATACTCGATACGAATTTTCAGTGCAATGAATTTGAAAATACACTCCTTACAAAAAGCTTGGAATATTGTTATACAGCAATAGGTAATAGGCAGGATCGTGGAATTCAACGAAACATGGTATCTGTCTGCTGGCTGGACGTTCTCGTGCTTTCGCCGACATATGCCACCTGCCTATCACCTATCGCCTAATCGTCGCCGCCTCGTAATCAAGAGTTCCCGGGTTCGATTCTCTGTGGAGGCACATAGTGGTCCGGATCCCACTTTAAATTGCAGATTCAGTCCCGATCAGTTTTACTGTGCATCAAGTAGACTTAAAACACCCATCAATCAAAACCTATCACCGAATACAACAACATTCATTCAAAACTTTTTTGCTTAATATAACAATATTCCAAACTTTTTGTGAGGAGTATATAAAGTGATATCTGATTATATCCCTCGTCCTGCAGATTTAGTTTACAAACATGCGTTATGTACGATTATGTGTGTCATATTGTCATCCAGTTACATCTATACGCATTGTTATCAGTATCTTTTTGTACAGTATTTAAGACCTTTAAACAAGTATTAGCGAATGTTTGTCCAAGGATAGCTTGGAAGGCAACTTGGGGAGAAGTGATTCTTCTGCCTAAAACTTTAGGAAAGAAAATTATGTCTGGAATCAATGTGGTGTCAACAGGTAACCAAATGAGGAACCGCATGGTGAGTTGGAATTTTTGTTTTAAATCCACCAATCGGGAGTCCACCTAAAGCTTAAATTTGGATCCGAACCATTATGTACTTCCACCGGGTATCGAAACCGGGACACCTTGATTACAAGGCGACGACGTTACCACTACGCCATCAGGGAATTTCAAGGAACTGCATGTATTCGACCCATTGCAAGTATTGCAACAAGTGGGGTACTATTTTTATACGCCGCAGCATTATTACAACAGAACCCACTACACCGAGCGAATATTCCTTCGTTCTATTTCACTTTGAGGCCAATGCGATTTCTATTTTGTGGTCATAGAATTCCTTCAAGGGGGCGGAACCCTCGTTTTATTTCAGGTTTTAATAACTAACTTAGCGAACAAGGAAAATTTTTGAAAGAATAAAAATCCGGATTTTGTAAATGATGTTTCGTTGTCTCTTGCAGCATTTGCCAACAATGGATAAGAAAGAGAGGCCTTTTTTCACTCCAGGGGAGATGTAATCCTCCGCCTAATTCCTCCAACGGGATGAGGAGATGGGACAGTAATTAAATTTCTAAATTAAATATTTAATTTGGAAGTTGAAGGACTTATCCCTTTATATCAGTAGCCAGCAAGCAGATTAAAAATGTGTTTCTTGGAACCTCGGCGAAAAACGCCGAAGGAAGGCTTTTTGTAACTTCCTGCGGTCTCCTGCAATGTTTGAGTTTCTACTATTTGTATTGTGTATATATTGTGCGCCTACATGGCATTTGAATAACTTTATCGCATCTTTAAAAGTATTAAAACTAGACGAACGAATAAAAGATAAATTCTGATAAATGGAAAACTTCAAAGCATAATTTCATAAAACAATTCAATTTAAATATTTAGTGCATTTTAACACAACTTTCCATTTATTGTCATTTTGAGAACGTCTAAGGGGACACCATACATTGGGAGGGCTCCCCGATGGTGCAGTGGTAGCGTCGTCGCCTTGTAATCAAGGGTCCCGGGTTGGGTACCAGGTGAAGGCACAAAGTGGTTCGGATCCCATTTTAAACTGTAGGTCCAGTCCCGGTTAGCTTTACTGTGCATAAAGTGGACTTAAAACACCAAATCAAGCAATTTTAACACTGATAAAATACACCGTTGCAATGCTGAAATAGCTGGTGGATGGATGCTACTAGAACACTTCAACACTTTTATAATATACATGAAACCTTTAGGCCAGAATTCAGCTCAACAGTAGGCACTTTACAATGACTTTAGTGGCAGTAATAGATCATTCGTCAAGAACACCGCTACTTGCCTCACTGCGATAGCAGGAAGGGCCTTCACACCTTTGTCTGTTTTTTTCCACGTTTGCAAGCAAGAATCGCCTTAACTACAAATACAATGAGAGCCAAATATCAACGGAACTCTACACTACCAGAGGCAAAGATCAACAGAAATCCACACTAGCAGAGGCAAAGATCAACAGAACTCCACACAAGCAGAGGCAATGATCATCGGAACTCCACACTAGCAGAGGCAAAGATCAACGGAACTCCACACTAGCAGTGGCAAAGATCAACGGAACTCCACACTTGCAGAGGCAAAGATCAACGAAACTCCACACAAGCAGAGTATGACGACGGAAAGTAATAAGAATCAGTTTCCTTGACTTACTATTTATTCGACACAAACACGTAATTACAGGTATTACACCCCGTACAAACGTCAAGCCACTGCTCGATACCCAGTCCGACGTCAAGCGATCTGCTGTTTCAACTACTAGCACCGCCCCTTTTCCACCTCGCTCGAGCCGCGAGGCATGAGGAGCTCTGAGGTAGTCTACCACGTCACAGCGACGTTCCTACCTCAATACACTCGAGTACAAAATTAATCAAATGATACAACTGTCATAAGAGGCAAAGATCATCGGAACTCCACACAAGCAGAGGCAATGATCATCGGAACTCCAAACTAGCAGAGGCAATGATCATCGGAACTCCACACTAGCAGAGGCAAAGATCAAAAGAACTCCACACAAGCAGAGGCAATGATCATCGGAACTCCACACTAGCAGAGGCAATGATCATCGGAACTCCAAACTAGCATAGGCAAAGATCAACGGAACTCCACACTAGCAGAGGCAAAGATCAACGGAACTCCACACAAGCAGAGGCAAAGATCAACGGAACTGCATACAAGCAGAGGAAATGATTACCGGAACTGCATACAAGTAGTGACTCGAGAAGAGTCGAGCAGTGCACTCGTGAGGGGAGTGGGCGAAGTGGGCAGCTACCAGCTGTTTGCAGCAGCGCGCACTGCTTCGCTCCTCCAACTCTCTTTCTCTCCTTATTTTCCTTCGAGGCACATTGTGGTTCATATCTCACTTTAAACTGTAGGTCCAGTCCCGATTAGCCTTACTGTGCAAAAAGTGAACTTAAAACACCAAATTAATCAATCAATCAAAATCCCCTTCTTTTTCATTATGCGCCCTTGCTCTACAGATTCCAGAGACACGGTATACAGTCACTGTGCGTCCTCCAGCTTTGTAAGAACTGCCGACCAGCCAAATGACAAGCAGTTGCTACTACGGAATTGTGTTGTTGCATGGAGTAGTCAAGGTCACTCACAAAGATACAGCTCGTCAACTCTAAGTTCTGTTTGGAGTTTTCCACATAATGAATGATACAGAATTAAGATGGTGTGACCCACATGCGTCATGATTTATCTTTCTTCACGCGCTTGTAGCAAGGAAGCCTATTTAAGATGCGCATTATTTTTGATTGTTGCAGAAGCCACGCCCACGGTTGCCATTTCAATGTAGGTTTTGTAAATTCGAGCCCGGGAATGGGGATATTGTTTGTGCCAGATTTCATAATTTCGTTCTCAATTCATACGGCACAGAGAACGCTTCTTTGCTCCCCGTTTCCCTTTCTCTTCATTACATCCATTCCTCTATTTCTCTTTGTTCCCGTTTTCCATTCTTTGGCGCGTTTGCTCCCGAGAGACGGGGACAGGTTCACGACTCAATTTTCCATCCACACCTGGCGACGATGCCGCAGAAACAAAACACTGCCGACGCGGACCGAAGACGAATGAGAAGACGCGAAGAGAGGCAGAGAGACTGGAGAATAGCAGTTGGTGAGGATGGGAGAGGAATTCTAATAACGCGGGATTCAGGATACGGACAAGACGGGACGAGGATTTCTTATCCAAACTCTCCAGATATACCCGAAGCCAGACAACGGTCCCATAAATATTTCACTGATCCGACCGTCCTTTCGCAACACTCTCAATTCCCATAAGGGGATGTATATGTATGGCGGTATATGCACACGTTATGCCGGCGCATATAAACTTTAACGTGGAGGTCTTTCTTGTGCTCGCATTGAAATTCCGCGCAGATATTCTCATATTCTTTACGAGTCCTGGATGCGAGCGGCAATTTCTCATGCGTATGTATGCGAGTGTGATGGAGCATGTCCCCACGGTGGGTATATATTTCGTGTTTTACATAGCTCATTTATGAACTGATGATAACGAGTTCTGGGGATACGTTTAGGTGACACGGAGATATTTCACAGTGCACGTTCCTTGCATGTGGAACAGTGTAGAGGGTAAATTTTGCTCGAGACAAAAAAACAAACTCACAATCTGGGCAGCATTCCCTAATATTAACTAACATTTTTTAACCCTGAACTTACTTGGTGCGGCCATATCTGATACCAAGCAGCAGTAGCTCCAAATCATGTCCCAAGACGGATCTATCGTCTTAACATACTGCAGGGTGGTCCATAACTCTAATTACAAAATTGCATTATAAACGTAAACACGTTTTACAAGCGTAGAGCCATACAAATATTGTTTGTGCAAAACGGTAGTTGTGTAATCTGTAATAATATATCGCTTATGTCCTACAGTACATACTCACCTACGTATGTTAATACAAAAATGAAGGTAGGTCAACAATCCAGTCTATTCAAACGTTTTTGCGACGGTGTTTGAAAAACGTTCCAGAAGTAGTTCAACACCAAAACACTGCAATTCTTGTCATATTTTTCACCGAATATGAAGTACATAAACGTACTCTTCTGTAGATAAATGTCGATTCATTACGTACTTGTTCGCTATTCAACTTACATAAGCCGGATCCTGTGGCCGAGTGTTTAGCACATCGCGCTGCGACGCCAAGGGTCCCTGCTTCGAATCCCGCTAGGGCTTGGTTGTTTGTGAATGTCCATTCATCAATTTCATCATTTCATCACTCATCTCCATCTTCGCAACTTAGCCAAGAGGCACAAAACGCGAAGTAAAATAAACTAGATCAATCAATCAACTTAAATAATGCTAAAACTCTCTAAGTGTTTTTCAATAGCCACCACTCACTAACAAAAACATAATCTCAAGTAGATAATGCTCTAATCAAGCTGTGCTGCTATGCTAGTTTATGTAGAGGTGAATGACTGTAAGTATCAATTTACTTATGGGCCACTTTTGTATGTGTCAGGATACCAATATTGTGTCAGCACTCTCTAATATTATTGCTCACCTAAATAGTGGAGTGGTTAACAGCGAACTACAACGCGTTCGAATTCCTGTATCGGCATGGATGTTCTTTGTAAATCTCGCTTCATCAACACCATGTATCATTACTCATTCTTCTCTTTGAAGGTCCAAACTATTTACAGTTAAATTAAAGCGTATTTCTCATTGGCTACCTCCCCGATGGTGGAGTGGTAACGTCGTCGCCTTGGATTCGATACCCGGTGGAGGCACAAAGTGGTTCGGATTCAACTTTAATCTGTAGGTCCAGTCCCGATTAGCCTTACTCTGCATAAAGCGGACTTACAATTTCAACTCAATCAATATTCACGATTAACCAAAAGTGTCAAAAAAAGCGAAGTAAAATCAACCAAAACAATTAATCTAATATTGTTGAATGATGGTAAATCAAGCGGTTTTGAAGGGAAATACAATTACTAAAGGAGTTTCAGTGTAAATACATTTTGGGTTAAATGTGAATCCATTATTTAAATGCGCAGAAAAACTCATATTGTGAACAATGCCTAACTTACGTAGTACAGTACGGTGTTGGATTAATATAAATGCCATTTTTAAAGACGAAGGATGTGGCAAGAAGACATTTTTCTGTTCTGTCGATTCTTGCCTCTGTTTGTGTGGAAATACGTTGATCTTTGCCTCTAATTGTATTGAGTTCAGTTGAACCTCGCTGCTGCTTCTATGTAATTCCGGCCATTATTTTTGTATCTGCTTGTATGGAGAGGAACCTTGCCTCTGCTTTTCTGCAGTGCCGGTGACGCTTACCTCCGCTTGTATGGACTTCCGTTGATATTTCAACTACTTTTGTGAGTTAACTTTGATCCTTGCCTCCGCTTTATGGAGTACCGTTGATCCTTGCCTCCGCTTGTGTGAACTTCAATTGATCCTTGCCTCCGATTGTATGGAGTTCCGTTGATCCTTGCCTCCGCTTGTGTGGACTTCAATTGATCCCTGCCTCCGATTATATGGAGTTCCGTTCATTCTCGCCTCTGGTTTTATGAAGTTTCGTCGATCCTTGCCTCCGCTTGTATGAAATACCGTTGATCCTTTCCTCCGCTTGTGTGGGGTTCCGTTGATCCTTGCCTCCGCTTGTGTGGAGTTCCGTTGATCCTTGCCTCCGCTTGTGTGGACTTCAATTGATCCCTGCCTCCGATTGTATGGAGTTCCGTTGATCCTTGCTTCTGGTTTTCTGAAGTTTCGTCGATCCTTGCCTCCGCTTGTATGAAATACCGTTGATCCTTTCCTCCGCTTGTGTGGGGTTCCGTTGATCCTTGCATCGGCTTGTGCTGAGTTAATTTTATTCTTGCCTTCGCTTGTATGGAGGTTTAACACATTTACACTCTGTTTCGAGAATTTTTGGATCAAGGCCGCATATTAGGGCAGAGAGCGGGAGAGAAAAGGGGACGGAGTAAAGTAGTGCGCGCTGCTGCAAACAGCTGGTGCCTGCAGCTGTGTTTTCCCCTCCGTGCAGTCACGCCTCCTCTCATACGTTAATTGATCGAACCTCTCGAGTCCTATTTGCGTAGAGGACTTGGTTTCGTTTGCTTGCTCCAGAATTTCCCGGGAGAGAGTGTAAGCTAACAACAACATGAAATTCCTAATCGCTTCTAACCTAACAAAAAACGTAAAAATATTAACACCGTAGAAACAGTTTCTTCTTCACCCAAAACATGTTAATATTTGTGAATTATCTTGTTGCAATCTTATTTCCTGTTCATCACCAACTTCTCTAACTTACCCAAAAGACACCGAGATACGAACGAAGAGGATAAGGAGAAAGAAAACTAACAAAGTTCGACAAGCAGTGTGAGTAAAGCATCGAAATTATTATTTGCAAAAAAAATTTTGATTTGATTTGATTTAGTTTAATTTACTTCGCGTTTTGTGCCTCTTGGCTAATTTGCAAAGATGGGTATGAGTGATGAAATGATGAAATTGATGAATGGACATTCACAAACAACCAAGCCTAACCGGGATTCGAACCCGGGACCCTTGGCGTCGCAGCGCGATGTGCTAACCACTTTTTTTTTTTTTTAATTTATTACATTTTGCAATTTATTACATTACATTTGCAATTTACATTTCAACTCATTGGGCAAGTAAACATTACAGTAAGAAAATTAGCATACAATCTATTTCTTTTACAGTCAGGTATCCTGTGGTATTCTTGATGGAGGTAATTTACAAATTGTATATTAAAATCTGGTTGCCGATATGTCGATAGGAAATAGGCATAGTGTCCTAGGAGCCATTGTACACTTTTACGTTTTGTTTTTGGGTAATATTCAAAAGCTGGATATAAAAGAATATCTACAGAGATGTTATACACTGATGTTCGACAAATAGTACTCACAAGTTTCCTTATATAAAGCCATGATGTTTCTATTATTTGGCATTCACTCAGTCTATGGACTAAACTATCAGATACATTACATTTGGCACACATTGGCGTATTTATTAATTTAAGATCATAGAGTCTCTCTCCAGTGATTTATTTTTGGTGGACAATTATATACCATGCTGATCGGATTCGTGATGTAAGATGGTGAGCCTGAATATTATTCCATATTTCTCTCCACTTCATTCTGGGATTTTGCTCAATAATTTTACATGTTGGTTGTTCTAATTTACATAGTCTGCGATATATTTCCGATGTCACTGGTATTGTTAATATCGGAGATTGTAATAGGGCATAACTAATATCCACTATTGTTGACTTAAAATACCATAAAGTGTCTACCAGTCTAGTAATATCAATAGGAGCTTCTAGTGAAATATAGTCCAAAGCGCTTCTCAAAACTTTACTTGTGAGGCTGAGTGGATGCTGAATCAATGTCTGCGTGTCAGCTTGAATACGTAAAGCCTGGCATTTGAGTTCTATATTCACAAGATTCATTCCTCCCTCGGCAAAAGGCAAACAAAGTAATACATGTTTCACCCTCAATATCTGACCATTCCAAATAAACCAATTTACTGCACTCTTAAGTTTATTTATATCTAACTTCCGTAGTGGAAGGATTTTTGCCATGTACCATACCTTTGACAGTGCATAGACATGTACAAAGGTCACCCTTGACTGTAAACTAAGGGTGCGAAATTTATTTGTTTGTAATATCGCTTTAACCCCAGTTAATACTCTATCATAATTTAATTGGATCATACTTTGGATAGAGTGCGTATATATTATACCTAGTATACGTATCATTTGTACAACCTTAAAATTACCTCGCTGCGAGTGAGAATGAACAAAATTTAAATTCAAAATGGACGATTTTTCTTGGTTTATTTTTAATCCCGACCATTTTCCAAATTTCTGTAATACTTGACATGTTTCATCAATATCAGACTGTTCATTTATTAATACAGTAACATCGTCAGCATACGCTAACACCTTAATGGTAGTAGAGTGTATGTTAATTCCTTGAACTTTTCGGCCTATTTAACACAGAATGGGTCTCAGTGCAATACAAAACGCTAACATCGACAAAGGATCTCCTTGCCTTACACCTTTATAAATATAGAGTTCTTTTGTCAGAAAACCATTTATTTGAATTTTTGCTGTTGCATGACTATAAAGACTTTTAAATACTGAAAGAAAATGTCCACGTATACCGTAGCCCTGCAAAACGTTAAATAGATATTCATGATTTATCGTGTCAAAAGCACGTTCAAAGTCTAATGCTAATATAGCATTTTCAGAGTTTTTGTTCTGTAGTCTATAACATGTAATTATTTCACGCATCGTTTGTAAAACATTTGTGATTTTCTTATTTAAACCAAAAACATATTGATCCTCTCCTACTAATTTGTCGACATAAGGCATAAGTCTGCCAAGCATACATCGCGCCAATATTTTATAATCCGTACAAAGGAGGGTGATGGGTCTATAATGACCAGGTTCGCTTGGTTTTGGACATTTTGGGATTAGAATTATAATACCCGTATTGGAAGATTTACCCATTTGATACTTGCTAAACACTGCATTTATCCAATCCGTTATTGTTTGACCCATGAATTTCCAAAAGGTTTGATAAAACTTATTGGGTATCCCATCCCAACCAGGAGCTGAAAATGATTGCCCTACCTTAACCGCTCGAAACACTTCCTCACTTGTATATTCTTTGTTTAAGTTTTCACTTTCTTCATCTGTAAAAACCTCTGATTCGGATGCCAATTCATCCATTAAAGCTCCATTATGTGACGCTGGTTGGGAATATTGTTGCTCAAAATAATTATAAATGCAATTACGTACTTCAGGGGCTGAATTGATCTTTGTTCCCCCATTATCAAATATTTCACTAATACATTGTCTTTTAGCATTTTTTCTTTTATGAATTACATGGCTGATAGAAGCGACCTCATCGTTGTCAAAATGAGGAAGTCTACTACGAATTTTGACCCCTTGACGCCTTTCTGCAGTCATTTTTAACAATACAGCTTGTATACGTTTGACTTCAGTTTGCACTTTTTTTCCGTCTGTTGCTTGCTGAATTTGTTCACGCAATACCCTGTAGTAAAAATTATATTTATTTGTCCACTCTCTCGACCGTTCCTTACAGTAACTGATACAAAATCTTTTTATACCCGGTTTGAGAATCTCCTCCCACCAGCGGATTATATCTATCCTCCTCAGACGGTGTGTTATCCATCTCGACCATTGGTCATTAAATGCTTGTTGGAAATTTTTCTCATTAAGAATTGAAGCATTTAATTTCCAACAACCGTACCCTCTCGGGACTATTGGAATGTCCACATTTATCATCATAATGACAGCACTGTGATCTGAAAAACATGTAGGTGTTATACTGATGGACTTTACGTTCTGACGTAATGTGGGTGTGACATAAAATCTATCCAAACGGGATGCACAATTGTCACGTATATACGTGAAACCCCTCTGCCCAAAACATTTGTCACTCCAGACATCTGTGAAGTTAAAGCCAGTTACTAATTTTTGCAATGAATTCGACGTGTTAAATCCAGGTCTTTGATCCTGCGGATACAATACACAATTGAAATCTCCCCCACATATTATGTGTTCTCTCCTACCCTGCATTTCAACAGCAACTTCCTGCGCAAAAAACTCATCCCTTTGTTTTCTACACTGTGACCCGGATGGAGCATATATGTTATATATCCATACATTTGCAACTTTTGCTGATATGATTCTATTATTAGGATGACATACCACATTTGTGAGGGGAACCGTATTACGTGTTAACAAAGCTGTTCCTGTCGATTGGAAATTTGCATTATTATGAACTCTTATCGTTGGGGAAAAATTGAAATTCATTTGTCCACATTCTTGGAGAAAGACAATATCTAATGATGCTTGTATAATAAAGTCCTCTAACGCCGCCTGTTTTGTAAGTGATTTCATTTTGTTTATATTTATTGTAGCAAAACGAAGGGTCGTCATCATAAATACTATGAACAAAATTTTTGGGATTGGGTATTCCCAATACTTATACTTCCACCTTTGCCCCATCTAAGAGTAATAATTCTTACACTATTTTTATATGCCCCTAATGTTATACACCAAAAATTAACAAACACACTAACAATATTATTTTAGTAGGGGGGGGGAGCAAATACCCCTTCCCTTTGTATAGCTTAATCCATAAATATCTACCACCACGCAATACAATATCATTAACTTTCTGACAGTCCATATAAAAATATTCATTCCAAATAATACTATTTTCTAATCTTAAAGTGATTACCTGTATCCAGTATTCACAAACTTTCATGGCCTATCGGACTTGGATCAATAACCATGTCTTGGACATTTGTTTTTACATGTCGCAATGATCGTCTTTTCGTCCGATTGCTGCCTGACACTTTCCTTATACTCTTTGGTCGTTTTTGTGAGCCGGAAACCGAACGACCCGTACTATTTTGGACACTTCCACTTTCACTATCAGTTTCCGAATCTTTTTCCTGTTTAGCTTCTTGTCTCAAGTCCTTTTGCTTGGTCTGATTCTGCTTCCTCTCCTTGTTGCTCTGTAGCACTTCATCACTCGATTCCTCTTGCACTTTAGTTATGTCTTCTTGTCGTCTTAGTGGTCCATCCTTCTTCTGCTCCATAGTATCCAGGGACATTTCTTCACTTTGTCGCGTAAGTTGAACATTTAACACAGGTTCTTTTGGTTGATCTTGCATATTTTCTTCAGTTCCTTCCTTGGTCAAAGTTTGTTGATCATTCTTGTGAATATTTTTCTCTTCCTGTATATGTTTTCCCTGTTGAAGCCCTTCTATCACAGTCAGTTGTGCTGATTCTTGACTCACATTTATATCTTCGTGTGTAGATGTAGACGGTGCAATTGCTTCGTTATAGGACCGAACTGCACGACCCATGACTTTGAACACTGTTGGTTTCCGTAAGGTACAATTAAACCGCATGTGATCACTACTACCACACCATTCACAAGTCGGGATTTGACCATTATATACTACATGTGCCGTATATTGGCCTATTTTTACAAAGGAGGGAATTGGCTTCTTAATTGCCATCAAAACCTGACGCACCCCATTATACACTTTGTACCTAAATTTGTCACTCCAAGTTTCTGCTTTCAATTCATCGATTGTCCCATATTCACTCAGTTTTTCAAGAATTTGTCGTTCTGGCACTTCCAAAGGAAGATTAAACACTCGAACCGGCTTCAAAATTCGATTCGCATCACTCAGTTTTACTTGTGTCACAGCTCCACTACTATAATAAAAATTCACTTCACCAGTATTTTCTTCTAATATTTTTCTCATTTTTCCCGGACGCACTAATTTCAAAAATACACATTTAATCGTCGTGGAAATTTGTATGGCTGCAATTTCATCCACACTCAGTTTGAATTTATCATGAATAAATTCATGTACTTCCAAAGGACTAGGTTTCAAAGTTCCCGTTTCAAAACTGATTTGTATCGTATTTTCGCGATCCATTCTATATTTTACTTTTGTCCAATTCTTCACTAGCACAGTTCAACAGCACACCCTCTCCCACACGTACGTACCGATATCGCGCTGAACTTTCACTTTTAATCAAAGCACAGAGCTCGTACAGCACGACCTACCTGTTCCGCGCTAGGCGCGAGACTGACTCCACTCGGCCACAGGGTCGGGCATTTGCAGAAAATGTGGAAACTAATACTCTCAGATTGCAACACTGCTCTCGACTCTCCTTTCGTATCATCCAGGAACCCTAGTGTCTTCGGAGATCTGTTATTAACCTACGCTTTCAACTTATCTCGCTGAGATGACCACAATTTGAGTCAAAGGGGGACAACAATATATTTCCTATCTTCTCTGTAATTCGGCTTCGATCTTCGCTCGCCCTGGTGACGGTAGCTGGAAGCACAAGACAAAAAAATCTGAGCATCTTTGTTTTAAGAAAAAAGGCCTAGTTTGGGACGATCCCTAGGAGGAACAAGTCAAGCGTATCACGGAAAGAACTTTGTTCAGAAATAACCTTGTTTGTATCTTTATCTCAGGTCCTGAACAGGAGTAGCGATTTCATCAGGTTAAGGATATAAAAATCAGAGCACGTTTAGTTTCAAAAAATTTTCTTTTTGACAAACAGGATCTATCTATGATAGATCCTTAACTACTACCAAGGGCAATCACATTATTCAGGATCCTATTCTGTTACGATAGTTTCTATTTAGCCCAGCAATTTTAGAGTTTTACTTTGCAAAATATAGTGTAAAACTGAAAATTGACAGAACAGTTATTTTGGACCTCACGGAATGACACATACCTCGAAATCCCATATTTGTTTCAACCCAAAATAACGGCTACCACATTTCATCTGTTGTCTAATATGGGGCGATATATACTTTGTCTATGGAATCTGTGGAGCAAGGCCGCGCATAACGTAAGGGAAGGGGAGAAACTAGTTGACGGAGCAAAGCACTACGCTCTGCTGCAGACGGCTGGTAGCTGCACTCACTTCGTCTCTCATATGTTCATTGCTCGAGCTCTCTCCACTCACCACTTGCTCAGTCAGAATCTTATTTTTGTTCCCTCGCACCACACATTCCCGGGACAGAGTATTAATATTTCCTCTTATCTATTTCGGGAGTGAGGTAGGGGTGGGTAGTTTGAAGATGGATACAAGGGGGCGGAAGCCACCTTTGGTCTCCGGGCAAGCTAATCTAATATTACTGCAAACAAAAGTTCATGCAATTACGATAAATTGGTTATACAGTTGACTGACATGATTTGTCATCATATGTGTATATTTTATTTCATACCTTCCACATTATGAAATATAATTTATTCAACTTGCACCTACTTGCAATATTATGTGCTTTCCTTTTTGTAATAACCTTGTTTTTTATATGTCCCATAGTTACAGAGTTATTTGTCAAATTACGTCATTAAAGTTCCAAAAATCTAATTTGCAGGCTAGGATTTCTATTTTCATAAAATATGCGTTAAAGAGAAGTCCGGCTAACTTGCTCTTGTTACATTCTATTACAGTTGGTGTCAAATTGTTATGGGTAATGAAAACTATTATGTCATCAAAAATAAAACAGCAGCCATTTTTGGTTGATGCAAATCTGAAGTTTTAGGGGGCTACAGTATCTTATTCAGGGAGATCTAAAGTAATTCTTACGCCAATTTTCAGCTTTACACTATTGGAAGGTTCTGTATTTTGCCTAAAATTATTGCGCTAATTGATACACACACTATTTATCTCGTTGCAATATCTTTGATGTTTCATCTAGGTCCTTCTGGAGAAGCCCCTGAAACTTAAGCCTTAATATTAGCCTAATCCCAAATTTAAAAAGAAGAACTAAAATACTGCTTATAGTACAAAGGGTGAACATAAAGTCTTTCCCTTCTCTTGTGTTTCAGGTAGCGTAATTTTCAGATGAAGCAACGTTTCACATATCTGGGAAAGTAAGCAAGGCATAATGTCCGGATATGGGGGTCGGAGAACCCACATGTCGTGTTACAGCACGACGGGTTGTGCACCGACACACTGGGAGTTAACTATTCACCAGTTCTTGCATGACACCTTTCCATACAGATGGATCGTTAGAGACGGTCCCATATCATGGCCACCGCGTTCGCCGGACATAACCCCTCTTGACTTCTTTTATGGGGTTACGTTAAGGACACAGTGTTTATTTCACCAGTTACTGATATGCAAACTCTTCAGACACGAATACAGGATGCTATAGAGACGGTGACGGAAGAGATGTTGGCAAGGACATGGAGAGAAATTGAGTATCGCCTGGACGTTCTAAGGGCAACAAAGGTAGCTCATGTCAAAGTGTACTGAAGTGTACTGATAACAAAACATTATGAGTTAAGCTACCATTTCTAGGAAACCGCATTTCTGTATCTAGCATAGTTCTTTAGCAATAGAAGTTTGTAATCAGGGAAATACTTTATGCTCACCCTATATCACAATGTTTGAAACACCACTCGTTATTTAAAAATGAATTGTATTGAATGATGTCTGCACGTTCTGCTTTATTCTGCAGAAAAAAAAGAGAGAGAAAGATAGAGGAGGGGGGGGGACATGTGGCGATGGTTAATTGTAATTATACACGTTCGAAATTGTTGGAAATGACTTAAAAAAACCGAATGTAACATGCAGTAATAGAGTGTAAATCCAATTTGTGCTTTCAGTGGTTTGACTCGTTATTGTCATTGCTTATACATGATAGGAACCTTCACTGTTCATGTCATTTTCCGTGGATTTGAAAACAGTACCGTTAAACATTCTACGAAATACATTTCACTTTGTGACGTATACTTTCTAAAACCAGTAACACTTCACCAATATCGATATGGAAATTAAAAATTTAGAGGCATATATTTGTTGAAATAATTGAAGTTTAAACACAATAGGTTATTTGCGTCACATATGCAGATTCCAGTGCAGTTAACGGATAACTCAATGCGACAAATGTCTGGGATACTTCTGCAATGAGATTACTCACCAAACAGTACTTTTGTTAGCCACTACTGTCAGCTCAAAAAATGATATGCAACCTCAAATATTGAAATTAGTGAAGAGCTGTTTAGCTGAACTCGCTAATATTAGGTCAAATAATGGTATATGCAACAGCAATAAAACGACTTAGCTGCACAAGGCGGTACTGAACCTGTATTGATTCATGCTTCTCTGAGTACGTAGTGGGTTGTATACGTACACGGATAATTTGCAGTTTACGTAGCGCACATTAAATACTGAGTAACATAAAAGGCGGTGTATTTTCCCCGTGTCATGAAGGCACATAGAGGAGAGATGAGCGGATATGGATCCACACATTCACGATCTCGACCATTGTTGAGGTGATGTGATCGGCTGCCTTTACCCATGATTGCTCTAATTTCATTAGAGGATGGGTGGATCCTTTATTATTTTGAATTCTTGTTATGTTTTCTTAATAGTTAGTTTCTTTTGCTCGTCTCCCTTCATTTATTCAATTCTTTTTGTTTAATTATTATCTTACTTTTGTTTTATTTGTCTGTTTTATTCAATAGGGCATGTTTCTTGTTTATCTCATTGACGGTTTTTTATTTTTCATTTTTCTTTTCGATTTACAGCTTTTAGTTTCACAGCTGGTGTATTTGTTTTCCTTTCCTTTGCTGTATGTTTGCTCTCGTTGCATCCATGTAATCCTTCAGATCGCTTCACTTTTAATAATTTTCTTTCATTCTCCATTTACATTATCAATATTTCTATCACGATTATTTTGTATGCTTTCATAAAACAATTATTTTAAATTTTGCCATTTTTAAAAAAAATATACAAAATTTGCCGGCCCCCGTGGCGGAGTGGTTAGCACATCGCGCTACAAACTCGGGACGGGTTCGAATCCCGGCCGAAACATGCATGTTTGTCCATCAATTTCATCATGTCATGACTCATCTCCAACTTGGCAATTAGCCAAAAGTGGCACAAATAGCGAAGTGAAGTAAAGTAAAGCAAATCAATCAATCAATCAATATGCAAATTTGAATTATGTTGTTTCAAGCTGCTGCCATTTCTTGGACTTGTAATGAAGATTCCTGGTCAAAAATGATTTTTGGAAACACCCAACTCCTTCCAAAGACACACAGTGGGTATCCGACCGAAAATTGAATTCCACTTTCCCAAATAGGTTTTTTGGTGAGCGTTTACCCTTCCGTTGCGGAATCTTTTGAAGAGTAATAAAAAATAGTATAAACTTTTTTTTTGCGACGGTGCAAACGAAAACATTTTAGGGGGACATCAAAGACATTTTGAGGATATTTCGACGGGCACTTGAGTTGTCAAGAAAAAAATATGACGTTAGCACCCAAGTAATTCCTAGAATTTCTTTACGCTCCCCTGCCCCCCTCCCCGTTTCACGGAAAACATTTCATTATGTAGATTTTTAAATCTATGCGAGCTCTGTGTGGATTTCAATTTAATTGAATTATGGACGCCCGAGTGAACAAAATTTTAATTTCCCTCAATACTGGAGTTTTGAAACTGCTAGTTGAATAGAACTCACCTTCTCCAACTAAAACTTCAAATATTGTTTCTGCACCGGGAAGGGTAGAAAGAGGAGGGGGCTAAGGGGGAGGAATGCCCCTCTTTCTATCTCGAGATTTAAATTTTCCAACATTTGTTAACAGTAAGAACGGTGTGCAGTGACAGAAACGAGTCCCTGTTTGCATTTCATTAGTTCGGGCAGAAAAGGCGGGAAAAGTGTGACTGAAATTGTTAGAAATATCACAGAACTCATTTTGTTCAGGGATGATTTTTTCTGGAAAGTTTGCGCAACCAACATACCGGAATAAAAAATGTTTCGCTCGTGTTTCTGCTTGTATGAACTAATGGGGCAACTTACGGTGTCGCCATCTAAGATTCCTTGCAGTGGCATTACTGAAGAATTTTATTCGGATGTGGTTGGTAATATATTTAAGTGCACCAGCTTTCGTCGCTATGGCTAACAATATTATCTGTATTTTACTATTTTTCCATTTGCCTATTTTCTTTCCTTGTTTCTCTTTCTCTCTATCTTCCTCGCCTTCCTCTGTATTCTTCATTTTATATTTCTTCATCTCTGTAACTTTCTCCTAATTTCTCTATCTCTCTCCCTCTCATCATTATCTTTTTCTGTTTATATATTTCCTTGCTAGTTTCTCTACTTCTTGTTTTCTAATTTTTCTTCTCTAGTTTTGCTGTTTTTCTATCTTTACTTCTCTATTTGTTGCTTTCTTTTTCTTGTACTCTAGTTTTTCTGTATTTTTTCTCTATTTCTCTATCTGGTCCTTTCATTTTTTCTTCCCAATTTTCTCCATGTCTTTCTCTTTCTTCCTCTTTTTCTACACGGACATTTCTGTTGTTGTTTTTCCCTAGTTTCTCTTTCTTCTTTTTTTCTGTATTTTCTATCACTTTCTTTCAATTTCTTATCCTCCAGTCTTCCTGCCCTTTCATTCTTTCTTTCTCTCTCCCCCTTTCTATTTTTCTTCTGTAACTTCACTTTTCCTTTCTTTGTCCATTTATCTGGTTCTTTCTATGTAGCTTCTCCTTTAATTTCCTATCATTTTCTTTCTTTCTCTGTTTATCGCTACGTGAAAAATGACTCGGCAGAGTAAGGATCTTTATGCATTTTCCAGTGTGTCTCTAGATGCACGAGTAGTATATATTGTTAATTTTTATAAATATATGCAAAAAATTGTTTTGTAGTCTTCTTCAAAGAGTTTGCTCAGGTTTAATTGTTTCCGTGAGAATGAGTTCGTAGTGCTAGTGCTACTATCCAGAAATAATATTACAATAAATTGTTTTATTTGTTTCAGATGTTTATAATTGACGACCATAAGGAAGCCTAATGAATCAAGGCCTGGACTTCTTCGAGGTAAGTGGACAATATATATTTTACTCTATGTACATTTATTACGTTTGATAAATTGCAAATTTTTGGCTTTGCCAATTAGTATTTCCATCTTTCAACACACTTACATGAATTAGTCTCTCATGACTTAAATTTTCATTTTCTAATTTCAAGTTAAAACTAGGTTTATAGTAAGTTCTGGATTGAAGATAAGGTATAAGTGAGAAAAGGCGAACGATTCTTCAAAACGGTTGACTCATTTTGTGGACACTCTGTATAAGATGCTAAATATGTGCATTGGAATCTACGAGACTAATGATTCTTCAAAACGGTTGACTCGCTTTTGGGATACCCTGTATAATATGCTATGAGATTTGAAATATGCAAGACCATGATTCGTGAAAATGATTGGCTCACTTTTGTGGCACTCTGTACAAGACCCTATTAAAATGTCTGCACCTTGTCTGGACCCAAGTTCTGGAAGGAGATGAGAATTCGACTAACGCAATTCAACACAGCTCAGATTGGCTATCAGGTTTCCTGTGGATTGTTTGATTATCGGTTTTCCTCTGAGTTGTTCTAAAGCCCATTCCCTGTCCCGGTTGGTGGGAATGAGGTAAAATAGGAACGTGGGACCTACTGTTGAGCAGCGTGCCTCTCTGTATTGATTTTTCTCTCTGGTGGGAGGGGGGAACTGCAAGAGCGAATTTCTCTCTGTGGCGATACGTAAGTGCATGTCCTTCGGATTTCATTCAGTGTAATCGAGGGAATGTGCGATATGTGTTTTTGAATTCGAGTCTCATCTTTTCGGAAAGAGAAATGAAGATACTGAGAGAGGGAAGGTGAAATTCCTAGACATAGCATCCTTCTCTATGTTTCTAATCTTCTTGTTCATCTCTCCTTGCTCTCGATGATACGAGAACTATCTAAATTAGAAAATAATTTCATTGAGAGAAAGGGTATATCAATATCGAACGTCTTAAGGTGAGAGACTCGTACTCAGGATGTCACAGGTTCAAATCCAGAGATGGTTATCCAGAAAGAAGCTTTCTTGGGTTTAATACGGCTGTCATTGTGATTTTAACTAAGACAGTAAGCATCTTCTTCCGCCTCGTTTCTTCCGCTGGCACGGTCAAGCGAATGGTACGGTCACGGAAATTTATGTATTGTAACAACACCAATGACTTTCAATGGGATCATTCAACTCAAAAATGCCCATGACTGTACAAATAAGCGTCATTAAATAAGAGAACCACAGTAATATTCAGTAAGTTGGGAATTCAAAATGTTATTGTTTACAATACGAAAGTCGAAACAGGTACGGTATTTGAACAAAGCTTATTGTATAAGAGAACTAGTATAAAAGATAAACGTATATCACTAATGTTGCATCTTACCATGAAGACACGTGGTAGCAGGGCTCGACAATATCTCGATCTCGGCCATACGGGAAGCGATGGGATCTGCACCAGGCTCCGGCCGTCTTTTCCACAGCTAAGAAGCTTTATGAAGAGACAATGACGAAACACTTTCCACCACAGATCAGCACCCTGGGGATTCGAACACATGTCTCCTACGTTGCAGTCAGGCAGCATACCGATAAAACCAGCTTGCTCAAATTATCAGGACTCATCGAATGAGACAATCTAATATAGTTATTTGAGGACCCAACCATAAAATAATAAATAGAAATGAATTGTCGAATCAAATCGGAGAGTATGTTTTCAAACCTGCAAACCAACAATGTACAGTCACGGCAATAAAAATGGGATACTTAGATCCTGAAATACCGGCTTAGATGAAACACTTTTCAATTTGAAGTTACTCTATCGCCATATAGTTAGACAACACGCATAACACATAAATGGAAGCCAGTATTCGAGAATCTAGATGTCCCATTTTTATTGCCGGTGACTGTACAAACGATATTGCTCTAACCTTGAGCAATACTTTCCTAACTGTCATAAAGACCATAAAGTGGACAGGTTGTGAAATATTAAGTGTGCTTAAAGAGACAAAGTATGTTTTAGTCTAATTTAATCTCGGATGGAAACACTGCAAGTCACACATACAGAGCATAATAACATACTCAAAATTATATGGTCACCTTTAATATCTACACCTACCAGAATAGTATTTCATCTCCTTTAAAAACCATGATAGAGGATAACGTTCCTCAGTTCGAGAAACGTGTAGGCAAATCACACAATCAGGATTCAACGTCCACATACGTGAATCCGCATAGAAATATGAATTTTTTGAGGACACACTGTTTACAGTTAATCCCATCATCTTTCTTCTCTGCTATTGGACGAGATAATCCTTGGAGAACTAATCATTCCAACGCAATCAGCATCACGTGCCATAATGAAGCTGATTTTAGTTTACATTGGATTTCTCAATTCAGCCACCCTTATCGCTACCAGCTTTTAATGTTGAGTATAGTCTCTGAATATACACTCACCTAGCTCTACGGAAATTAGTGGGTTTTATTGAAAAAAGTTTCAATGACAGTTTCTACTACCGCCATAGAGTTATGCAACACACATAACGCCTTGCAGTATTTCAGGATCTAGGTGTCCCATTTTTATTGCCGCTGACTGTACAGTGTATCAGTGCAAATACAGAATACATAGTAGAAATTTACCATATTTGTGGACGCATTGCACTGGCTTTTAAGAAGCTGAGAGTTTGCAGAATTGTTTCAAGGCGTTCTAGAAAAGTTCACAGACTTTTAAAAACTTCTGTCCTCAGCTGACGAGCACAGTTGGATAAAAAGTAGACATTTTTTTCTTTACACTACCGCAAAAATTGTGCTTGTGATACGTGTCAGGAACTAAACTTTGTTGTAAAATTGCCACTACTTACATAATTAAGCAATGAATATAACATTGGCTTGAAACATGTTCTAATTTCTTTGCACGTTTATATCAATTTAGTCGTATATCAAACAGCAACATAAGTGGTCAACATTCGATCTGGCCACCGAATTTCCCGGGTTCGAGAACTGACAGGGACGTGTGGGTGTCCTTTGTAATGGACCCACCATTATCAATTTAATTTAATCATCACTCATTATCATAGTCGCGATTATCTAGAAGCTGCAGAAATGCGACGTAAAATAGCAAATATAAGTACTAAACTCTGGTCCTTTCTGTCTTTATTTTCTAGTTGATATTTTCTGCTCTCTCTCTCTCTCTCTCTCTCTCTATGTTTATCTATTTTGTTTCTCTAGTTTCTCTGTCTTTCCTTTATTTATTTCATTCTCCTTTTCTTATTTAATATCTTTCTATTTAATATCTAAGAAACTAAAAGTTAAAATATACAAAACAGTACTTTTGCCTGTAGTATTATATGGGTGTGAAACGTGATCCCTTACATTGAAAGAGGAACATAAATTGAGAGTATTTGAAAACAAGATCCTTTGGAAAATATTTGGACCTAAAAGGGATGAGGAGACAGGTGAGTGGAGAAGGTTACATAATTTAGAACTACATAATTTGTATTCATGTCCAGATATTATTAGAATAATTAAATCAAGAAGATTTAGGTGGGCAGGCCATGTGGCACGAATGGGAGAGGAAAGATGAGTTTACAGGATTCTTGTTGGGAAACCTGATGGTAAGAGACCTGTAGGAAGGCCAAGACGAAGATGGAGGGACAACGTTGAGATAGACCTAAAGAAAATCGGTACTGATGGAAAAGAGTATATAGATCTTGCTGAAGATAGGGACAGATGTACGGCCTGTGTTGCTGCAGCCATGAACCTTCGGGTTTAAGAAGGCTAGAGATTGCTTTCTATTTTTCTTCTCAGTTTGACAAAGATTCGTAAACAAGAAGCGCAACGTGTTACCTTTTCTTTCATATTTATTAAGGGTCCCGGATTCGATACCCGGTGAAGGCACATAGTGGTTCGGATCCCACTTTAAACTGTAGGTCCAGTCCCGATTAGCTTTTCTGTGCATAAAGTGAACTTAAAACACCAACTCAACAACAACTCTTTCATATTTCACAGCTTCCCTTGCTACATTAACACGTTCGAATAAATTCAGCACAACGCCTGATATTTATGCAACCCAAATAACATAAGTGTAGTTTTGGTTGCGTTCTGAGATAGGATCCTTTCTGAGTTGCTTCTTGTTTTGTACCTTCCATATTCGGCATATAACATTTGTGGCATACTATAATAGGGCAACATACATTAGACATGCCATGGAACACGCGAATCGAACCTTGAATATATGACCGAAACACACAAGCTGGTATTGACTCAAATAGCCATCGTTAGATACTGTCACGCGCCCCTGAAAATTAGGCCAGTGCAATTATATGTTGTGTTGTGTTGCCTACATACAGGATAGGCTCTAAGCAATTAGTATAGATCCGAAACTAAACGCTTTCGAGGTAATGTTTATTGGAAACCATTTCTTTTTTTCATGGTATCTTCAAACACCCAAAATTTGCTGTAAACATTTTTCAGCACCCTGTATATTTGGTTACTGAGGACGTTTTGGCTGACGTAACCAGCTCTTGAAGTGAGAATTGTTGGAGAAGGAATTTGCTCGAGCCTCGAGGATAGCTGCGAGTATGTTTCTATGATAATTTGATGCCAGTCAGACAGGTGGGGAAGGCTTTGACTAAATGTCCCTAGCTGGAGGGGTTCCACATGCATAACGCATGCTCCGGGACATATATTCATCCATGAGGGGTCTCCGAGATAGTTGTGTTTCAAGGAAATAAAGTAAAATGAATGTGAATGAGAAAATGATCTTGTGCGAAACGATATATCGATTATTCGTTATGTGAGGAAAAAAGGCAAATGCAGGATTTTTTCTCAGGGGGAGAGGGTAACGTTGGGGATGCTATCCCCCAGTTAAAATAAAATCTTATAAAGTATCCTCCCCACTAGGATAATTTGCATAGGCATTCCCACCCACTGCATGTTCTCCATGTTGGTCCATACACCTGCGTACAGCATCCTCCCAGCTAGTAATTTCGAATTTGGACTCGGGGGGGGTTAGAGTACGATTTCATATGTTGCCCTTCAGCAATAAAAAACTGATTCCTTTATTATTACTATTATTATTATTTAATCATAAAATTGAAATTGAATAGAAAATACCTTGGTGTTTCTGTCAAGTTTGGACTTGAATTCTCTTTTCAAATAAAAACTGGATTCGACGTGCTTCCTTACATAAAAGTCTATCACTTTGTTGATGAGCATTTCTTTGTCTTTTTTGTACTTTTTCATGTCGTCTTAAAAAAATAGGATCATAGCAAATACAACAATGGGAGATAAGGTGTCATTGTTGCCGAAAAAATCAATACAAAGACACGAATTGTGTTGAAATTAAGAGAAAAATACTGCAGCAATGCTCAGTTAGCGTTCAGAGTAGGATAATCAATTATTTTAAAACTTCTGTATTTGATTGCTGAGTTGGTATGTTCGTGTTTTCACGCAACAATTTCACCAATTTCAAGATTTTCCTTATATCTCAAGGGGCAATTGTCCCCCTGGTTCCCCTTCTGCGGGCGCTCTTGCTGGGGGAACAAGCAAGGAATTTCTCATTAATATATTTCGTTGTGTCTATTTAGATATCTTGTTTTGATTTTTAAGCTGTAGCAACTTCAAACTTAAACGTTTACCGTCTTTTGAAAAGCTGTACGGACCGAAGAGACAGGCGGTCGACAACGACCCAGATATGCTGATGGCGAGAGGGCCATTTCTGCACAATTTCACCCACACCAGTTCCAGGCAGGAACTGTCAGACGAAGATAACATCCCCTCCTCCCCGTCTTTCGGTCTGTACGATGACACCCACACGCATGCACACGCTCCAAAAAAAAAGAGCACGAATCGGACAAAGGACGTTTTGATGAAGGTAGAGCATACGGATGGACCTTGTGCCCCATTTTCCATTACTTCTTCCACTGTGTCCAACTGTTCCTTTCACAATAATCGCCCCCCATCCCCATCCCGAGAATCGCCGCTTTGGATGGAACCCTCATTGAAAACTGCTCAAATAATGGGGAAAAAAGCGAGCAATGCTTTCAGAACACACCACCGTCCCTTTGAAACGTGATGGTCCACCCCGAGAGTTAAACAATAGAGTGAAAAATGAAAGAGAGGTGGTTTGGGGGAGGCATGGGGGTTGACGAAGGGAGGGTGGGGTCAGGACGATGAGTGTCTAAGTGCGGGAGAAATTTTAAAGTAGAATATTCCCGCCATTTTCCTTCATGAGGCATCATAAATGTTTCGTGCTGCCTTTCTCCGGGTGTTCTCTTTTGACGTGGACAGGCATTCTGTGCAGGAGTGGGCTCCGATGTGAATATAATATTATGGAACCTTCTCTCGAAAGGCGACCAGATGTAGTGAATAGTGGGACACGCAGATTTCATGTAAAATGCAGACGGTTCTCTCTTTTCACCAGAAAATTGCTTTATATTTCCAGATATCTTGAGTTTCCATTGAGACAGGAATTGAGGTTTAGAAAAAGGATCCAAGGTAATTTGAATCTAGTATTTTTCATACACGGAACTTTTCAATTAGATATATTGCTTGCAAGGTTTAGAAATGTGTGGGTACAGTCAAATAGGACGTCCTAGTTCCGGTAATCTCTTGGCTACGAATAAGCTTTAGAATGTGTATATTAGAAGAGCACACAGAAATGCAAAATTTATGAACCGCCCTTGCCAGAAGTTTATTGTTGTACTTTATGAACACCCTGTATATAGATATTGGGAATTTAGAACTGAAGCTGAAATTATCAATTAAGCGAGGTTGAAGAGGGGCTAGGTCATGCCACAACCACGCGATACATTCTCGAGGTCATATACAAAGAATAGGGGGAGCTTGTTGAGACTATGAGAATGAACAGATTGACCGAATTTCGACCTATTTCGATTCTTTATAAAATGAATGGAGAGTATGGTTGTTGAATCCTACATGCAAGTGATCTCTGTGGTCAATCTGTTGGCCTCTCGTGGTGCAAAGAAGAGCGTATTGTTTCGAACCACTGAAAAGTCAAATATATTGCAAAAATTACAAATTTAAATCAACACAAATAACAGTATTTAAACTAACAAATATATCAAACAGATGTATGTGAAATTAACAGAAAACAAATAAACTATTACATATTATCTTTCATTTCATCATACACATGTAGTTGCTGTTGTCAACGTTTCGTTAAAAATTATAAAATGTTTATAATTTGTTTGATTCGATTTTTGATATTTAGTGTCTTTTTTCTTTGACTTTTGGCTAATCGCAACCATGAGGATGATACGAAATTGATGAAGAGACAAGCACGAAGATCGCCTATGCACAGGTCGGGATTTGAACCCTAACCCCTTGACTTCGTAGCGCGCAATGCTAGCCACTCCATGACGGAGATCGGCTATAATTTGTTTATATAACGTAGAATTTACCCTAAGAAACAACATCGTGTTTCTTTCAATGATATTATGCGTAAGAGTTATGGCTATTATAATTATTTGCATTGTGTGGAAACTATTAGAAACTACACTTTGTCTAGGGAATATCAAGTAGTGAGTAGTGACGCGAAAGAGCTCGACCAATGCGCGCGTTAGAGGGCAAACGAGTACATGGAGGGGAAAACGCGACTGCAGCTACCAGCCGTTGGCAGCACCGCGCACTGCTTTTCCCCGAACACTCGCTTTCTCCCCTTCTCTACCGTTATGCGCTCCATTGCTCCACAGATTCCCGAGACAGAGTGTAAGTCTTATACCATATATGCCATGTGTATGTATTGGTCTACAACAAAATCTTTGTTCATTTGTCCCTCATCATCTTAATACACAGAGTTTCATAAAATTCCGTCTACAAATTCTCGAGATATCACAGCAACATTCTTTTTGGTAGAACTACAGAAATGTAATTGGATCTCTCTTTAGCGCTTGTAAAAAACTCTAATAAAATTTCAGCAGAGTCCGCCCATATTTTATTACGTAATCCGGCCAGAGACAAACCTTTTTAGTGACAAAATAACCTACTTGTAGTAGTAAATATGATCAAGAGATAACACGCCATATATGCATATATATTTTCTAAAAAAAATCTCGTTTATCTAGAAACATTGCACACCGTACTGTTGTAGTGACCATAATAGCGGCCAACAATTGCTATGAATTACGACGAGCATTAGATGAAACTGCCGCCCAAACGCAGGCCGTTCCAGCTCTGAAACTGAGATACAGGAGTGAATCCAGGTCTGCCATTTTTATCCTGGCAATAACCTGGAACGTACGAGCCAATAAATCTTGATTATCATCACTAGAGAGGTCCCGGGGGCTGCAGTTTTCATTACACCTTGTGGCAACTATGATTTTTTTTTGCCGCAGGTGAATATTTTATTCATTACTGGACCTCTTCATATAAAATTCATGTGGTCGCTGCGAAATATCTGTTTGGGTCCAGCGTTGGCGTTTCTGCTTTAGACCTGAATTGAAAAGCTACAATTTACAATAGAAATAGCCGCTTATTATTTGCATTAAAGTTTCTGGGCAGCTAGAAGATGAAAAGTTAGTGTCTGGCCTATAGGAGAGATGCACAAATTCTTTCATCGCGCTGTCGTGATAGGAAATTCTACTCTGGCACAATTATTTATGTCGGTGAAATTCTTGTCATTTTAGGTTCTTTGCTAATTTTACGTCACTGTTTACCTATTGGGTTAATCATAACGACAAGATTAAATGATCAAATGATGAAATTAGTCATACCTATCCAGGGTTTGAACTTGAGACCTCTGGTTTCGTAGTGTATTATGTTATTACTATGTAACAGAGGTTGGTGTGTGTGTGTGTGTGTGTGTGTAAGATAGAGAGGAAAACACCCATAAACTTTCTGGTGTGTATGTTCTAGGGGTTGAGACTGATCGACATGAAAAATTAAAACACCTTAAGGGGTGAATTTCGAAAAATTCTACCTTGGTGGAAGCTTACGTCATAAAGGGAGGTACCCTTAAACGTTCAAGTTTCTAGGTCTAGGGATTTGTGCCTATCGTTGGTGAGTCAGTGAGTGAGGACAAGTTATTTTCAGTGGACCAAACAACACGACTGGATACTACTTATAGCATAAGAACGTACGTATTATCCGCGAACGAAATTCACGTAGAAAGTTATCGCATATTGAGATAAATGTTTAATGAAGAAATATAAATATGCTGACCAAGGCAGTAATTTATTTTATTAAAAACATAAACTAAACGTAACGTTTCAACCTTCTAGCAAGGTCTTCTTCAGACTCTGTATCAAATACAAAAGTAACAAGATGCAAAAACAGGGCATTATATATACACAAACATTACTCCCTCCAGACTATTAGAAAGTGAGATATCAAAAATAAATTTTAAAAAGAATATGGAGGACAGAATAAAGAAAATATGCACGAAGGAATGTGAAAAAGAAGGCAAAATAAATAGCCTATGGAAACAGCTGGAAAAGAATGGCTATGAGAAGCAGGATAGACTGGACATAAACAGAAGAAGGAAGAAAAGAGGAAGGGGAGAATTGGAAGAGAAAGAAAAAGAGGAAGCGAAAGAGAGAAGGTTTGGAATAAGGAGTATGGGGAAGACCACAGAAAAGATATGCAAAGTGCTTAGGAAAGCGGGCATTAAAACTTACAGGAAGGGAGGGAGAGGCATCTTAGCAATAGCGAAGAATGCAAACAAGAAAAAGGAAAACAGAGAAGAGGAAGAGGAAGGGATTATCTACGAAGTAAAATGTAAAGAATGTCCGAGTGTGTACATAGGAGAATCGAAAAAGAGACTGAAAGACAGGTTGAAACAACATAGGAATGATGTACGACTTAAGAGAGAGAGAAATGCGATATTTAAACACACGAGAGAAACAGGACATGACATAGAGTGGGATGATAATAAGCAGATAGGAAGGGAGAAGAGAATGCTAGTGAGAAAATGGAAGGAGGCCAAGGAAATAGAAAAGAAAGGTGAAGAAAACACAATTAACTGGAATGGGGGCCTGAAGTTAAACAAAGAATGAAAGAATTTGTTAGAAAGAGTGGAAAGGACAAGAGAGAAAGAGGAGAGGAGAAGGAAGAAAAATGAAGGAAAAGAGCGTGAGATATAAATCCCAACTACATTCTATATGGAAGTAAATATGTTTAGCCTTTTAGGTGAAAGTACAGTTGACAAGGGAAAGCGACCTGCTAGAAAGTTCCAGAACAACTTTCTAATAGTCTGGAGGGAGTAATGTTTGTGTATATATAATGCCCTGTTTTTGTATCTTGTTACTTTTGTACTTGATACAGAGTCTGAAAAGACCTTGCTAGAAGGTTGAAACGTTACGTTTAGTTTATGTCTTTAATAAAATAAATTACTGCCTTGGTCAGCATATTTATATTTTTTCATAATCATGGAAACAAGGCTTAATGGTGTTATAAATGTTTAATGTCTTCACATACGTTGTGTGGTAATAATTAGTGTGTTTTCCGAGAGAATTCCGTCCGAATACTGCAGTAAGAGTTGCACTGACATTGATCTTACTCTCAATCATGTTCTATTTCACTCTAATATACACAGTCTGACTACTAGTAATAACAGTCGTTATCAAATTAAATGAAACAAAATTGTTTGAACATTACCTATTTTTTACTCAAGGGACATTCATTGATACATCAGTTGGAACGGTTAACAAACATTTGAAAGTCTTCATGTGGTATGACTTGAAGATTCGACGTCATAAGCTGTTGGATGTTTCTGTGTTCACCCAAATTACCTGCTTTTAGCCAATGTATTGTTTACACACTTAATAATGGAAATAAAGGGCCTCCCTGATGGCGCAGTGCTAGCGTCGTCGCCTTGTAATCAAAGGATCCCAGGTTCGATATCCGGTGGACGCACATAGTGGTTTGGATTCCACTCTAAACTGCAGGTCCAGTCCCGAATAGCCTTTCTGTGTATAAAGTGGACTTAAAACAACAATTCAATTTAATAGAAATAAAGTCTTAAACCTCCAGTTGCAAACCACACAGGTTCTACGCAGCAGGTAGAACTACGCAACTGCCAGTCCTAAGACTAAATAAAGCATGAAGAGAACGTTTGTAAAATGGCATGTAGCAATTGACCTCCTTTCCCTCAGATATGTAATCAAATTCCACGTCACCTGCCACTTCCAGCAATATATGTGTTGCCCCACCCATGCAGAATTTCACCCCTGTACTCTAAATCCAATAATTTTGCTTGTACGCATATTCCTTGTACGCAGCGTCCTCGACAACTCCTATACACACCCATGCATACACACACATACACACACACACACACACAGTATTTGTGAAAGGTTAAATGCCTCATGCACTATGCGAATCAAGTTTTTTGCTTTTGGGGGCTGTTGCCCACTCAGTGGCGTACTTGTGATTTGGTTTTAGCAAATAGTTTTTCTTTTCGTTATGCAAATTCAAATATATGTCTCTAGTCAGTTAGTAAACTATACTATTTCCTTGCATATTTAAGTACATTAGAGCATTGATTCTAATCTAAGTCATTAAATCTTATGATAACACTAGCTGATTACCCGGCGTTGATTGGGTATTTATTTATACCAATAATGAATTCTAACTATAGTGTAAAATGTAACTAATTTTAAATGTGATCATGAATGTTCCACGTAGCTTAGCGACTCCGAAAACTGTGGATTCGACACTAATCTAGGTCATTTGTGGCGTTTTATTTTTCACCCCTCTCACTCCCCATGCCGATAGGAGATGAACTTGGAGTTGAACAGCATTGGGAGTGACACGAAAACTATGGATTCCATTCGCAACACAGCCTGATTGTTAGACAACCCGAGAAATACTATCGCTGTGCGGATTGCATAGAGTCACGGATGTCTGTTTGTGCGGAATTTAATATCGGTGGTTCTCGATTATTTTTACATGTCACCCCTTCCCACCCCACCCCTAGGGATGCCAGGCGTGTCTTACCCCAACAGTATTTCTTTCCAGATTGCAAGTGATTCGTGTACTAAGTTTGGTTGAAATTGCTCCAGGCGTTCGAGAGTTATGCCGGAACAAACAAATATACATATCCACACATACAAATACAATACATCCAATTATATATATATATATATATATATATATATATATATAGAAGATAAATAGATAGATTTATAAGTAATTTAGAAACAGCATATTTATATTATAATATAACCCAAAAACCGTACACAAGAAGAGCTATCGAACTAGTAACATAGAAAACTTTGCAAAATTTCTATTGCGAGGTTCTAACTTTATTTCTATTTAACCTACCCACAAGTTTCTTGTGAGCACCTAAATAAATGTTCGGTGAGGTTTGTCAGTTGCAGAATGATGACCTCCTCTAATCCACAAGGCTATATACTTTTCGGCGTGGAAATATTTAGTCACTGCAGTATTAATAGGCACGAACGATTTTTCAGTTGGGTTGGATTCACAGTTAATAATAAATACAGGGTGGCCCAAAAAAAGGTAACCGAAATGTAGAACCGTTGTATTATGTGTTTGGTTACATTTTTTTGGGCCACCTTGTAGTATACTATATCCTTTCGATTCCACTTTCCTTGAGGGAAGTAAAAAATATTCATGGCAGGGATGAAAATAATTTTCTTTTGCGGGAATAAAATGTTTTGTGGGATTAATCCCAGCACTCCCCCCCCGCCTCTCCGTTAATTCGCACACTGCTTACTGCTTGGAATCGTAGCAATGAGATACTTGGAAGAGTATAGAGTTCTTTAACATATAAGGATATGAGCATATGAAAAGCGTATCCGTATTTCTGATTCTTGAATGCTTATCAACTAAGTGCCAAAGATATTTCCATGTGATTGCAATGCAATTTTCTTCTACCTAACCATCAGAACACGCTTGTTCGACTTCTTAAGAGCAATCGAAGGAGAGAACTTCCTCTCTCGCGGTTGTAAATTTATGCGGACCTAATCAGCTGTTCCGGGGAGCGGACTTTCTGGATGACTGTCATTGTGAAGACGACGTTGTCGGATGATGAAAAGCGTGACGTCATCCCGCGGGCGGGTTGTTCCATTTTCGTCCTTCCCACGCACTTCAGGCCCATCATCGCCCGTTCCTTATTCAATTTGTGATCCGGACGGTGATGCGGGGATGGTTTGGAGTGATGCTCGACTCCTTCCTGGGATTGGTTCATCATTTGGTCCTCTCAAGCGAGCGGAGGCAGTGTTGTCGCACAGTGCGCCTATTTTCCACGAGTCGTGATTAAAATTATTCACTTTGTTGCACTTTTTTGGAAGAGGAGTTTCTCTTTTCATAGAAGTCGACGAGTTTCAAGATGGCGGTTGAACGTGGAAAACTTTCGAAAATATACTTCACACGGTACACTCTGCCCCGCGTAACGGCAGACCAAAGTATACACATCAAAAAAGTTTGGAAACACCCACAGTACCGGGTATTAGAGAAAGAAAACGAGGTATAGACGTCATTAAAAAAAATGAATAGTTTATTTGTGGAAATCTTTGACTACAGTACAGTGAAACGAAATGACAATCCCAGTCAAGTGACAGACGAAAAAACAAAGTATGCCATTATGGCGAAAATGGAACAAAAAAGATAGCACATGACCTGATCTCTGCATAGCACATGGTCCATCTCAGTAGTGAGTAACGTCTCCTCGTACACGTCTCAGGTCATTCACACGTTGTGGCATACCACTGATGAGGCTGTCGATGAACTCTTGGTCCATCATATCCCACTCGTCTTCTGCCGCTCTTCGGAGGTCGTTCAGTGTTGAGGGAGGTGGTACACGCTTCCGGACAGCCCTTTTCAGCCTGTCCCATACATGTTCGATGAGTTCATGTCTTCGGAAAATGGGAGCCAGTATATTCGAGTAATACCTGCATTGTCGATGAACGCTCCTACAATCCGCGCCCTGTGACATCGAGCATTGTCATCCTGCAACATGAAAGCATCTCCCACAGCAGCAGAAAAGGCGCAACAAACGTTCCAAAATACAGCCCCGATATGTGACAGCATTCATAGACCCTTGGACAGCAACCAGTGGCGTGCGACGTCCCATCGTGACACCACCCCAAAACATGACTGAGCCACCTCCCTGTTGATGCCGCTCCACCACATACCGAGCTCGAGCAATGCTACCTGACTCTCGCCACACACGTATTCATCGCTGAATGTCCCAGTCGTGGTGTTGTTGAGCCCACCGATATCGCACACTACGGCGTGTCGTGGTTAACGGGGGCGCTCTCCAGGGACGTCGTGCATGGAACCGTGCAATATGGAGCCGATCGCGAATGGTTTGTGGGGCCACATGTACCTGTAGCTCCGAACATGTCATTTCTGAGGTCTGCAGCAGTGCGTTCGGGGTTTCTCCGTGCAAGAATTCGCACATAGCGCTCCTGTGCTAGGGTGGACGAACAGGGACGACCACTGCGAGGACGATCGACGATGCCTCCAGTCTCCACATACTGTTTCCATGTCTTGGACACGGCAGATACACTCACACCCACTCGTCGGGCAACTTGACGATAAAAATAACCTTCCTCCACGTAAGTGACAATTTGAACACGAATGTATTCTGATATCGCTACTGGGGGCATTTTTCTACCCAGGCAGGTGCGTTTCACTTACAGCAACACACGGAAACACAATGCGTCTTACCGTACTGAAAGCTCGGAGTGGTTGTGAGTTGAACTATTCCCATGCAAACGGCTGATAGCCGAAGTTACGTTTTCCCCTCCATGCACTCACTTGCGCTCTCACGCGTTCATGGGTCGAGCACTTTTGACTCACTGCCTGTGCTGAGATTTGTCTTCGTTCGCTTGCTCCAAAGATTCTCGGGACATAGTGTAGATACGCGGTAGTAATGGGAAATATTCTAAATAAAGGTGTTTAGTGCCTGTGTGCTACTGTAACCAAACTGGGACGTAACTTCAGACACTTTATTTCATTTTCTTGTCCGAATATGTCTTCTACCTTAACGAAACAATACTAAACTGTGAAATTCATCCAAAGCTTGAATTTTCATTTGAAGTCCAGTTTACACATATATCGCAAACATTTGCCTACTGTATCTTTTTTCCTTTTAGATAATTTCCAAAAAAGTGTTTTTCTTGGACAAAGAATAAAAAGTACATTATTACTTTAGTTAGTGAAATAAGGACGAGTGCAAACAAGTTAAAACTCGAAGTTGAAGTTGCAAAATGCGTTATGCTCCAGAAAATGACTAACAGTAGGTTTCGCTATTAAACAGCAGTTTTTTTCAAGATAAACTAGTTGGGACTGGACCTACAGTTTTAAGTGGGATCTGAATCAGTATGTATCTACCTGGTATCGAACCCAGGACCTGTTGATTACAAGGTGACGACATTACGCCACCAGCTAGGCCCAAAATTAGTCGCAAGCAAATAAATAATAGAGATATTAGTGTATTGCTTTTCTACCCCTTTTGGTTTCTCACGGCAATGAGATTGAACTGAGAATAAACCATGAAAATATATTATATATTCGCCTTGCTCAGGAACACAAAGACGCTAGCACTTTACTAAAAGAGTGAGCCACATAGGTCAGAAAAAATGAAGCTTATTAAGTGCCTTCCGTAGCGCCTAATTATACCTGGCGAAGTACAGTCAGAGAAAGTAGTTCTTGGGCCACGAGACCTACGATATCATAACATCTTAGAGACTGTTGTCTATGCAACCCAAATAACAAAATTGTCACTTAGGTTTTCCTGGTGAACCTGGCTTCTCGGGAACGATTGAATAGCTATTGACAGCAGCGTGAGTCATACCCCCAGGCCCAGCCATAACAAACAACAGCTGGTTGCAGTGAGACCAGCAGAAAAAGTTTCAGGAATTGGTTTCTTAACAACAGCTACTCGTAAGGATATGTTCTCTTTACTGATATTAGAGTCATTGTCAAGAAAGTTCACTGAAATTGTGGTTTTCATCGAATCATCATCGCGCAACACACATGCTGTCAACCCAGAAGTCCTTGAAAAATATTGGAGTTAAAAACAACTACTTGACAAATGATAAAACGAATCGATATTCATTAGTCCCAACTTAGAATTTTGTGTAAGGCATGGATCATCATGTCCTATTATCCATTTCATAGCTTCATTAATTACCTATCCTCATCGCCTTTGTTGACGCAAGTGCTAGAAAAGCAATATGAAATAAGCAAAATCAAGAAGTTACATTTTCATCGATTTCACGCGGCGATAGACAAAGTTTCATTAATCGGGAACCAAGGCCCTCCTCGTTCTGCTTCATTGTCATTTTCCCTCCAGTTTGCCTGGCGCGATTAACCTGATGTTGATTAATGCAACATTAATTAAAATAACCAACCAACGAAACAATACACAAAGTGCACCAAAGCGGCGCATATTATGAATAGGTAAACTGTGATATTATGCTAATTTAGAATTTAGTAATAAAATGGGAATTTTGGGGCGTTCAGTTAAGTGGCTGCACATCCATTACGTTATCGCGATATCATCAAATTGTACGAAGCGTGTCTACACCTACGTAAAGTGCCAGTCCCCGTGATGGAATATTTAGCGCAAAGCCAGGGCTTTAAGATCAAATTTGTTTTGTTATTGTTTTTATTAGTAATTTTCTCAGTTTTCTTCCTCTGAAGTTAAATTATTCATGACAACGATTTATGATTACATTAAACACATGAATGAACATACACAATGGACCCATTTTGGTTGGAACTCGAACTCGGAACCTTGTTCGGCAAGAAATACAAATATCCATAAGGCATGAGTGTTTCATTGGAGATGTTCCTCTACTTCCGTCATTTTATCACTAATATATTTCTTTAATATACAATAATAAATCACAACTACCTAAAAATAAATATTATTTTGCATTTTCACGTGCACATGTTTTTTTACGGTTAGAGTGTGAACTGGCACCTGTTTATTTAGATTGTTCATTATGTTTCGTGTGTAGTTAAAGATAGGGAAAATGCTTGTGGATCGATTAGGGCAATAAGAATTCCGTCCGTGACGGAGTGGTTAGCACAGTGTGCTACGATGTCTGATGTCCTGGGTTCGAATACCGTCGTGCGTATGGGTGTTCTTTGTGAGTGCCCCTTCATCAATTCTATTATATCACTCATCCTCGTCGTCGCGATTAGTAAAAGGTGAAAGGAAAACGACACTAATAAGAAAATAAAAAGAGGTTATAAGAAGCATTCTTATTTCCGGACGTGTCCTAGATTTTAGATTTGTGTCTGGCCTCCGGAAGAATTTGAAAGAAATCACAAATGTCTTATACGTATTTTGGGCATCACGTAACTTCAAATTAGATGGAGAAACAGAAAATCTGAGGGAAGTCTGAGATAACGTGATTCCTTGAAGAAGTATGCTTACATCAAAGAGTGTGCATGGTTGCTACTGGATATTCGGAAAAGCAATTACAATCCCAGCTCAGAAATTACTTCCCGATTTTCTAGATCCGGAAAGGTCCAGATATATGTATAAAAATGCTTACTTTGTGAAGTTTTATCGATACAATAAGTGTCGGTAATTTGTTCGAAGTAACAAGTTTCATTCCAGAAATTACATAAACAGTCCTTATTGGATTGATTGATTTGGTGTTTTAAGTCCACTTTATGCACAGTAAGGCTAATCGGGACTGGACCTACAGTTTTATAGTGGGATCTGAACCGCTATGTGCCTCCACCGGGTATCGAACCCGGGACCCCTTGATTACAAGGCAATGACGCTACCACTTCGCCATCTGTGGGGCCCTCAGTCCTTATTGGTAAAACAAGGCACAAAATTCTGTTTTTTTTTCAGTGTATAGCAGTTTTTTACATTTCAATAAACAAGAACTTCCAGACTTTGTTTACGAAATTGTGAACTTTTTCCTTCCCGAATTCATGGATTTTTTTCCCTTCCTGGCCCCGTCTCGACGAAAAACGTTCTGTCTTGCATACACAAGTTGAAATCACGTACGGCTGTGCTATTAGTTAGCAGTTGAAGAATTTTTAAATCAACCTTTCACTTCAATATTAATTTTTGAGCTGAAGATGTGTCATATTCTCGTTATATGTTAAGATGTTCTAGTAACCTATTATATTTACTGGAAATGCGATCGTGTCCAACATTTGGAGACAATTTGTCCTACTTTCCGCTGAAGAGTGATCTGATAGCCCTATGTGTGATAAGAACGGTTTTTACTCAATTTCTGATATAATTTATTCCAGCATTTCCTTCAACTTCTATTACCTTGTTATTACCTTAAATGATTACACAACTTTTCCTTCGTGCTCGACCTTTGGGTTCAGAAATGTTTACAACACCCCCATCTCCCGCATGTAAATAGCAGGAGGCAACAACACTCTGGAAGACCATAATGTATACAACTTGTTTACTACATATTGTAGAATGTTAGCTTGATATAACTGTGGATTGGAACGAACGAAATAAAATACCTGTTTCATACGCACACTGGAACGAGCGCAGGCCTGCTGTGAGTCACTCCGGCAGTGAAGGTCACTGATCGAAGCAGTTGTTGCTTGCTTGCTACAAGCAGGCGCCTTATCTCTGCTCAAGGAAACACAGAAATGTTCGTTACTTTTTCTTTCGCCAGACTAATGGTGAACATTTACAGGAACGTAAGGAGTAGTATCGTATTTTATTGGAAGTATGTTTCGTGACGTATAAAAGATATCATAACAATATGTAAATCTCTTTTGTGGCCTACACTAAACTTATGTTAAAGTTTCATTGACATGTGAAAGCGGAAATTTAGAGATCCTTCTTCCTTACATTTCTAAACAACCGAAGAGTGGGGTGAACGTGAAACTACTTATTGTTCGCAACACCGATATGTATTATACAAATGGTCTCTAATAAAAAACCCTATTACATCACAGGAAGTGATTTTAAGACAATTCTACCATGTATCCAACGTAACCAATATTCAGATTGATTCCAATCTTCTGTTTGGCTTTTTTTGTGTCGCATTTTTATATCTTGCGATAATCGCGACGATGAAGATGATGGGTAATGATGCGAATGCAATGCTACATCTAAGCCTCGACAGGTTTCGAACCTGGATCCTCTGGCTTTGTAGAGAGTTACGGTGATTTTTATTTTTATTTTCATTTGGTATTTAAGTCCACTTTATGCACAAAAAGGCTAATCGAGACTGCTTCTACAACTTAAAGTGGGATCCGAACCACTATGTGTCTCCACCGGGTATCGAACCGGGGACTCCTTGATTACAATGCGACTCCGCTACTACTGCGCCATGGGGAAGGCTAAGAGAGAGAGAGAGAGAGAGAGAGAGAGAGAGAGAGAGAGAGAGAGAGATTTACGGTGACTACGGTAATGAAGAATTGAAAGTAGCAGAACGACTAAGCTATTCTTTAGTCAATGAATATTATGAATGTCAGTTCAAATTGGAAAAAAAATAATACGAAATTTCCAGAGTGCGTTATAAATCGTAATTTTTCTCTTTTCACACATTATTTTGCTACTAGATAATTGCATGCTAAGATGTAGAAAATGCTACATTTTCAGTGTGTCGAATTGAGATTTATTTCTGAGAATGGAGTATTGGGAAAAGGATCACCTCACATGTTTAGATGATACCCTCCCACCACACACACACACACACACACACACACACACACAAAGGATAACGTCTATTGTTCTTATATCGAAATATAACATGTATAAATTGTGTCACGAAGAATTGGAGCCTATTCACATCCCTACGGAATTTGGAAGAAAGCCCACGTAGAGATTGGGAAGTTCTGTTCCGACAAAATCGGGATGTATGTAATATAGTAAATTAAAAAGCAAAGTGCTACCTTGTGCTTTGCACCAAGCCGTTAAGGCGTATAGGGGGTGTGGGGTTAGGGCGCCAAGATTTCTTCATCAGGCCGAAGGTGGGGATGATGTGATCAGCACGACGCCCCTGGCCGCCTTAACCCCCCACCCCAGTTTCCTCCAGGTACCCACTTTATACGAAGCTGGGTGGGTACCAGAGCAGCTTGAACAGATGGACAAAATTCCGATTCTCCCCCGTCGGTGATCGAAGCCAGATCTCTCGCATGATATTAAAACGCCCTAACGATTGAGCTACTGCGGCACATATAGTGTAGTAGCCTATATAATTAAGGCAAGAATTGTTTTAGTGTTTCGTTCAACGTTTTTAGGCGCATCATTTTCGGAGATATAACGTGTAGCTCTTGTCGGTTGTGCGACCTGGCTTGAGAAAAGGCGATTTTCTGACGAACAACATTCAACCTGACAGGTCACGTGACTTTCCTATATTTCCTGTGCCTGTTGGCTTTCGCATGAAAGACGAGTTGCTCTTAAAACAGACAGAATCACCCGATCACCTAAAGGTGCAATGTGTGTTGCCTACCCTTCCGGCATTATTTACTGCCATTGAAGTCTTATGGGGAAGAACTTTTTTCCACCACTGTACGTGAGTTAGTAAGTTAAAACTCGATTAATACATAATCTCCCTGTCCACGAACTAAGACCAGCTAAATGAATTCGTACAAGTTCAGCGACGTAGCTCTCAGAAGCTAACGCAAGTCTCCATTTGACGAGAGAGCAAAGAAGATATATTTTCCATTGGCTCGATAGAGCACCAGAACAGTCTGGTTAGTTTCCAGCGATGAACATCAGGGTATGAGAGGGAGAAAGTTTGCTATCTCAACTTTCTTTCTGTGGAGGGGAGAAGAATTTAGTAGTGACAGATGAAGACGAAAATCGATAGCACGTTAACAAACCTGTAGAGCGGAGTTGTTCACGCTTCCTCCCAGCCACCACAATAAGAAAGTTTCCGAGTCTCTACAGAGGTATGTAATGCACGGTTCGAGCATATCGTGTAGGTTAGTGTGTGTGTGTGTGTCGCTCTATCCGTACTAACGAGAACATACTCTCTTAACGGTCTGAGGACATTTCGCAGCAACATTAGATCCCAGGACTTCCTCGGAACGTTCAGACATTGCTCATACAGCCTCTGGTTCTTTTCCCAAAAGTTTCTTGGTACGCACACTCCATCCCAATCTCTGGAGCAAGACGAACGAAAACAAGTCTCTGCGCAAGTAGTGACTAAAGAAGGATCAATCAATGAACGCGTGTGAGGTAACGAGATTGCACGGAGCGGAATAATTGACTGCAGCCTTTTGCAGGAGTGTTCTGTTTCGCTCCGCCCGCTCGCTTTCTCCCCTTCTCTGCCGTTATGCGAGATCTAGCTCCAGGAACTCCCGGGATAGAGTATAGGAGAAACCGCGGCTGCAGGTACCAGCCGTTTGCGGTGCTTTGCTTCGTCCACTCGCTTTCTCCCCCTTCTATACCGTTTTGCGCGGCTTTTTTCCACACATTCCCGAGACAGAGTATAGGTTCGATATTTGTAACACGAAACACAAGCGTGTATGCGTGTTGGTATAGCTGTGTAAACGAAGACCTAGAACTGCTAACACATAACGGGTCGAGAACATTTTACCGGAATCGTAGATCCCAGGACGTCCTCAGAACGTTCTGGCAATTTTTCTAATATTTGCAGGTATTTCACACCTTCTAGTGATTTTCGCAAGCTTGACTCGGAACATTGGATTGTTGCTCACTGTTTTAATTTCACCAATTGTATTTACTATGTACATTGTTTTGTTTTTTAAAATGCTACTATGTTCCAATGAACAGGTATCAATGTAGTGACCATCTAAACCTAAACGCCGTACCAGCTAACTGTAGACCAGGCGAACGAGAACAAGTCTCTGCGCAAGTAGTGACGCGAGACGGCTCCACCAATGAACAGGGGCAGAAACGGGATTGTGTAATGGGCGACGTGAGTTAACAGTTCTCTCTGCAAGCGTTGCAAACTTTTGTAAAGGATAATACCGAACGCACATGGCAAAAGGCCCGTATTTTTATCTGCAGGTCCGTACGATTGGTTTAAGAATTTCTTAGGGAAATATTAAGGATAAAACTGAAAGAGAAAATTTTGACAAGCCGTGCATTTAGCGTACGGACTAAGGTCTGGACCGTACTGTTGGCAACGCTGCACTTTCACCACTCGGTTTTCCTCCTCTGCCGATATGCGCGGTCCTACTCTACAGTTAGCTGGGACAGGATATAGTGTTACAGGCTTCCAAACTTTGTGTTAATAAAAGCCAATTTTGCACCAACACTAGAATGGATGTTCAGTTACACTAAATCTAAGTAATTGTAAAACAACAACCTTTACAGTGTAAACTTAGAAATTGGACCTTCACACTTTTAATATTTTAGAAAATATTCACTTTATCTCTGAGCCTAAGAGACTAATTTATAAAAATAAGAAACATATTTCAAACGATGCAACAGTTCTAGATAGGTTATAAGAATTCTTCAATTCCTACATCCATTTTAGAGTTGCCAAAGAGAAAGGTGCTCTATTCCTGCACTTATTGTAGACGCACTAAAGTATTTTTCCAAAATTTGTTTTTGTACTGGAGTAAGCTAATCAGTACTGGATCTGTAGTTCATATCGTGAACCGAAGCACTTCACCTGAAATCGAACCAAACACTCTTGATTGTAAGGCAACAGCTTTAGGTTATCCAGTATCGGGGAAGCACCGCCCCTTTTCGAGTCGGAATACCTTAACTGCTGAAATCCCTGCACCCATTTTATTACTTGCAAATTCACAATAAAAATGTCCAGTATAAGTGTTATTGCATTACTTTACATAACAGAAGTATGCAAAGCTCTAGTTTAGAAATTCATACTTTTCTCCAACATATGTATCCCACGTTACAGTTGACAGAAACATAAAGTGCTTTATCCTTTTAAATATTCATAAATAGCACTCGAGAGATTGAACATAAATTCGCCCAAGTTTCACATTGCTAGGCAAAACTTTATAAGAGTCGTTTATAGCGAAGAGCACCTAAAGCTAGATGGCAGAAACAGTTGGGGGGGGGGCTATTTTCTGGAAAAGTATGAAAACTTGACGGATCATTGGTTTGGGGGGTTAGGAACACAGTTTTAACGCTACTTCAGACGACAATAAAGAAGCACTCAGACAGAGCGTTTCGAGCGTGGACACCGGGCCTGCACCGTGTCATTATATTCCCATATATCACGTTAACGTTGTTTATATAGCCGCGTGACCGAGTGTCTGTCTTCGCCGCCCCCTCCCCTTGCCACGGTGCCAGTTACCGAGTTCCTGCTCAAATGGCGTGTTGTCGGTTTTGACATGGTTCATAAATTTTTTTCTCGGCTCCCGTTGCCTTCTGAGGGAAGCTGCATGTTGCTATTTACTTAGCTTCCCCCCTATTCGATGGTTCTGCGTAATGATTGAGAACTCAATTGCTTGTCATTATTGTCGACAGCTGCGGGTAATTTACCCAAAGTGCTAAGGGTTACAATTTCTTACAAAATTGGCGAATTTAGCTACCAAGATTCTTCTTAGTGTATTAGCTTTATAGATGGCAAGCAAGTAACTGGGAACTTATTCAAATAAAACGTGCTGCTAACATGTTGATTAAGTTCACGTGTTACGAAACACCGTCAAATTACATGCATACTGAGATGTAACATGTCCTGTAACTTTGAAAGTAACGACCTGATAATGGGGTAAACTTCGATTACAGAGACTGACACGATACTTAATGTAGAATAACAGAGTATTTATCCACACTCATAAAGAGTATGACTACGTGCTCAGCCTTAAACGTAACGAGCATGATTAGGTGCTCAGCCTCGAACGTACGGAAAATGACGTGGTCCTCGGCCTTGAACGTAATATGCATGAGGTGTTTCTCGGCATGGTCTACGTGGACACTTTGTTGAATTATGGCAGTTCCGACGCCACATTAACATCAAAATGAACAAATCAATAGAGACATTGAAAGCGCCTTATATGCTACCAATTTACTTGTTTTTATTTGACTAATGATGCACCCGAACTACTAAATTATAAGCGTTCAGCTCACTTACGAAGTATGTCATTCGTAAACACCTCGAAACACATACTAAGCATGATTAACTTACAGATGTAATATTTAAACAAAATCAGTCAAAATGACGTGCCTTTGAAACCTGAACCCTTTGAACACGATGTTCAGTTCTTCACATATCAAGAACTGTTTGTGTTTTCTGTGGATGTCTTGTCGCATAAATTTATTAAATTAATAGCCTACATGCTTAGTTATAAAGTCAACTGATGTTAGGGGCAATTCCCAATCGAGACCGACAAGAACAAACACCAACATATTCTGCAGCGAAGCAAATCAATAGAGCAAACGGCACGAGTTCGAATAATTAACGTTTATCGGCGGTACCACGGCATTAAAAATATAAAACGGAACAGAGTGGGGTAAACAGTCCACATAGCTTTCAGCTACCAATCAGTATTTGGATGCAATTTTTAAAAGTGAAATTTGCTTTTTAGGGTAGTAATCAGCAATAGCAGAAAAGTGTACCTTTATGGTGTTGGTTTATTGTCCGTCCATGGCAACTGTTGATACAGAGACACGTTAGCCTGCTCGGAGGCCGAGCGCGTTCCTTAAGTTCCAATGTTCGAGTCCCTTTCAATCCATGGGTGTCCTTTGAGAGTGTCCCTTCATCAGTTTCATTCTGTTACTCATCTTCATCGTCGCGATGAGCCAAAAGATGCAGAAAAGCGAGGAAATGAACCAAATCAATCGATCGATCTTGACGAATTTGGTGCTACCCTATCAAAGTCTGCACCAATGTTGGAATATAAGTCTCCGTCACGTGGAGGGGCGATAAAGTGCCTTCATACCCTCCCAAAGTCTGTCACGTTTCAAATTTACAAACGCCTAACTTTTTCTCGAGCTCAGAGTTTGTTGTAAGTCCATTTCAGGCTGTGATAGGCTAATCGGGACTGAAACGGAAGTGACATCGGAACAACTGCGCAATTTGACCCACCGGCGATCTAATCCAAGATCCTTTGATAACAAGCCGACATCGCCACTACACGATCGAGAAGTCCCAGGGTGTTTTGGGTCTCTTCTCGATTTATCTGTATTGGTTCGTTTTAGTGCTGACTTTTAAGCAGTAGCCTTTGTACTATCCTTGAATCGAACTGATAGGGGAACAACCATAGAATTTGGTGAAGAAGAGAGATACGTTCCAATTTCTCAAATACATCTCCGATACATACAAATGTGACTCAATAAGGTTTACTGAAGACTCAGCAAATACCACCCATGCAAATCTGAATAATTTTAGTTCACTGGAGAGGCATTACAAATACCATCAATTTATCTTGTATATATCTCCGAATATTCGTATATATCGTGAATATTCCAACCTTATTGGAGACCAAGTAAATGCCAATTTAAAATGAGAAATTGAATTTTCTGCTATTCTGCCGCATTTGAAAAATCGTGACGATGACCATGAGTGATAAATTAATTGAGGAACATTCTCAAAGCTAACATTCACACCTACGCTCAGCCGGGGACTCGAACACGAGACTTTCGGTTGTCTAATTGAAATTTTTGTCGAACCGAATTTACCATGGACGTGAATGGGTACGAGAAAGATTCGAAGTTCAGACCTCCAAGGAAGAATGACTGTAATGATTCAGCCCCGACATAATGGAACGGCCACTGCACCTTCTGGTGCGTGTCTGTTAATATCTGAGACTGACGTCCCATATAATCAAGCGGGTTTGGTATTTCCAGCGTACCGCAAGGTTTTCAATCATCAGGAGAGACCCCTGTCTGGCGCAGAACGGCGGAAATGTCAGACCCTGTCAGAAATATGTCGTTGAGGCCTGCCTAAGCAGGGATATTTGGGCAGAAGCGAAACACGGCCTTATGCCTTCGTTCTGGATGGAATGTTCTTTTTATCCCTTCTGGAGAATATGACAGATGCAGCGGAACCGAAAACAAAGGGATTGGTCTTCCGGAAAACCTCTCTTCTGTTGCTGTCTTCAGCTATTGGATTCAAGCACCGTGAAGCCAATTGTTTTGCTGTGGTTTTCCCTATCGAGGCACATCTGTGATCTCAAGCGGTAACTATGTCTGGAGCGTAGAGGTTTTGGGGAAAAAAGGGGACGTTCGTATTGGCTCGCTGGCTGGACCTTTGTTGGCATCTGGGCCTCAATCTAGGTTCGAAGCTGAGTCTTCGTGATTAAAAAGGCAACCTTGATCGATAGACTCGCTGAAAGGGTTACAATGAGTTGTAGACTCTCAGTATAGCATTCTGACAGTTTTTACTTCACTTTCCGGACAATATGTTTTCTAGTTTCCTCATAGAAGAGACAAGAATATATTTGGCAGATGTTGAACGATTAGCAGTATGAATAAATACAGGTGGATGAAGGATCTGTGTATTTTCTGAATGTTTAATCATGCGTCTAAATATGAGCCATAGACCTGACATTTACGTGCTCATGCACAAAAATACGTAACAATATGAAGAAAAGTTTGAAAGCAGGATCACGCTATACAGGTCCCGCAAGGTCAATGATGCATTCACCTGCACACGACAAAATCATGTCAAAATCCTCACAAAGTATTTACCGTATTTGCTGGTGTATAAGACACATTTCGTACATATTTTTGAGGAAAAAACGTGATCACTGAATTTACAGTATTTGAAGTATCATGTAATATGTTAGTCTACTTTTAAGAAATAACTTGTCTAATCTAAGTAGGAAAGAATACATATTAATCTTCTTCATCACACACCGCAAGGAAATCGTCTAACTCAAAACAGAGAAAATTTCCAGAAATGAATGTAATCAAAAAATGATTATCGACGTATATGAGGTACCTTGTGTGTCAGACCTATTTTTAAAGGGAAAAATTGCGTCTTTTACGCCTCCAAACACGGTAATTACTACAAACGTATTACTGAAAGTCACCTATTATAGCTTTAACAAACACTTTACTTGATTTGCCTCCTTTTCTTCATCTAAAGGATTACATATGGTGCACCTAGTAGCAAAATTGAATCGAAATAAGATACTGTAAAATAATTACTAAGGAAATAGCTATATAGTAATTTTCCACCTCGCCCCACCCCTCACGCGCATATTGCATATGTTAAAGCCTGGTGCCAAGGTATAAACGTTCTTTATTCTGAGGAAACTCCCCTCCTCACAAATTTTGATATCGATATCCGCCCTGTCACCCCTGTCACCCCTGACTCTGTGACCTGTAATCAAGGGGTCTCGGTTCGATTTCAGATGGTTCGGATCCCACATTAACCTCACTCATATTCAAATCCTGAATAGCCTATTGCAGCATAAAGTGGATTGAAAACAATTTGCTAAAGAGATAAAGGCGCTTGCTTTTTTTATTAGTAAATATCATAGCTGCGTTGCGATACAGCACTCTCGTTGTGTTAGAGTTTGTATTAAGCCTTCTTATGATTATTTACGCTAATTGGGACCTACAGTAGAAACCGAACCACTGTGTAATGTGTTTCATCAGGAACCACGAAGATGAAAAACTCAGTACGCTGACCAAGGCAGAAATTTATTTTATTTTAAAACCTAAACTAAACGTAACGTTTCAACCTTCTAGCGAGGTCTTCTTCAGACACTGTACAAATGAAACAAGGTACAAAACAGGAACACAAAAATCACTCCCCTCCAGACACAAGATTATTAGAAAGTTGTTTTTTCTGGAACATTCCCTTGTCAACTGTACTTTCACCTGACAGGTGATTTAGCTAAACATTTCCTATCATCTGGAAAGTGGTTGGACTCTTTATCTCAAGCTCTTTTTTCTTTCTTTCTTCATTCCTCTTCCTTCTTCTTTCCTCTTTCGCTCTTGTCCTTTCCACTCCTTCTAACACCTTCTTCCATTCTATGTTTATCTTCAGTCCCCCATTCCAGTTCATTCTGTCTTCTTCACCTTTCTTCTCTATTTCCTTGGCCTCCTTCCATTTTCTCACTAGTACTCTCTTCTCCCTTCCTATCTTCCTAGCCTCATCCCACTCTATGTCATGGAATGTTTCTCTCGTGTGTTTAAATATCGCATTCCTCTCTCTCTTAAGTGGTATATCATCCCTATGTTGTTTCAATCGATCTTCAGCCTCTTTTTCGTTTCTCCTATGTACACACTCTGACATTATTTACACTGAACTTCGTAGATGTATCTGGAGGGGAGTGATTTTTGTGTATATATATCTTCCTGTTTAGTACGTTGTTTCATTTGTACTTGGTATAGAGTCTGAAGAAGACCTTGATAGAAGGTTGAAACGTTACGTTTAGTTCGTTTTAAAATTAAATAAATTTCTGCCTTGGTCAGAATATTAAGTTTTTCATATGGAAACAAGGCTTAATGATGTTATAATACACCAAGATGAAGGTATTTGCCAGTAAGCGACTAGAAATCTGTTTGGGAAAATATTTTTGTATGAATCAGAACTTTATGACTTTTTTTCTAAAACAATAGCTTCCTTGCCTGAGGTAAAACCTATAAAAACATCAGTTTTCTCAGAACATTTCAATTTTCTCATCCTTCCTGTACTTAAGGGGTCAGCCTCCGTGACGGAGTGGTTATCACAGCGCGCTAAGACGCCAGGAGTCTCGGTTTCGAATCCCAGCATGGGTGAACTTTGTGAGAGTCCCTTCATCAATTTCATCATATCGTCACTCATCCTCATCTCCGCGATTAGCCAAGAGTGGCAGAAATGCGAAGTAAAATGAACCAAAACAAACAATCAATGTACTTAAGGGGTTGAATAGGGGCAATGTAGAAACTTAAAACACCTTCACCTTATCTCAGAACACATGTAAGCAATAGATTCATTAATCAACTTCCTAACGCCATCTTCAATAAAACCAACACAAGCGTATCAGTAGAGACATGCATTTCGTGCACATGATTTTGGCGGGAAAAGAGGGAGGTAGATTATCAGCACGCCAGCTTTCCGCGCGCGGGAATTTCTATTATTCACCACGGGTCAACATATATTGCCCACATTCAGTACAGCGTTCTAATGTTATTGCCGATGTTTTAGCTACAAAATACTGCGCATTCGCCTGTGCAATTTCTAGCCGAACTGGGCGTTTTGGGGTGAAATTTAGTGACACTGAACCGAGATTTATTACAGAGGCTGCCGAGTTGTTTTTTGCACGACAATGCGAGAAGACCGAACAAAAGGATACAATTTACTCTCCACGCCAAAACATAATCTGTGTTAAATATATTGTTTCCATGCCCCCGATGTTCCGATTTTGATTGGATGGTGTAAATTGGAGGTGACAATTTAGAGTTGGGTCATTTAAAGTGATACATAGTTGTCGCTTGTAATGGGGAGAACTGAGTCGCCGTACCGAATGTGCTTGGCATATATTCCTGCCATCTGCCCAGTGCATAGGCGTATTCACGAGGGGGAGGGAGAAAAGGGACAGCTCTCACCCTTAACATTAGAATTTTCATTGATCGATTGAAAAAAAATGGTGGCGTCAGCACTTATGTACCTGTAACATTATAACGGGTTCAGCTCATTGCTGTAACTAAAATCAATACATACTCTTGGGACTAAAATATCTTTACCCATGTTAAAAGCCAAGGCTTCAAAATGACACTCAGCGCACACAACGACAAAATACAAGACAATGCACAGCCCTTCAGAGGATATTTCTGACCATAGGTCAAGACGCCAGAGCTTCGTTGGCCTGCAAGACTGCAACTGTCGGGGTGTAGGGGAGACAGGGGTCAAATGTAACACGGGTCAATTGTAACAGTCGCGATTGTGGGTTTGTTTTAATTGACTTGAATGCCGGCAGATGGCTGAAGTAGCCGGAGAGACAAAGTGAACAAAGCCACGAAGGACCGTTAGTGTCAGTTCCAATCGAGGCTGTGTACGAGCGAAAAAATGTTTTTGTGTCGCAAACGTAAAAAATACACTTTTCAGGTTTTTCATTGTCTTGTGCTTCATGAAAGTGATTGTTAGCATTCCAACATATCAGCACACGTGCATTTGTATCCTGTTTCAGCTCACGTAAAAGTAAGTAGAAGTTCTTTTTTGTTTAAAAATAGTTTCGCTATTCTTTCAATATGGCGTTGCTGGGTCAATTGTAACACACCGAGCGGGGACGGTTGTAACATGTTACAATTGTCCCCATATACACTCACGTTGTGTGCTAAATTGTTTTCTTTTGTAGTTCCCTTCAACAATTTCATTACATATTATGTATTTGTTTGTTTCAGTATGCCGCGTAATCGTGAAAGACGAACGGACCGAGGGACACCCCAAGAAGTGACAAAGCTGCTGCTTCTGCTGTTATGGACAATGAGTAGATAGTAAATATGCCTTTGACGCCAACTCTGATTTCTTGACCAAACGACCACAAAAAGTTGAAAAACTCACTTTCTCTCCCCGTTCCGCGCCTCATTTATTGCGCTGACGATGTTTCACGGGCGCAAAAAGGCAGTGATGAGTGAAAGATGAGCTCTCATCCTCTCATCCCTCTCATCCCTCTCATTCCTCTCATCCTCCTCTCATCCTCTCATCCGCGCCTCCTCTCATCTTCTCATCTTCTCATCCTCTCATCTTCTTATTTTTTCATCCTCCAAAATGTTTGTAGATCGTGACCTTTGTAAACCTCTCTCTCGAGAACGATGTGCCACACACACACACACATACACTCACTTTCTCTCCCTGTTCCGCGCCTCCTCTCATCTTCTCATCTTCTCATCTTCTCATCCTCTCATCTTCTTATTTTTTCATCCTCCAAAATGTTTGTAGATCGTGACCTTTGTAAACCTCTCTCTCGAGAACGATGTGCCACACACATACAGACACACATACACACATACACTTATATTATAACACAAACAAACAAACAAAATAATAATAATTGTTGTTTTTTAGGATTCCTGTCCTCCATAACCCCGCCAGGAGTGCGTGGTGCCCAACCAAAAAAGTAAAGGTTTACAAATAGGAATTGGCAACACTGACTAGTTGCTTCACAAATCTTTTGTTTTTTAAAAAAAATTGCCATATGATATTTCAGAGGCGAGGCTAACCTACAAATAGGAGTTGACAGCGTAGCCTTCTAAGATGATAAGTATGCGGTAAAATGAAGAAGAAGAATTAATGACGCTAACCGGCGGTGCAGTGTTAATGCTTTCTCTTCTTCTTCTCCCTTTTTTTTTTGTATTTTCTAGCATACTGATCTATTGCATGCTAACCAAACCTCTTGGGAGGTGGGCCACGGGTCCTCTACATGTATGTATGTATGAAATGCGATTTGGGGGAGGCCAAATTTTAAATTTACAACTTAATTAATCTGCATGCATGCTTAATGTTTGATTTTTTTGTTTCTAGTTCGACATGAGATACACACAATTTTATTTTTTGAAGTACAGTTAATATTACCTAGGTTAATCTGTGACATACAACTAGCGATCGACACGACCACCTGACACACAGACACAGAGAGAGTGAGCAAATTTAAAATGTGATCTATCGTGAATTAAACTAAGCTCCCTCACCTACCCACATATAGCCTTACAGGTGACTCAAAAAGCAGAAATTGGTCATAGCGTGACAGGTCGATCTATCGTGAACTAAACTAACCTCCCCCACTCATACATACACACTATGTCTTACAATAAGTAAGGCTGCTATATCACATGTAAGGGCTGACGGTTGCCAACATACACAAGATCTATTGCAAATTTTATTAACCTACGACATAAGCCATGGACATACACACACCAAGCCTTCCAGATAGGCTATAAGCAACTCACCTCTTGCAATTGTATAACGGGGAAAATTAACCTACAGCTAGCAACACTGTTTGAGCTGCTTTCGACGAGTAGTGTTACCAAACTTATTTTTTTGCAAATAGGCTCTACAGCTAGAGGCTTGAAACATATACCCTACCAGAGTATGCCAACTTACCTCATGTAAAAATATTACCTAGTACGGGTTAAGCTGTGACATACAACTAGCGAACGACACGACCACCTGAAACACAGACAGAGAGAGTGTGATACAGCTTATACGCAGTTTTTCCTACACACGTACTGGGTTTAAAAGATAACTTGCAACAACTATTTCACTCACCTCCTATCATATAATAAAATTACCACAGGTTTTTGATACTTGCTGCCAGAACATGGTGGTTTTAGACTGGAAATTCAGCCCGATTATTCTATTTGTGCAAGAGAAAAATGATGATGCCTGCATTTGGAATATATAATTCTTCTTACGGTATTTTGCAAGCCCCCAGTAACCTTGCTTTCGATTCACGGAAGCTATGACGTGTATTTCCTGTTTCGCGAACATACGAGAACCTTTCACAATGTCGCATCAGATAATATATTGCAAGAGCGAGTTGGTTGTGTATATAAATCTAGTCTTGGGGAATGGACATGAATATAATGTCAAAATTATTGCATAACTTAAAAAGAATATTTATTGCACTGCGCTTTCTAGCAAAGGTAAATGTGGAATGCCCCGGCCCCTCAGAGATTCGAATACTGTTAGTTAAACAGCAAGTATTGTCATATGGACTGACGATTATTATTTTTTTTAAAAAAACAGACCTCGTAGTAAGTTATAACCTGAGCTGTCTTGCAAGTCTCTCGAGTTTGATATCTGGTGAAGGAATATGATGCCACTATAAACTGTATACAAGATATACCCAGTCCCTGGCATGAGATGGACGAGAACCTATACAGTTGTACAATGGTTGTTTTTTTTATTAAAGCATAGCGCTTATTTACATGTCAGCGCAACATGCATGCAAAGAAGGGAGGGAGACCATAACGGATAATTCTTATTTCGATTTCAATATTTTTGCTAGTCACGCTATCTAGACGAACACTGGAAGATGGGCAAAAGCGAGGGAAAGAGAGAAATGTTATTTTTTGCCTCTCTGCCTGTGTGTGATATACTAGTTTTACATGCATACGGCTGTATCGTGAAGCGAGGCCGAAAATAATTTTTGAAAGCAGTCTCGAGCATCTTCGCGTTCAGCCAACAAGAGAAATAAAATATTACACATGGGTGTGGGGCGCAACAGCCACAGTACGGTAATGTGCATGGATGTTAAAACTTTTGGGTTTTTCTGAATAGACATACATATCAGTTTTGCAGTCTCCAGATGGGACCGGAGCTTATTTTTTATTTGGACAAGGGGGTTCAGATCAACTATAATTTTTGTTTACATCAAAATGAAACAAAGGATTTTACTCCACTGCTTACTTATTCAATATTTTTATTATTGTAAAGAATGGGGCGGTGTGTCTTATTGTATATAGTCTTCCAACAACCACCTCGGGGGCGTAAATTTATGTTTCTGCATGTATGCAAAATGCACTTAACTTCTGTTGTGAAGTTTGTTTTGCTGTTGTGATTAAATACTAAACCAAAATCTCACTACATAATTTTGAATTATATTTGTTAAAATCGATCTATATTATATCATCGCTATAGGTGGTCCATGTTATGTGCAGGAGAATTTTTTAAAAATGTCTTGTTTCTCGAACCTGTGGCCTGTAGATTTGTTTTGTTGGCAAACAGAAACAGAAAAATGGCACCATGTTATTCTATACTGATATACTGATAGTCAACAACTATGTCGAAAAGCAATGATGGGGGGGGACTTGTCTGTGTTGGGTCTTATTAACAACTCCACAGCTGTACCTGCACAACTCATCGACAACAAATCAACAATGTTAGGAAATGTGTGCATGGCCCCCGAGAATACAATTTAAAATCACTGATGTGATATGAACCCCCTTCACTTGTGTGTATTTGAATATGCGAACATGAGGCATTTTGAATAATCGAGGCGGACAATCACGAAAACAGCTTGCAACAGTATGGAGAGTTCAAACTTCAGACGATTTTTGTTAATCTACGAAAAGCCAAGGGGCGAACGGAGATTACTACGAAAATTGTAACGCGAGGCTATTTTGGCTAATGGCAACGATGAGGATGAATAATGGTTGTTTTGATGAAATTGAAAAAGTGGGGCACGTCTGCTTCGAAGTGCATTACACCAACAACTACAATTGTCCCTCTTCCCCACACGAGGCGATTAACAGAGGTGTATTTTTGCCGGTCTACGACTCTGAGGGCTCAAGTTACAATGTTTACCTATAGCTGTACATATTTAAAAATGACCTGAGCAATTAAATGTTACAATACCGATCCTGATTTTTGTCGGATGACGTAGGTTGCAATTCCACCCCCGATGGCGTATAGACTTAAATGTTTCCATAACATGAAATACTGTTAATGGAAATCTGTCGTTTCTAATGTAAAAATCATATAACAAGAAAAAGAAGAAAATAAATGTTGCGAGCAAATACGGAGCCTCAACCCAAACACATAAATAATCAGACAAGATGTCAACGGTGCGTTCATAACTAACAAGTGATTATTCAAAAATTGAAATGGTGCAGGGGGAAACAACCAACTAACTAACTAGGTTTCTTAAACCCGAGGACAGCAAATACAAGCCTATTCTGATCTGAGAAAGATCTCTATCCACTTTTTTTCCATCCCAACCGATTTTTTTAGGTCTATTCAACCCCTCATGGTACACGAGCTCCCACTGCCCTGATGGTGGAGGAAGCGAATCTATTTGGACATGAAAGAGCATTATGTGTGGGAGACTATAATTTATACATGTGGTTGCTTGGATGCTTACAGAGGATGCCATAGCTCGTGCGATTGAGGCATTTTATTAAGCACATATTTTGATGAGTGTAAAGAATTAAATAAGTCACAAGGGGGCTGAGGCATGGTTCGAATTTCTCGATCTAAGTATGGATGCAGACAGACACGAAGTTTTGTGTGTGGACACAAATGATAATGGAAAAATGCCGTTCACCCCGATAGCATAGTGGTAATGTTGTTCTTGCCTTGTTTCCATCGACAACATAGTGGTTACACTGTCCAATATTAAGAAGTTCTCAAAATTATTCAATTATTTTCTCTCTTCTTCTTCTATCATCTCGGTAACCAAAAAAAGGTTTTCTCAAACGTTTAGACGACTACGAAAACGTTGAAATGTAAAATATTGTTGCATTGTAATCAAAAAAGAATTCGTTGAATATGCCTAACCTAAAATAAAATTCAAGAATTAATAGAGTTAAATATTTGCCACTCTGAAATGGCGACGGCTATCATAATATTATTTTCAGCAGGATAATAATGACAATATTATATATATTAAGGATTAGGCCCGAGGGATTCTTATTCACTACACTCGTTTCTAACCTGTCCACACTGGAAACCGAAAACACAAGTACGAGACACTAACTTGGGAGAGGACATGCAAAAACTCTGCGGGGGCTCATCTTAAAAACTTCAGTAGATGTTTGTCATGGAACTCCCTCCTTAAATTCGATTCGAAAGGCACAAATATTCCGGTTCTTGAATAAGAAGCGCGTATGCCTTCGGAAAGAGAGAAGAAGAAATAAATAAATCAACTCATGCATATTCTTCATGTACGTACGCTTGGTGACAAGAAACAGTATTTTTTTTTCTCTTCAAGAAATTGTTTTCAACTTTTTGCTAGGTGACCCAACAGGAGTGGACGAAATAGCTTATTCATTCAAACTGGAAGCTTGCTTTTTTTTTTCAACAATGGAAAACACATTATTTCCAGTGAAATATCGACTCAACTACCTAGAATGGCTACCACGGGCTTGGTGACTGAATACTAAAAAACTATCGAGCGACCTACTTCACAGCAGTGTCACTTAGTTTCAACAAGAACAGTTCAAGGCTTCCCGGGTGTCCTGCAAGGTTCGGCATTTATTTTTTTTAATAGCAAGCAGATGAACTGGCCTTACAATATGAAGACCCCTCTCACTGTGTCGGTTGCAGTTATTTTCTGGTAATTATGTCTTGCCGATGGCGTTGTCGCTTTGTAATCATACTTAGGAGTTATTTTCTTTTTATTTTGCCTTTCGCGACATGTTCGACTAATCGTGACAATACGTTTCAACTTTTCTGCATAAACGTTGATCATCGTTTATCTTGTCCGCATCGATTAATCTTCTTATGTTTTTTTTTGTTTTTTCGTCGCGTCCATCTCTTCTGTTATCACAATCGAGACTTCTAGATTATTATTTTTTCTCCCTGCAATTTTAGAAATGTAATTTTTCATGATCATCCAGCGAACGCCTGAGACATTTCAGCAAAATGTCGATTATTCAATGGATGTTGTAAGGTTCCATGTTTTTTTTTCACTATCTCTTGTTTGGTCGATTTTGAATTTGGGAGTTATTTTTTTTTATTTTGCCTTTCGCGACATGTTCGACTAATCGTGACAATACGTTTCAACCTTTCTACATAAACGTTGAAACGTTTCAACGAACAAACGTTTGTTCGTTGAAACGTTTCAACGTTTATGTAGAAAGGTTGAAACGTATTGTCACGATTAGTCGAACATGTCGCGAAAGGCAAAATAAAAAAAAATAACTCCCAAATTCAAAATCGACCAAACAAGAGATAGTGAAAAAAAAACATGGAACCTTACAACATCCATTGAATAATCGACATTTTGCTGAAATGTCTCAGGCGTTCGCTGGATGATCATGAAAAATTACATTTCTAAAATTGCAGGGAGAAAAAATAATAATCTAGAAGTCTCGATTGTGATAACAGAAGAGATGGACGCGACGAAAAAACAAAAAAAACATAAGAAGATTAATCGATGCGGACAAGATAAACGATGATCAACGTTTATGCAGAAAAGTTGAAACGTATTGTCACGATTAGTCGAACATGTCGCGAAAGGCAAAATAAAAAGAAAATAACTCCTAAGTATGATTACAAAGCGACAACGCCATCGGCAAGACATAATTACCAGAAAATAACTGCAACCGACACAGTGAGAGGGGTCTTCATATTGTAAGGCCAGTTCATCTGCTTGCTATTAAAAAAAATAAATGCCGAACCTTGCAGGACACCCGGGAAGCCTTGAACTGTTCTTGTTGAAACTAAGTGACACTGCTGTGAAGTAGGTCGCTCGATAGTTTTTTAGTATTCAGTCACCAAGCCCGTGGTAGCCATTCTAGGTAGTTGAGTCGATATTTCACTGGAAATAATGTGTTTTCCATTGTTGAAAAAAAAAAGCAAGCTTCCAGTTTGAATGAATAAGCTATTTCGTCCACTCCTGTTGGGTCACCTAGCAAAAAGTTGAAAACAATTTCTTGAAGAGAAAAAAAAATACTGTTTCTTGTCACCAAGCGTACGTACATGAAGAATATGCATGAGTTGATTTATTTATTTCTTCTTCTCTCTTTCCGAAGGCATACGCGCTTCTTATTCAAGAACCGGAATATTTGTGCCTTTCGAATCGAATTTAAGGAGGGAGTTCCATGACAAACATCTACTGAAGTTTTTAAGATGAGCCCCCGCAGAGTTTTTGCATGTCCTCTCCCAAGTTAGTGTCTCGTACTTGTGTTTTCGGTTTCCAGTGTGGACAGGTTAGAAACGAGTGTAGTGAATAAGAATCCCTCGGGCCTAATCCTTAATATATATAATATTGTCATTATTATCCTGCTGAAAATAATATTATGATAGCCGTCGCCATTTCAGAGTGGCAAATATTTAACTCTATTAATTCTTGAATTTTATTTTAGGTTAGGCATATTCAACGAATTCTTTTTTGATTACAATGCAACAATATTTTACATTTCAACGTTTTCGTAGTCGTCTAAACGTTTGAGAAAACCTTTTTTTGGTTACCGAGATGATAGAAGAAGAAGAGAGAAAATAATTGAATAATTTTGAGAACTTCTTAATATTGGACAGTGTAACCACTATGTTGTCGATGGAAACAAGGCAAGAACAACATTACCACTATGCTATCGGGGTGAACGGCATTTTTCCATTATCATTTGTGTCCACACACAAAACTTCGTGTCTGTCTGCATCCATACTTAGATCGAGAAATTCGAACCATGCCTCAGCCCCCTTGTGACTTATTTAATTCTTTACACTCATCAAAATATGTGCTTAATAAAATGCCTCAATCGCACGAGCTATGGCATCCTCTGTAAGCATCCAAGCAACCACATGTATAAATTATAGTCTCCCACACATAATGCTCTTTCATGTCCAAATAGATTCGCTTCCTCCACCATCAGGGCAGTGGGAGCTCGTGTACCATGAGGGGTTGAATAGACCTAAAAAAATCGGTTGGGATGGAAAAAAAGTGGATAGAGATCTTTCTCAGATCAGAATAGGCTTGTATTTGCTGTCCTCGGGTTTAAGAAGCCTAGTTAGTTAGTTGGTTGTTTCCCCCTGCACCATTTCAATTTTTGAATAATCACTTGTTAGTTATGAACGCACCGTTGACATCTTGTCTGATTATTTATGTGTTTGGGTTGAGGCTCCGTATTTGCTCGCAACATTTATTTTCTTCTTTTTCTTGTTATATGATTTTTACATTAGAAACGACAGATTTCCATTAACAGTATTTCATGTTATGGAAACATTTAAGTCTATACGCCATCGGGGGTGGAATTGCAACCTACGTCATCCGACAAAAATCAGGATCGGTATTGTAACATTTAATTGCTCAGGTCATTTTTAAATATGTACAGCTATAGGTAAACATTGTAACTTGAGCCCTCAGAGTCGTAGACCGGCAAAAATACACCTCTGTTAATCGCCTCGTGTGGGGAAGAGGGACAATTGTAGTTGTTGGTGTAATGCACTTCGAAGCAGACGTGCCCCACTTTTTCAATTTCATCAAAACAACCATTATTCATCCTCATCGTTGCCATTAGCCAAAATAGCCTCGCGTTACAATTTTCGTAGTAATCTCCGTTCGCCCCTTGGCTTTTCGTAGATTAACAAAAATCGTCTGAAGTTTGAACTCTCCATACTGTTGCAAGCTGTTTTTGTGATTGTCCGCCTCGATTATTCAAAATGCCTCATGTTCGCATATTCAAATACACACAAGTGAAGGGGGTTCATATCACATCAGTGATTTTAAATTGTATTCTCGGGGGCCATGCACACATTTCCTAACATTGTTGATTTGTTGTCGATGAGTTGTGCAGGTACAGCTGTGGAGTTGTTAATAAGACCCAACACAGACAAGTCCCCCCCCCATCATTGCTTTTCGACATAGTTGTTGACTATCAGTATATCAGTATAGAATAACATGGTGCCATTTTTCTGTTTCTGTTTGCCAACAAAACAAATCTACAGGCCACAGGTTCGAGAAACAAGACATTTTTAAAAAATTCTCCTGCACATAACATGGACCACCTATAGCGATGATATAATATAGATCGATTTTAACAAATATAATTCAAAATTATGTAGTGAGATTTTGGTTTAGTATTTAATCACAACAGCAAAACAAACTTCACAACAGAAGTTAAGTGCATTTTGCATACATGCAGAAACATAAATTTACGCCCCCGAGGTGGTTGTTGGAAGACTATATACAATAAGACACACCGCCCCATTCTTTACAATAATAAAAATATTGAATAAGTAAGCAGTGGAGTAAAATCCTTTGTTTCATTTTGATGTAAACAAAAATTATAGTTGATCTGAACCCCCTTGTCCAAATAAAAAATAAGCTCCGGTCCCATCTGGAGACTGCAAAACTGATATGTATGTCTATTCAGAAAAACCCAAAAGTTTTAACATCCATGCACATTACCGTACTGTGGCTGTTGCGCCCCACACCCATGTGTAATATTTTATTTCTCTTGTTGGCTGAACGCGAAGATGCTCGAGACTGCTTTCAAAAATTATTTTCGGCCTCGCTTCACGATACAGCCGTATGCATGTAAAACTAGTATATCACACACAGGCAGAGAGGCAAAAAATAACATTTCTCTCTTTCCCTCGCTTTTGCCCATCTTCCAGTGTTCGTCTAGATAGCGTGACTAGCAAAAATATTGAAATCGAAATAAGAATTATCCGTTATGGTCTCCCTCCCTTCTTTGCATGCATGTTGCGCTGACATGTAAATAAGCGCTATGCTTTAATAAAAAAAACAACCATTGTACAACTGTATAGGTTCTCGTCCATCTCATGCCAGGGACTGGGTATATCTTGTATACAGTTTATAGTGGCATCATATTCCTTCACCAGATATCAAACTCGAGAGACTTGCAAGACAGCTCAGGTTATAACTTACTACGAGGTCTGTTTTTTTAAAAAAAATAATAATCGTCAGTCCATATGACAATACTTGCTGTTTAACTAACAGTATTCGAATCTCTGAGGGGCCGGGGCATTCCACATTTACCTTTGCTAGAAAGCGCAGTGCAATAAATATTCTTTTTAAGTTATGCAATAATTTTGACATTATATTCATGTCCATTCCCCAAGACTAGATTTATATACACAACCAACTCGCTCTTGCAATATATTATCTGATGCGACATTGTGAAAGGTTCTCGTATGTTCGCGAAACAGGAAATACACGTCATAGCTTCCGTGAATCGAAAGCAAGGTTACTGGGGGCACGCAAAATACCGTAAGAAGAATTATATATTCCAAATGCAGGCATCATCATTTTTCTCTTGCACAAATAGAATAATCGGGCTGAATTTCCAGTCTAAAACCACCATGTTCTGGCAGCAAGTATCAAAAACCTGTGGTAATTTTATTATATGATAAGAGGTGAGTGAAATAGTTGTTGCAAGTTATCTTTTAAACCCAGTACGTGTGTAGGAAAAACTGCGTATAAGCTGTATCACACTCTCTCTGTCTGTGTGTCAGGTGGTCGTGTCGTTCGCTAGTTGTATGTCACAGCTTAACCCGTACTAGGTAATATTTTTACATGAGGTAAGTTGGCATACTCTGGTAGGGTATATGTTTCAAGCCTCTAGCTGTAGAGCCTATTTGCAAAAAAATAAGTTTGGTAACACTACTCGTCGAAAGCAGCTCAAACAGTGTTGCTAGCTGTAGGTTAATTTTCCCCGTTATACAATTGCAAGAGGTGAGTTGCTTATAGCCTATCTGGAAGGCTTGGTGTGTGTATGTCCATGGCTTATGTCGTAGGTTAATAAAATTTGCAATAGATCTTGTGTATGTTGGCAACCGTCAGCCCTTACATGTGATATAGCAGCCTTACTTATTGTAAGACATAGTGTGTATGTATGAGTGGGGGAGGTTAGTTTAGTTCACGATAGATCGACCTGTCACGCTATGACCAATTTCTGCTTTTTGAGTCACCTGTAAGGCTATATGTGGGTAGGTGAGGGAGCTTAGTTTAATTCACGATAGATCACATTTTAAATTTGCTCACTCTCTCTGTGTCTGTGTGTCAGGTGGTCGTGTCGATCGCTAGTTGTATGTCACAGATTAACCTAGGTAATATTAACTGTACTTCAAAAAATAAAATTGTGTGTATCTCATGTCGAACTAGAAACAAAAAAATCAAACATTAAGCATGCATGCAGATTAATTAAGTTGTAAATTTAAAATTTGGCCTCCCCCAAATCGCATTTCATACATACATACATGTAGAGGACCCGTGGCCCACCTCCCAAGAGGTTTGGTTAGCATGCAATAGATCAGTATGCTAGAAAATACAAAAAAAAAGGGAGAAGAAGAAGAGAAAGCATTAACACTGCACCGCCGGTTAGCGTCATTAATTCTTCTTCTTCATTTTACCGCATACTTATCATCTTAGAAGGCTACGCTGTCAACTCCTATTTGTAGGTTAGCCTCGCCTCTGAAATATCATATGGCAATTTTTTTTAAAAAACAAAAGATTTGTGAAGCAACTAGTCAGTGTTGCCAATTCCTATTTGTAAACCTTTACTTTTTTGGTTGGGCACCACGCACTCCTGGCGGGGTTATGGAGGACAGGAATCCTAAAAAACAACAATTATTATTATTTTGTTTGTTTGTTTGTGTTATAATATAAGTGTATGTGTGTATGTGTGTCTGTATGTGTGTGGCACATCGTTCTCGAGAGAGAGGTTTACAAAGGTCACGATCTACAAACATTTTGGAGGATGAAAAAATAAGAAGATGAGAGGATGAGAAGATGAGAAGATGAGAAGATGAGAGGAGGCGCGGAACAGGGAGAGAAAGTGAGTGTATGTGTGTGTGTGTGTGGCACATCGTTCTCGAGAGAGAGGTTTACAAAGGTCACGATCTACAAACATTTTGGAGGATGAAAAAATAAGAAGATGAGAGGATGAGAAGATGAGAAGATGAGAGGAGGCGCGGATGAGAGGATGAGAGGAGGATGAGAGGAATGAGAGGGATGAGAGGGATGAGAGGATGAGAGCTCATCTTTCACTCATCACTGCCTTTTTGCGCCCGTGAAACATCGTCAGCGCAATAAATGAGGCGCGGAACGGGGAGAGAAAGTGAGTTTTTCAACTTTTTGTGGTCGTTTGGTCAAGAAATCAGAGTTGGCGTCAAAGGCATATTTACTATCTACTACAATGACCAATCAGTGAAGAGTGCCGCTAAGGATTTCGGACTTTGCCATGTCTCCCTCTACAGGTTTTGTAATAAGAAACGCGAAAACAAGAATCTATAAACTGGATACAATCTTCATAATCGTGTCTTCCAATCGCATGAATAGGAAATATTGACAGATTATGTGAAGAGAGCTGCTGATTTATATTATAGACTCTCCACCAAGGATCTGAGGCGGCTTGCCTATCAGTGCGCCGATCGCTACAGTTTAAATTTTCCGAAGAACTTGAGTGACAATGAGATGGGTTGTGTTGACAGGTTGAGTGCATTTTTGAAGAGGAATCCGTCCCTGCCCCTTCGCCGACCGGAAGCAACAAGCCTTTCCAGAGCAATGAACTTCAATCGAACAAATGTAAACAATTTTTTGATAATCTGTCAAATGTCCTAGACGAGCATAAATTTGAGTCAAACAATGTCTACAACGTAGACGAGAGGAGAGTTCAAACAGTCCGACCAAAATCATTGCTTCAAAAGGAACGAAGCAAGTTGATTCCATAACGTCTGCAGAACGAGGTACTTTGGTAACAGTTTGCGTGGCAGTTAGTGCGGTGGGGAACTGTGTGCCACCAATGTTTATATTCCCCCGTAAAAACTTTCTCGAGCATTTTGTTAATGGTGGACCTGTGGGGTGCATTGGGGCTGGAATAGCATCTGGCTGAATGCAATCAGAACAATTTCTTGAATTTGTCAAGCATTTTGCTAAGCATGCAAAACCAACGCAACAAAACTAAGTTCTTTTGCTGCTTGACAATCACAACAGCCACCTATTCTTACCAACCATTGAGTTCTGCAGAGGAAACGGAATAATTTTGCTATCATTTCCTCCCCACTGCTCTCATCGCCTCCGACCTCTCGACGTCGGAGTGTACGGTCCATTCAAGAAGTATATGAACTCCGCAATGGACACTTGGATGAAAAGCTACCCAGTTTCTAGGATGACCATATATTATATTCCGAAGATAGTTGCACTTGCACTTCCGCAAGCTGCAATCCCAAACAACTATCTGTCGGTGTTCTCTTCTACAGGCATCTGGCCATTTAATAGAAACATCTTCGATGAATCTGACTTTGCTCCTTCAGATGTCACAGACAGGCTGAATAAAATTCCAGCCAGCCTGACTCCTCCGACAACCACCAGTGCAAAGGAGGAAGAAACAGACGAAGAACTGCAGTGTTAACAGATACACCAGAGAAAGAAGTGTTAGAACAAGAAAGTAGAAACCGCTCCATGAAGAGATGTGATGGCGATGTGAAGAAACAAGTCAAACTGAAACTATTGCTACAGAAAAAAGAGAACATACGCGTAGTTGGATTATCATCAGAAGAAGAAAAAGATTGTTATTGTCTCGTTTGTCTTGACAGCTACAGCAACAGCCGCCCTAAAGAGCAGTGAGTTCAATGCATTACTTGCAATGAACGGGCTCATGTTCGATGCACTAAAGGTGAAATTAATTTTGAGACTCCAAACTGTTTCTCAGACTAAAATGTAAGTTAGTCTGCTCATACTCTGAGAACCATGTATGAATGTTTGTATGTATGTTGTATATTAAGTACTCTATGTGATCAAAAGTATACGGACACACCGCGAAACGTGTGTTTATCATAGAGGGCGACACAGTACTGCCATCTACCGCGTGGAACACATAGTCAGCGAACTCAGCAGTCTGCAGACAGTGTGAGACAGCAGTATGGGATGCACTGAGGAACTCACAGACTTTCAACGTGGTCAGTTGGTTGGGTGCCACTTGTGTAGGAAGTCTGTGTGTAAGATTTCCACCCTCCTAAATATCCCTCTGTCCACTGTCTCCGATGTTATAGTGAAGGGATGTGTACAACCCAAAAGCGTGCAGGCCAACCTCCCATGTTGACCTCCAGAGACCATCGAGTGTTGAAGAGGGTCGTACAGCATTATCGTCAATCATCCATCGCCACCGTCACACAGGAATTCCGAACTGCATCAGGATCTACTCCAAGCACCATTAATGTTTGGCGCAAGGTGCGGCAACTTGGTTTCCATGGCCGAGCAGCTGCCCATAAGTCAAACATCACACAGACAATTCCAAAAAGGCCGCCTCGTGTGGTGCAAGGAGCGTCGAAACTGGACCATAGAACAGTGGAAAATCGTTGTGTGGAGTGATGAATCACAGTACACAATGTGGCGATCCGATGGTAGGGTGTGGGTGTGGCGAATATCTGGTGAACGACATCTACCAGCCTGTATAGTGCCGACAGTGAAATTCGGAGGTTACAGTGTGGTCATGTTTCTCCTGGAGGGGGCTTGGCCCCCTTGTTGCTTTACATGGCAATGTCACGGCACAAGCTTACGTTAACAGTTTAACAGCTTTCATGCTGCCTACCGTCGAAGACCAGTTCGGGGATGACCATTGTGTCTTTCAACACGACCGAGCACCCGTCCATACTGCAGGGCTTGTGGGGGAGTGGTTTGACGACAACAACGTCCCACTAATGGACTGGCCTGCGCAGAGTCCTGATTTGAAAACCCATAGAACATCTCTGGGAAGTTTTGGAATGCAGACTTCGTGCTAGACCACACCGATCCACATCAATACCTCTTCTCATTTTGGCGCTCTGCGAGGAATGGGCTGCGATTCCTCACGAAACCTTCCGGAACCTGATTGAAAGTATGCCTGTGAGAGTGAACACTGTCATCAAGGTTAAGGGTGGGCCAACACTGTATTGACTGCCAGTGTTCCCGATGAAGGGTTGCCCAAACTTGTACTTTATTTTGAGGTGGGTGTCCGGATAATTCTGATCACATAGAGTATGATAGTACACTATACTCACTAATTCTTTTAATTTATTATGAGTGTTACAATTGACTCATATGAGTATTACAATTGTCGCCATTAGTGGGGACAATTCTAACAGTACACCCTTCCGCACTTATTTGCACATTTCACACATATCATGGATCATAAATATGTTTTGTGTGCGCACAATGATTGGCGTAGGGTGAATAGATGCTTTCCAATAAAAATCCTTGATTAATTATTGCAAATGTTACAAATTTGCCACAGCATTCAAATTTTGTTACATTTTACCCCCGTCTTCCCTACTATGTGAAAGTGAAACTTTTGTGTGCGCTTTCAGTACATTCCTTACATGCACTAATATTGCAATTCTTATACCAACTGAGCGAAGATTAACATACATTATAGGATTGGATATATTCGTAACACTTTAAACATTCATTCCAATGTTGGACCAATATGCCAAAAGGTGCAAGAAAAGCAACGCTAAATCAAAATCATGAGTTATGTTTCCGCATCAGAGATACATCCAAAGGATATCCAGGCAGGACGTTCCATGCTTATATTTTCAAAATCATGCTATAGTCGACACGCTAGCTACGTTAACGCGCCCACCAGCTGCAACAATCACATTCAACACACAGTGTTGCCACACATCTACTCTATGCCACCTTGCACAAACACCTTCCCACGGTCTCCACCTTGAAGTTGAAAAGTACGGCAACAGCATATCCGTAGTCATATGACTAAGACTCCACGTGGAGTAGACGAGCAGAATGACAGCTGCGCCGATTGGCTGAAGGTTGAGTGTGATTGGACGAAAACAACTCGCCCGCTGTTTATCCCCACCCATGTTCGTGGCTGCAGCCCTCTTCAGATCTTGGACGTTAACCAAATAGACGCGTCATCTATACTTGGTCACATAAACGGGACGTTATACAACATGTATGAGTGTGTGTGTGTGTGTGTGTTTATTATGTCAAGCAGTTACCGACGGATGTTTACGTCTCATACGTGACGACATGAATGAGCCTGTGCTAACAAAAGGAAGTTAGTATACCGCGTTTTGTAAATTATTCGGCAGACCGTTAAGATTTTACGGTAGAAGATCATAATTTTTACGGTAACCTTTTACAGTGTACAGTCACTGGCAATAAAAATGGTGCACCTAGATCCTGAAATACTCGCTTCCCTGCAAGGTGGTGTGTGTGTTGCCTAACTCTACCTCGATAAGTGGATTTTAATAGCAAATTTTCAATGGCATTTTCCACCACCGCCTTGCAGGGAAGCGTGTGCTTCAGAATCTTGGTGCCACATCCTTATTGCTGGTGACTGTACCTTTACACAGGTTCGATGCTTTGGCGAAGAAAAGAGAGAATTTGCCTGGATTTAACTGAGAGAGATTTGATTCACAATTTCGCAGCAGAACTGCGATCAAGAGGGAAGCTTTCTCATCATATCCCGCGTCTGCTTTGATCTTCGGTTTCCAAACATGGGGAAAAAGACAACGAAGGCATCTGCCGAAGATTCATCTTCTTAAAGCAGGCCGGGATGATCCATTGGGCAAACATATTCGCATTAAACGTACAACGGAACCCATCCCTGCCCGTCTGCTTTAAGAGCAACGTCTACACTGACACACTTCCCTCATTGATAAAGTGGCTTCTGGTTGCCAGGCAACGGCATTTCCCCAAGTCGCGCTGAAAAGGAAAAAGGAAGATCCAGGAGGGAGAGGGAGAAAATGTTAAACATTTCGCATGTCCTCCTGAGCTCTAGGGATAGCCTATTCATCTCTACGTCACGCGCGCGCCTTGTACGCGCGAATGAACAAGCCGGGTTAAAATTAAATGGATGAGAAACAACCAATCACAATCATGTGCCAATTAGCGCTTTCCTTTGTGGGTTGATTAGCATGTGTGTGTGCGTGTGTGTGTGTGTGTGTGTGTGTGTGTGAGAGAGAGAGAGAGAGGGTGGGTGGATTGGGAAGGATACTGTCCTAGGGAAGCGATCATCTACTCCATTCTTCAAGAGTATTCAAAGGGTATTTGTACATAATTAACTTATCAATCAGATTTATAATACAACTAAAGAAGGGAAATCCCCGAATATAGCCATCATCTACCCTCATACATTTGAATAAATGCACTTATGTCCTGGAGTCTGAAATAAAAACATAACATTCGAACAACTTACAGCTAATACTATAGTTACAAATAATATTTGAAACTGCTCCACTTATTTGTAGACACTCTGTATAATCTAGGACGCATTATCTTTTTTTATTTCTATTTTTTTGTTCATAGAATTACAATTATGATCTGTAGTATTCCTAAGTGTGGAAAATTGAAATATTACAAAACCGATGTACTAACTTTATTTTCGGAAATATGAAAAAAGTTAGTTTACAGAACATACTTACGTAATCATAATTAACTGGAAGTAGAATCCGAACCACTCTGTAATGTGTCTGCACCAAAAATCTAATCCGGGATCCATTGATAAAAGCAAAAGAGTTAGCCAATGGGAATCCCACTTTCGATTGTAATTTCTGTTCATAATTCTTACGGCCTCCCCGATGGCTTAGTGGTAACGTCGGCGCCTTGCGATCACTGCTTCAAAAGCACATTGCATAGTGGTTCGGATCCCACTTTAAACTGTAGGTCCAGTCTCATTGGTATATCTGTACATAAAGTTGATCTAAGAAACAAACCAATTCATAATTCCTACTCAGAAATGAACGTTGGTTCGTATGTTTTTAAGTATTCCAAACAGATATGATTTGAAGGATGTTTCTACAAAAGGGTTTTCAGTTACACCTTCATATTATCTGTTCAAAGCTTCTGTAACTTCGGCTGCATTGTACAAGGATATAAAACGAGAGCAGTAACATTTCGCTGTGGCTTTCAAAGCTAATACCATTCCTCCACTATAAAGATCAATGAAGCAAACTTAGTCAAGAGAAAGCTCAGCTCGCTCAAAGAGGAGGACTGTCCTTTTCCAGTTATGACTCGCCAAGCTAAGAACCGATACTCCCCGTCCATGCCGAACTTTGGATATATTTATTACCATGATCGAAGCATTACGAGCGTTATTGACCCTCGCGCAGTGCATCTTGGGAAGGGAAAATTACTATGGACGCCGGGTATCGGAAATAACTTCCTAAACGACAAGCTTCCTCCTCGTATTCGTTTAAGGAGACTCATCTGCTTCGGATATTTCTTTTAGCCTTGAAGAAGAGAGAGAAAAAAAAGTCATGAATTATTCAAGAGAAATTTATCAGTATGCGATTTCTGTCCGCTTTCCAAAAAACTTTCTTGTTGGAGAAGATGCTGCATAAGATGGAATTTCATCTCGGAGCAGGTAAGCTCGGGGTTTCCTTCATGAGATGAATTGCATCCTCGTATTTACCTTTCATAAAATTCGTCAGCGACATCTCTAGCGGGGAAATCTATTAAACGTCCCTCTTGTCGAGTTCTCAGCATTGTAAATGGCTTCTATTCGATTATGGATTTTTCTGTTTGTTAATATCGGCTGTTTTCTTTCCGGGTCCGTTTCATCTTCAAAAATTAACTGGAGATTTCCCAAAGTACTTTAACAGTCACTGGTGCGGGAGCAGTTGACTTCAAACTAAAGATATACCCAGAATCCTGATGTAGAACAACTTCACACATCAACCTAAATTGCAATCCTGGATATATCATTGCGTTTGTTCCATTCTGCTTTCATCAGTTCATATTCATCGTCGCGATGGCCTCAACAGATGGAAAAGCGCAGTCAATTACTGAAATTTAAAGAAGAAATGAAATTATCGAACCAAAGCTTAATGAAAATCCAATGGAAGTAGCTGTCAGGGATAATAGTTCACGGATACTTGGGCTTTTCAAGGGCGAAATCTCAACATTGCTGGTGAATTATTGCACGACACCTGAGTAAAAGGGAAATTATATCGTGCATAGTATTAGTAATAGTTGTAGGATAATTCACAGCGGTGAACAATGAGGCTGAAGGACACACACCCCTCTCAGGTACGGGGATAGTGTTTACACACCGACTAGAATTAAGACACAGAGAAATGAAACCACAATAGGCTATTATTTTGTAGGATTTATTACTGTATAATGCAAAGGCAATGTAGATAATCTATGCCAAGTAATGGAATGTGGGATTTCTCTATTTCCTTTCGGTCAATACGCAAAAGTCAATCTCTTCCACTTAATACACCCTGAACTGAATTTTGCAGACTAACAAGATTCTATCTTCTGTGGAGCTCGTGTTACGTCGTCTTTATGTGTTTGTTCTGGTCCCTTTATCCGCATCATCTTATCACCATTCATCTCCATCGTCGCAATTATCCAAAAGTGGCAGAAATACGATGTCGTAAATTAATGAAGTCACGATGATCCGTGGAAAAGACACAGCAGCCTCTGGTGGAGTTGCTCAGGTTAGTAATAGAACCTTCCGTGGTGTCTGGATGGTTGTACAGTCTTTGACACACCTGGGTTGTAACGACCCTGCTGAAGAAATATTGAAGTTGACCCTCGATGTCCGACCGCCAAGCGCTTTGTAAATAGATAACCCAACCAACATTGAAATTCTGAGGCTTGCATAACATTCAAGGGTATTTCCATGACACGAAACATTACGTTCGGTAATGTTCATCTCGTATTTCTCATTGGCATCGCTGATCTACTAAGATGTATAACCTTGAATGTTATAGAAACAGCAGAATTTTAATGTTGGTTGGGTTGTCAATTCACAAGGCGCTTGGCGGTCAAACATCCATGTTTCTTCAGTAGGGTCTTTTAACCCAGCTGTGTCCAAGACTGTAAGTTAATATATAAACAGACCTAAGATCCCAGTATCTCCAAACAAGAGTTCGATCAACTAAACGCATCTCAGAAGTTGTAAGACCTCGTTAGCTTACCTCAGGTTCATACCTCTCTCCGTAATTTGTAATATTAAACAAGTTCTGTTCCTTTTTTGGCAAATGAGTCTGTGATGTAACAAAATTCAAATCCTAAACATCACACAAAGTTTCTGAACTCTTAACGGCAACCGAACGGGTTTTCTTTCCACTTTGTCTACATAATATATTTGATGACTAGACACCGTTTTTCTATGTAATATCAAAGTATAAAATATGTACATAAATATGTAACAATAATTGATAAATATGTACCTAAATATGTATTATCAAAAGTTATATATAGCTAAATATGTTGAATCAAAGAATATGTAATATTAATAAGAATCAAGTATATAAGCAATTTCAAGAATTCTGCTAGATATTTATTTTATTTGAACATATTCAACATAATTTTAAGGAGATAAGTTGTTCAAATTAAAATTTTTATCAAATTAGTAAACTCAAAAGAGCAGAGCGACGTGTACATATTTTATAAACTAATTTTGTCAACTATTAATTACTTTCACATCGTAGATTATTGTAGTTTATAAATATGTAAGAGAGCTATTTGTAACTACTTTCGAATTGTAAAGAGAAGCATCTACAGAAATAATAATTGAATGAAAATACATAGCTACTTGTGTACAAGGGAACATATTGTGTAACTCGCTACGTACAGGAAAGTAGATTTGATGTCCACCAATCCCAAGTTTCTAGGGGCTTTGTCTAAACCTAAAAGCGAAACGAAAATAACATTACATAACGAGAAGGGGGAGGGAGAAACTCCAGCATATTTCGATAAATAACAGTTCCCGTCTCTTTTTATCTTCAACGTGTCTGTCGACTTGACAGTCAATTTTAGGTGCCGTAAGCACTAAGCATCTCATTAATTAGAAAATGTGACATCTGAGCTATACATTTTTTTCATCAAGTTTCAGAGATCGGAAACATAGGAAATGGATCAAGATAGGAAAGAAATGCCAAAATATGTTGTTTTGTGTAACATAAATGAGCAAGTATGTAAAATTATAAACTTATAATAAACATAAAACTTATACAAAATCATGTCAGTTATATAATTCGTTGACATTTTTCTGTTCAAGCTATGTATCTAGAAAAGAATAGAATACAAATCCGAGGTCTCTAAAAACTTCGCAACACAACCTCCAAGCACCGGCGAGTCTATAATGGTAGCATATATCTAGTTTTCGCCGAAAATTCAACACCAACAAGTCTGTGGAAAAAACCGAGCCAATCTTTTGCGAAGCGTGTCCTCTTCTGGCCGACGATCTGCGGTAACTATGATATTCGCTGGTAAAATTTGTGTATTTATACTTTCCAAAATGAACATAAGTGAATTCATTTTGAGTACTAAAAATATCCAAATCAACAGTGACATCTACACAAGATTTATTTCAATTGATGGAAAATAGACGTTTATCAGTACAAATGATGGAATACATAATACAGTCTATAATTAACCAAAGAGATTACAAGAATATGTACGATATTATACAAATCATATATTCCATTAAAAAGGAGTTAAGTCATAACATAACTTATGATGTCATCAAAAAATACGGCTTATACCAGTTAGCTGATCGGAAATGTAGATATTTCAGACGTGATTTCTTTCTGTGTTGGTCTGTTTTACATATCTTGTACAGGGTACAGGGTACACTTTGAATCGAAAGGTGGAGTACAAACGATGTATAGCATTATAATTTTGAAAGTAGTGTTAAGTGCTACATTAAGAAGGAACATGGATTCAATTTTATTGCTTGTCAGTCAGTCAATGTCAATGCTAGAACCTATTGATTTCAAAAATTCATTCAATATTTATGTCTACAAAATTATAGGTCATTCCATTTATTTTTGCCATACAAACGTGGTCTTGTCTAAGTGCTTAATTGGCAAAAGGTAGATTTTCCACTTTGAAAATAATTGACTCATCAACAAATTTACTGCGACATATTCTTGTTTCAACGGGGGAAAGAGCGCAAAAATCTGAATAATTGAGAAACGCGAGGAGCCATTTGAGATCATCAAGTGGGAAAATCCTGTTCATATGCGTGCTATAAACATGGTAATTTTGTTTCCTGACGTTTGATTTACATTTTTTAGCTTGTTGAGCCAGCCTTTCGATTATCATGCAGCGCAGAGAATAGACAGCGTTTGTGAAAAACGAGCCACGAAAAAAACATGTCGATGTATTTTTTTTCCTCTCGTACACCGCAATGTTAGAAGGTTGACAGTTAGTTAAACATTTTTCCATTTTTCCTCGACGGTGTGATGAGCGCATGAAATATTCAGTAGTCTGTCACTTCCTGTGAAGATCTGGCTCTCGTCTCGCTGCGAATTTGCAATCCAGTCCGTGATTTTTGCACTGTGCCATTTAGGCATGGTAATTAGCAAGGATGTGTAAGTTCTCAGTTTTGATAGCGTCGTGTTCACTGAGGGAAGTGCGGTACTTTGTTCAAATGGACATTCGTTGTAGTGGATTTTGGCTGAGTTCGTCGCACCCTTCAGTAAATGCGATCCTTATTCAGAAAGATTATGTTCCAATTTCAGAAACTGCAATCAGGGCTCCTGACTGTAATGCGGACGACCTGGGTTTGTTTTCCAATGTGGATGAGCCCAGGTGGAAAACGTTCTGTAAGATATCCCTGCATGAACAGTTGTGGAACAAGTTCTCATCAATGAGTACCTGGGGATACCCCTCGCGTTTTAAGGATGGCGGAAGCGTGGTGATGATCCCTCCTGTCATTTATTTTCTACATAAGAGGAGAATGCCCAATTACATTTTCTGCTTTGAGTTGTGATAAAAAAGTTAGATTGAAAAGAGTGATATAAAATATCAAGCTATCCTGTATAAATCTTTATGAATACAAAATTTCAGATATTACAATGTATTTTGTAATATCCTTACACTCAATGTTTCATATATGAACCACTACTTACGAACAAATACAGTTTATGGAGATACTGATATAATGCATTATAAATTACATAAAATATGAAATTAATATGAACACAGTAAAATTCAAGGATTGAGGATATAACGTCAAGATTTAATGTAGGGGCGCGTCTGAATTATATTCTCAACTACAGTGAATTGAAATTAAAATTTCCTTTCATCCTGAGTATGTGATTTAGTTAATATTTAAAAAATATATTAATTGTCAGTAGCATAATTTTACAATTCCTGTTTATTTTATATCTAGCCGAGAGCGAAAATACGTGGGAGTTTTACTTTCACACCCTATACGACTATTCTTGGCAAAGCCCACGCTCTTGAAACCAGGTGACCGTGGTGGCCACTCCACAGTTCCCCTTCTTCCACCTGTAATCATGAAATAATATAGTAATTGGTTCCAAACTTTTTGACCACCCTGTACTTCAAAATTCCCTAATCTATGCGAATCCTTGTTCAGAAACGAACATCGATAAGCATACGATATGAATTATTACACACAACTCTAACCGGTGGTTTTTATGGACTGCTCTTGTTGTTTTCATTTTTAAAGCCAAAATCCTCTCTGAAGTTTAATCCTAGTTTAATCTCCTTCGGTTAAACTTTAATCCAGGTTCAACAAGCTCCGTTACGAACACTCGCTGGTTAAACACTTCGTTAAAGCTCTAACAGATTGGATTGTACCGTTCAGTGTTGATGGCCATGGTCTTTCCCCGTCGCGTGGATATTGGCAGCTCAGGAGGCGACCGCATGAAAAAGGATTCGAGTTACAGTTTCAATTCTCAGGAACTTAGTTTATAGTTTTTGGGATCGGATCGCCACGGGATGTTATTCTGAATTTATGGTTGGGGGTCCAGGTGAGGGAGGTCCAGGAAGAGCGGGATGTCGATAAAAGAGAATATCGACTCGTAAAAGAGAGTGGAGCAGAGACAATCGCCGATGTAGAAGGATGCAAGAGAGAGAGTTGGATGAGTCGCTGAAAAATACTTGCCGAACGCAACTCAAGTTGCCTGGTTAGCAGCGTTGATGACACGTCGTGCGCAGAATGCAGGGAAACTGTTTACGTGACACATCTCTCCCCCTTTATTTTTTTTCAGTTTTCTTCCTCAGTCTCTTCGAAGTTCTTCCAATCTCATCACGCTTGCCAACTTTTTTAGAAGATGGAGGAGAGCAGCAGAAAAGATGACAAGATTACTGGGTAATCCTCTCTAAGTTCTCTCCCTCGTCAAACGTGTACGGGTTTCGCTCCCTGGGTCTTTCGGGTGTTACGGAGAAGAACGTCATTTTCCTAAAGTTGGGTCGTGCTGATGAATCTGAGCCGCGGATAACACCTGCGGTTGCACTGCCAAGATACAGGCGGCGTTTGCAGATAATGAGGCATGTAAGCTTATCGTGGTGCAGGCTCCAAGAAATCTCTTGCTGCTTATGTTCATCACGATTTATAGTGATTCGTTTTTCGATCTTGTTCCTGGTTCATTTCTCTGTACGGTTGTTGCCTCATAAAGTGGCACTTTGGGTCGATTATATGATTTAGAACCAGAGAGTTTAGTTACTCGTAGAGATTGGATTCTTGTCAGGCAATATGCTATTGTCAGATGAAATGCTCTAGTTCTTCGGATCAATTGGGTTATTGCCAGTTCAAATGCTCTAGCTTTTCGGATTGATTTGGTTATTGTCAGGTCAAGTGTTCTAGTTCTCTACGATATTTCTGAATTGTTTAATGATAAGGTTGTTTGATATGCAGTTTACGTTGACAGCCGGCTAGGAGATGAGGTTGCCGATGGCAACCATCGATAGGTTTGGTTTCAGTTCGTGTTTAAATCCACTTTATGCACAGTAAGGCTATTCGGGACTGGACCTACCGTTTAAAGTAGGATCCGAACCACTATGTGCCTCCACCGGGTATAGAACCCTGGACCCCTTGATTACAAGGCAACAACGCTACCACTGTGCCATCGGGGAGGCCACAACCATCGCTAGGCATTGAGGCTTTCTGTGCTAACTGTAGATAGGCGATGGCTACATATGGTAAGTAATGGAGTTTGAGATACCCACCTTTGCTAAAGCATGTGGTCTTTACGATGCTAAGCGATGCAGTTTCCGTGGCAACGGTTGTTGCAAGAGACACGATGGCAATGATTGTCGCCTATCTGCCACTTTCGTTTAATCGCGATAATGAGGGATGAGCGGCAATTAGATAATGAAGGGACTCATGCTAAGTCAGGACTCGAACCCGTAATTTCGGTGGGAACTTTCGAAGTCCACCAATGAACGAGCTTGACCACCGAGCTGGCTAGTAGCAATTATTACAAATGAAAATGAATAATGCTACCAAATATGGTGATGTAGTACAGATTTTGAAGGGAGACTGTTATCGTTGGATTGCAGTCTGTGATTAAGAGCATAACGTAGTTTTCGATCATAGGAAGAGAATAATAAATACAGGTGTTTATACAAAAGAAAATGTTTTCTGCATGATCGAAGAAGAGGTAATTATCTCTTACGTACACGTTCCACTTGCTTTGCATATCGCATTTGCCTACAGGGGCCATCATGAACACTAATTACAGATCATTATAGCAACTACGTATGCATATGGAGAAGCAGGCTGGCAAGAAGATCAGCACGACGATACCACACTTTCCCCTGCTTCTTACCCTCCATCGCCCCGGAGGTATATATATGTTTATAATGCCATGCAGAATGACGTCACCTGATGGTTCCCATTCGGGCCTGTTCTTGCTACAATGGTCGTTGAGAACCGAGGGAAGGAAAATCTGCAAGCATGGCGTAGGCTTAGAACAAAGGCCCGTGGAGGGATGGAAATTTCTCTACGGGCTGGATTTCCTGGCTGGGCTCCAGCCTGGACAACACATGGTCCAAGAAATGGGAGCAGAGTCCTCCCTCCCTCACCCGCTTTTGAAATTCAGGAATGCCCTCGGGAAGGAACAATGAGAAGACCGAAAAAGGACCTGGAGGAAAAAGGGAGCGCTGAAATCTATAATCACTGACACGGAAAGATCTAAAAATTTCACGAACAAGAATGGTTCTAATGTTCAAATTTATGTCAACGCATAAACTACGGCATGTGTGATGTATTTTGGATGTCTATATTTACTGGAAATAGCTTGAAGAATTTACAGGCCTTCTAGGATTGCCTTTGTTAGCAAAACAATGATGTTGGACCCTTGGCGCCATGCAAACATCCAAGTACCTTCCTCCGTAACGAGTGTTCCTCAGTTGAGTGTATTTTCATCAAAAACCAGAATATATATGATCAAGTCATGGAATAATTTTGCTTGGCAGGAAACTTTACTTCGTAACTTTCGTGCAAGTGTGAATTTGGAAATTTACCTTTGAAATAGAAAATGAGGTAAAGGTGTTGTGTTTCGTATTTTTCTTATTCTGCGTCGCTCTTTCTTCTCTTTAGGTTAATCTCGACGATAAGGATTAATAATGATTACGTGGAATTGATGGAGGAACATTCACAAAGGCACCTTGGCACCAAAACCTGAACCTTGAACCACCTCTGGGGCTCGACCACCGAGATGGGAGATCGAGTTCCGTTTTCTTCTTTAAGTCCATTCTATGCAAGTGCCCATTCCACGCGACCCCATTCCCCACTTGTTATCAGAAAAAAATACCTCATTGATTCCGGATATTATGAAAACCCTGTTCAACATTACGTATATATTGTTGACTTGTAGGTAAAAATTAGAAGGTGTACGTGAAAACGAAACATTACGGAGACAGGATGTTCTCGTCGGTTTGGAATGCAGACCTTACAAATTCCATTATTGACTCATCCAGCCTGACAGACGGATATGAATCGACAGGTATTGGAATTTGTATAGCGAAGCAACCAAACCGATCTGAGAAGATCGGAAGGAAATTTCGAGATCAGTTTTGGATTTGGTTTGAGTGAGTCAACATCGTGGAAGAAAGAGCACAGGTATGTACCTGGAGGACGGAGGCGTCACTCCGAACTTATAAAGGTCTGAGCCTATTTACACAACCTCTCACTAGTCCCTTTTCTTCACCTTATACTTAGATCCCGGTAATAAAATAAGGGAAGGAGGAAACAATATTGTGATTTTACGGCACTGAGAGTACCTGACTGGACCTACAGTTAAAATTGGGTCCGAATCAAACCCTAAATCCTTTGATTACTAGGCGATGACGTTATGACTACACGAAAGAGTGTACGTCGATATAACGTATAAGCTTTATGTATAATTTTGGATGTTAGCGTTATTTTACTTTTTAACAATTAGCACCAATATTGAGGTAGAAGTTCTCTCCTCTTTTCCTTTCTCGTGGACCACTGAGCTCACATGAATTTGTTTTTAATTTGACCTGGAGAGTAAAATGCGTCGTTCATCCCTGGTACGAATGCTTGTTACGGTATCGACGTACATTAGTGTCCAGCCCATTTCATCAGTTTCGTCATTAATCTTCATCATCCTGATTAAACCGATAAGTACAAATAACCCAAATAAAAGGATAGGCAAGAAAAAAGTGGTGTTTATTTTATACCAAGCTACCAGATAAATGTCTGTTACGTTAGTAAAGATGAGGGTAACAATTCCACACATTGAAGACAATTTAGATAATGTCTGCATACGTGGTCGATGAATGGCGTCACCATCGAGTGAGAAAGGGGTGGGTCCTCACATTATGAAGTTAATTTGGTCCACTGTGCTGCGTAGCTAAATATGTTATACGAAACATCTAGGGTAAGAGAAGAATTCGCACACAGATGGATCAACAGAGAAGAAGGAAAGAGTGAGATACATAATAGAGAGCGAGAAAGAAATATATGGTGAAATATGAAGAATAATACGAAGAAAGAAGAAGAAGAGGAACAAGAAGAAAGAAAGATATATAGAGAAACGGAAGAAATAAGAAAGATTCAATGACAAGAGAAATTTGAAGGAAGAAGAAAAATCGGAAGTAGAAGAGAATTAGAAGACGAAAGAAAGATTGAAAGAGAGAGAAGAAAATACATAGAAGAAAGAGAAACATAGAGTAATAGAAGAATAAAGATTTAAAAAAGAAGAAATATAAGAACAAGAAGAAAGACAAAGTAGATAAAAGAGACAGAAATTTAGAGAAGCAGAAGGTAGAGAGATTGAAAAAGAGAGCGAAAGAAACAGAAAAGCAAAGTAAGAAATACGACAGACGGAAAGGGACAGAGAGTAAGAAGAAAAGAAAGAAAGGTAGAGAAAATCTTAACAGCAGAACCCGCCAGAAGAAAATTCTCTGGCGACGCAACTGTGGTCGATGTCAAATGTATATGTGCATCCAGTGATCATATTTTTCTATCACTTTCACTATACATTGTCACTAGTAGTACTTACAATCAAACAATTTACAAGCTTAGTTCAATTACTCTTACCAATACTATACAAAATATGTTTCGGCAAAGACAGCGTCCTCTGACGTATAGACTCTCTCAAGATTAATCTTCAACCAAAAAATTCTTCGATAGGACACTGTTCAATATAATGCTTCTGCAGGCACTTTTCAAGTTTGTATGCACCTCTTCTTTTTCATGTTTGGAATTTTCGTCTCCGGGGGCCCTCTTTTAACGATAAGAAGAGCTACTGCTCCCGAAGGCGCTAAAAGCAAAGAACATAAAAACGGTTAATGGATTTTTCGGAGCGTCGGTGGAGATGAAAGCAAATGTAATGCAGGTTTATGGCCAGCGAGCTGGTCCCGAGCGCTCAATCGACGTTCAGATTTCGAAAATGGTTCTCAATGAAATGACATCTGCTAGGAAACGAATGCCCCTTTTAATGTGAAGCAAATTTCTCCTTTGTGCTTTCATTTGTTTTTCCTTCGTTCCGCAAGAGTAATTTTGCTATTCGTTTTTTTCTTTTTTTTTAAAGTCCGTCGGGGAAATGATCCTCAATTCCTTCTCCTTTCTCTCTTGTAAATCGTTAAATTTGTTTGAACAGTCGTTTACACCTTTAGTTAAAAGTATTGTTAAAAGGTGGCTGAATCAGAGACGGAGAGAGGAAAAGAGAAAGAGAGAAATAGCTCTCTCTCTCTCTCTCTCTTTCTCTTCAGTATTAACAGAAGATGGCGTATCTGATTAGTTACTCGCAAATTGTTGCAGTTCCGTACGGATATCTTAAAATTTGCCTTTAGAAATAAAGTTTCAAAAACATAGGTATTCCATTCAGTTTAAAACACCCAACTCTGTCTTTTTATTACTCGGTTTTATTGCCTCACTAAGACTAAATGTGCTGGAACACTCATTATAATGTTTATATTGAGCACTCATTTCAATATTTATATTTATCACTAGAAAACACAAAACTTTGGTTTGAGAGTTATAAATTTATATAGTAGGGAAAAGTTTCCAGGTTTTTGTAAAATGGTGAAACGGGAAAAATGAGTACAAGCAAGTCTCTCATATTCGCATGAGTGATAGGTGTATTCCCCGTGGATCTACTGCAGTCATCAAAATCGACAACCATGTAGAATGCATAAAATGAAAAATAAAAATCTGACAGTACTACTTTTCACCATATTACGAAACCTGGTTCCTAATATGGGGATGTGAGATTGCCTTATGGATTAAGAATACTGCAAAGAGAAAATCTAAGAATTGTAAGTGGCATGCGTCGTATTACTATTTAATGCACATCTAAGAAACGTGAGAAAGAACAAAAGTATCTGTCATGTCATGTCTGCCTCTTTATTGAAATTATTGGTACTATCTAGAGACAATCTTTGACATAAGAATACATGAGATGAGTATCGTGCTGAAGTGATAAGTAATTAATTTTGGTTTAGTGAGTAAAAGGCAAAGAGTCAGAAAATTGCCTCAATTAGAACATAGTTCATAAATTAAAACATCTTTTTCCACACCGGCACACAGAATATGAGCCCACATGTAACACACTACACATCACACCCATTCTTTCCCTTAATGATCCACGGAAAAAAGTCCACTGCAATATAAGCACTCAGTGTCAGCCGTAGTACAGTCATCTGATGCAGTAGATTCTGAATTATGGGAACCTGAGTCTATTACATTGGGAACAAGTTTCAGTTTCTTACAAGCGGACCCTCATATTGAACTTTTTTGTTTACCACACACAGCAGAACGTGCACTCTTCTTACACATCTGTCGTCCTCTGGATGAGTCTGAGGGTTGAGAATCAGCTCTGTTCACGCGACTATCTCCTAGGTTCTGTGCAGCACCTCCAACCAACAAACTATTTTTGTAAGGTGAGATCGTTATGGCATTAGCAGATCCTTTGCGCTTTGTTGTAGGCCTAAGGAGGCGTCCAACAAGGGGAGGAGGAATGTCACTTGCCTTCACAGTAGAACGTGTAACATGCGGTGTAATTGGTGTAGGAGAAATGTCCGTGGACGGAATTGAATGTCCTGCTGAAGTGGATGGCAGGTCTAGAGCTGTAGCTGGGCTTTCGTCCGCAGGCAATGTTTCCGTTGGAAAATCATGATCTCGGAAGATGTCTCTATTGCATGGATATAATCCTGCTTTCTTAAATCCGCTGGCAGCATTTTCAGCTGTTCCTGCTCTCATGTATGCATTCCCGAACAATTTCCCAACTTGATAAATTGTTACAACACGACCTGCATTTTAACGTAACCACCGTTCTATTTCTTGAGAATAATAACACTTCAAAGGCCCCATGATCGACAAGTCTAGGGGAACAACTCAATATGCTGCCCAAGGCAGAAATTTATTTTATTATAAAACATAATGTTTATAATAAAATACATTTCTGCCTTGGTCAGCATATTGAGTTTTTCATATCATGGAAACAAGGCTTAATGGTGTTATAAGTCTAGGGGTTGCATTTTGTGAGTTGCGTGTGGTAGTAAGGATAATATGGTCTTTTGTTTCTCTTCCTACATTCATGATATCTATATTTCTCACATGTGAATAATATCCGTCCAAAATCAGAACAACAGGGTGTTCTGCACTGGGTTTAATATATTTCACGAAATGTCTAAACCAGTCTGTAAATATTTCACTTCGAATCCAGCCTGACGGATGTCACGCGTGAATATACCCTGGAGGTGTCCCATTCATGAGTTCCATTTTCATATATTTTCTGGGAAATATTAGGAGAAGCTGAACATAATTACCTGCTGCACTCATGCATGTTACTACAGTGATCAAGGTTCCTCTTTCAGCTGACTGCAGGGTAGAAACCTGACGCTGCCCTTTCAAAGCAATGACTTTGCTGTGTTTACTTTGAACAATGGAAATACCCGTCTCATCACAGTTCAAAGCCGTTCTGAGGAATGCCTGATTTTATCCATAGCCGGTTCGAATGAATTGAAGAAATGATCCACTGCTTCACGAGTGAAAGACATTGCTCGAGCGTTAGACAATCCTTCAGGTGTTCTAACTGCTAGTTGTGGATGACGTTGTAGAAACAGCTTCAACCACTTCTTCCCTGCCTTTTCACTTACCTTTGAAAGTGTGTTAGGTATACCACTGCGAACTGCCAACTGGTAGGCTAAACGTCTTACATCACTCATAGACAACCCGAAGAAACATTTTTCCATCGTAACACAATTGTTCACGAGATCATCTTCCACATCTGGAGGCAACACCTTTTTCCTGCCGAGTTTTGTTCTTACAGTAACCTCGTCACGGTCCTCCCCTTCATTAAGAGACTTATACAGTTTAACATATCGTTCTAATGTTGTCTGTGGAACACAAAAAATGCGCGATGCCTTGAAACTTCCCATTTCTTTCTTCCCCACAGCTGCAATAGCTGTATCCATGTTTCATTGGTCACATTGCTTCCTTTTGGCCATCTGAAAAGATGAAATGTCACCTTCAGTATCAAAAGTCCAGTTGCAGCTCCCAATTTGGGGCTCCCCATATTAGGCAGCTTCGTTCGGTATGTTATTTTCAGTACTTTCTCAGTAACCATTGTTTCGGCCTGACCTACCTTTTCACAGTATATTGCAGCTACCAACCTTATATATATATATTCAACTACCAAAACAATACAATACTTACATTTACCAGAAATGGTTATTTCTTCACGTGGCTCCGAATATTCGTGACCACAACAAAGAAAAACAAAGAAATTCCCTCCACTACTGCAGCGCACCAAGTGAGCCCGCCAATGCGTATTATCAATATTGCCAACCTACTATGCGAATAACCTCCCAGTACAATTTCCCTCCTTTCAATTCCCTTTATTGACGAGGAATCCCACTTCCCCATATTAGGAAACCTCCCCATATTTGGCGATTTTCCCCTAATATGCTTTGCTCAAAGAGTTGACAGATATATTAATACAAACTTATTTTAATTTCTTTCAACGACATTCGTTAATTAGGACTATGCTCTGACCCGGGAATCTCTGGAGCAAGAGAACGAAAACAAGTCCTCTGCGCAAATACGACTCGAGAGGTTTCGACCAATGAACTCGCTAGAGGGGAAGTGAGTACAAGGAGGAGAGAACGCGGTTGAAGCTACCAACAGTTTTCAGCAGCTCGCACTGCTTTGCTCCGCCCATTCGATGTTTCCCCTTTTCTACCGTTATGCGCGGCCATGACTCACAGATTACCGATACAGAGTGTAGATTTACATGGATTTCGATTCATAACACTAGACTCCTTCTCTCAAACCTAGATCGAAAAGGCATTCAGTGTAAATGTTATATTAAGTAATTGTTAAAACCCTGCCATCTATAACTTCTACAAATCTCCAATCATCGGCTATAGGCCTATTGTGTATTTTTAGACGAACTCTGAAGTCGGACGTTTTAGGTTCGAATCGTGTTGTAGACGATAGGAATGTTTCATTTCACTGCTTCGTGAGGATTCTGTGGACGACCAGTCGGATGAAAATGAGAAATAATGAATATCAAGTATTTCATAATATTCTCTGTCAACAAAAGATATTATTTTCTAGTTTTCGTCGTTAGTCCAAATTATTTACTTTCAACCAAAATAAAATAGCAGTTATTCCGATTTTTCAACTGTGACGGTGACATACTAAGCACTACTTACATTTTCTGCCTGTGTTTCCGAATCAATAAGAAATACAACTAAGCAGATACTACGAATAAATTAGGAATTATTATTATTAGAATTTAAATAGAAATATACAAGATAGAAAATTAAATACATAGGTAGCGCCATCTATTATTATTATTTATCGCTATCTTCAGTACAAGATTGGTAATGGTGCATTGTTGCTGCTTGATTTTGCAGTGCTATATAATGATGAGATCCATGGCGCCTGCCTAGTACGAGGGAGATCAGGGTTCGATTCCTGGGGGTTAGTGTTTTCTGGTGGGAATTTATCCAGTAATGTACCTGCATGGAGCGGCTCTGGGGTTTACTCAGCCTCTAATTGGTATCTTAAGGTGTAGGGGAAAGGCTGTCGGAGCTTAGTGCTGATCACATCATCTTCTCAAATGACCGAGATTGTGAATGTGCGAAGCCTACTTTAACAACTCCTCCCCTATATGCCTTCATGGCAGTGCGCGGGCAAGGGGTAGCTTTACCTCCATCTTCTTACACGTTAAACGTCCTTAAGATCAACAAAATAACGGTCTGTATTAAAGACATCAAAGAATGGCTGTTAATTTGGTTACACTAATCTTTCAGACGATTTTATTACTAAGTAATTAGATCTCCAATTTGATATCTTCAGTCTACACTGTGTCTCGGAAATCTGTTGAGCAAGACCGCACGTAACTGTAGAGAAGGGGAGAACGCGAGTAGGCGAAGAAAAGCAGTGCACGCTGCTGCAAACGGCTGGTAGCTGCAGCCGCGTTTTCTCCTCCATGCACTCACTTTTCATCTCGCGCGTTCATTGGTCAAGTCACTAATTGCGCAGAGGACTCGTTTTCGTTCGTCTGCTCCAGAGATTGCCGAGATAAAGTGTATCTCACAATCAGTCAGGATAATATGAATGTCATTATTATTATATGGTACTTAATATTCTTTTATTTAAAATTATAAAGGCACATTGAGGATAATACGAATATCATTATTATTATACAGTACTTTATATTATTTTGTTTAAAATAATATGACAGAACTTTTAGTTGCTGTCACTCCATATTTTTTAAATGTTTGCGACCCTGAAGCAGTTGATGATTTAGGTAATATACTGTGACTACTTTAAGTACATAAGTAGTGTCATCTATTATTATTATTTATCGCTATCTTCAGTACAAGATTGGTACTGGTGCATTGTTGCTGCTTATTTTTGCAGTGCTATATAATGGTGAGATCCAGAGCATCTGCCTGGTACGAGGAAGACCAGGGTTCAATTCCCGGGGTTAGTGATGTATACGGTGGAATTGTAAGTATATACGAAGCACGTTTATCTCGTGGTAACCACAAAAAAATATTACGCTGTAGCAGTAGCGTACGCAAGATTGTTTTGGGAGGAGACTTGAATTACACTGGGGAACAGTGAAATTGCGGCACAGTGTTTGAGAGCTAATTTAGGGCGATTTTATGCTGCTGAATAATGATATAATAATATATTTCCTGAATTGGCTCTAATTTATGAAATAAATGGAACTAAACCAAAATGGCGGAAACCTAAGACATACATATAAATGAATTTCCAACAACAATTTAATATTTCTTTTTGTGATTACAATCATTATTATAAAAATAAATTTATATAGGCCTATGATCATAATAATTACGAAAATATATACACAATGAAGTAACAAACTATGTGAAACGTTTTCTATACGATTTCCTGCTGTATTGCTTTTTAGGACAATCCCTCTGTAAGCTCCAACAGTAGTCGGCCATCATGTGGCGATCACACCGTCCTTGGTACCTTTCTTCCCTTATCCTTATACCCTGATGGAACCTTTCTCTCTGTTCTTCACTTAAATCACCAAGGTTCTTAGGGAATCTGTCAATGTGGCTATGTAGAAAATGTATCATCATACTCATATTACCTCCCAATTTCTCAAAATTTTTCAACATATTTCCAACTATATCGCGGTAGTTTTCTGCTCTGTGATTCCCCAAAAAGTTTTTGACGACGGACACAAAGCTCAGACAGGCCTCAGATTCGATGTAAGACATATAAGTTGTAAAATTGGCATAATTTATAAGGGAACGAATATGTGGTCCGTCAAAGATTCCTGCCTTCAATTTTTCAATACTTAGTTATGGAAAACTTTGGCATATATATTTTAAACAATCACCACTTGTATCTAAGGCCTTGACAAACTGTTTTATCAACCCAAGTTTAATATGCAGTGGCGGAAGGATGATTTTGTCCCTATCTATCAGCGGTTCATGAATGATATTAGCTTTTCCCACTGTAATATTTTCCCTTGGGGGCCAAACTTTTATCGTCCACTTTTATTACTTTCGTTTTTATTGTCACTAGCACTTTCATCTGATATCTCAACGTAATCGTCGATATTTTGCGAAAAGGTACATACTGGTAAAGGTAAATTTTCACTGTGCTGTATTGGCGGCTTTGCTGACTCTACATTAGCGTACACCCAATTACGCGTTTTGAATCTATTCATGCCTTTAACATTCACAGCACAAAACTTGCAATCATTAACATAATTTTTTGGTTCACTCCAGTCATGGGCACTCCAAATTTGAGTCCCTTTCGTCCGCCTTGGCCCCAATAACGAAGTGATTCCAAACAAGTTTTGCAAACTATATGTGGGACCCATTTTATATTTTGTTGTCCCAGATTTTTGGTAAAATAAGTGTGATACAAATATCTCACTACATCCGTGATATTTCTTCTCTGTGATGGTAGACAATATATTCCACATATATAGCAAAAAACATTTAGGTTATTGAAACACTTACTACGTGAGGAACTCATATTTCCAATGTATTCACATTAAACGCATTTTGCTTAGTTATACTACAAAATTCAACATTAAGAGATATATTGCCTAGCAATGCTTCATAAGTTGCCTAGCAACAATTTACAAATAAATAAATAAGTTTCTAAATGGGAATTTCATCCCATTATCAAATTTTGATATTACCGAGAAAAGCGTGGAGTAATTTTACCTACATTTTCCATGGTGTGTTTATTTTTATAACTGGAATCAATTCAACTGAACCAATCATACAATTGGCAATCACAGCTGTTTTGTGTGCTTAAACTGTTATTAAACTTTATGCCACAAAATAAAATATTTTTTTTGTTCCCCAGTGTTATCAATGTAGATATTATAGAGCTTTGCTCTATGGAAGAACGGGATATGGAATAAAATATTTCGTAATAACTACCCTTAACCTTCGTTTTACAAGTTGTTCAAAGACAAAATGGTCACGGGGGGTATCTTTAAGGGGAGTTTGCATTTCCCAATACGGTTTATTCCCAAGTTCTATACTGCTTTTTTGAAAATTGTTATTTTCTCAAAATTTTGGGAGGGCTGTAGCTCCATCAGTTGCCCCTACGTCAGTGCACTGTGGAAAAATCTTCAGTCTGACAAGTTGAATGGAGGAAAAAAGGAAAAAAGCACGGGACAGGGGAGAATTCTTCGCCTCAGGATGTGATGTTTTGTTCACTGCAAGGACATTAATGCGAAAGTGAAGAAGAATTTGCATAAGCTCCCTCTAAGGACTTGTCGAAAAGTGGCTTTTCGTATTCTGAGAATAGCTTCCGGACCGCACTCTCGGTATCTGCGGGAAGTAGCGAGATAATGTTCGGAGGGGAGATCCCCGGAACAGCCTCCGAGCTCAGCTAATGTTCCTGGGACGCTTCTCGAAGGCTCAGCATGGAAGACTAACGTTCATAGCCTTTGATATCCTCTCACCGGGAAGGCAGGGGAGAGGATCCTTGCTGTGGATATCTTCAGGATGATCCTTTCCGCTGGTACAGATTTATGGAAGGAGGAGTCTTTGGACACAGATGGCGGGGCGATCGTGTGAGTTGGTGTCCAGCTTGTGCATCGGTTCTTATAGCTTCGTGAAACTCGAGAATGTTACCGGTCCTGATGTTGCCCGCCGTATCTCTGCGGTGAAAGGACCCGAGTTCGAATCCCACCTTAGGCTATAATTGGGACGCTTACACTGCAAGAAAATACAGTTCTACCGTTAAAAGAACCATACCCGTAGAGGGAACCACAGCTTAATTAAGTTTGATTGAGTTTGTGTATTAAGTCCACTTTATGCACAGTAAGACTAATTGGGACTGGACCTACAGTTTAAAGTGCGATCCGAACCACTGTGTGCCTCCATCTGGTATCGAACCCGGGACCCCTTGATTGCAAGGCGACGACGCTACCACTGCGCCATCGGGGAGGCAGACAGCATAAGATAGCCTCCCTGATAGCTTAGTGGTAATGTCGTCGAATTGTGATCAAGAGGTTTCGGGCTTCACTGGCGTACGCAGGATTTTTTTCCCCGAGAGAGCTGTAGTTGTAAAAGTGGATTATAAGTAGCTGCGATCTTGTGGGAAGGGTTACACTATAAAAGTTCTCCCCGTGTGTTTTGCACCACGCCATGAAAACGTAAAAATGGTGTGGGGTTAGGGTCGCCCCCCATACACACTTTCTAGATCTCGGCCGAGCTGGGGGTGATGTGATCAGCACCACGCCCCTGGCCGCCTTTAACCCGCAGATTTTCCCCCAGGTACTCACGCTGCGTGGGCGCTTGAACAGGTTGAAAAATTCCCGGTTCTCCCCCGCCGGGAATCGAAACCGGGTCTCTCGCATGGTAGTCAGACGCGAATATAAAATATTTCATACTTACCATGTTTAACCTTCGTATTAAAAGTTGTTCAGACCAAAAAAGTGTAAACGGGAGTTATTTTTAGGCGGGGTTTCAGATATCACTTTGGTCTTTCACGAGTTTTTTTATTTTCCCAATTTCGGGATTGGCTGTAACCCCATCAGCCCTCTTCTGCCTGGTGAATACCCAGACCGGGATTCGAACCCGGAATCCTTGGCGTCGCTCGCAGAGCACTGTGTTTACCAAAGTGGACTTAAAAACAAATTCAATTCTTGGAATGCCATAAGCATGGAGTTCTTCGTCTTTGATTTGTTTGCATGAGCAGTGGCAGTAGAGGAAACCTATTGTTACTTAAATATCGATTTTTGTGTACAGTCACCGGCAATATAAATTCTTAGGATACTCGTTTTCATGTGGTGTTGTGTTTGTTGCCTAATGCTACAGCGATGTCCTAAATTGCCTTTGAAGATTTGCTGATGACGTTCGCTCACCGCCGGGACGTAAATATTTCAGGAATAAGTTTCTAATTTCTACTGTTGGCGACTGTACTTTCACATATATTATTTTGCAGTTTAGTATGAATATTCACCTTTTACCCTAACAATGCATTCAATACTGTTTTACAATACATTTTAAATTATTGTCGTCGTGTATCGGAGCATTTCTTTATAAGATAGAAGTTGGTTCAAGTGGTTTTAAGTTTTCTTAAAACAGTTGGAAGACTCTACTGTGTCATCGCCGTAAAAAAATATAGGTATTTTTACAGCGTAAGGATGAACAATGATTGCATGAAGTATTAGATGGGGATACTTCAGATCTGCAATAATCGTTCGATGATTTGAGCACAGAATTTGACTTCAGAACAAAGAATTCTTTCCTGAACGCGTTATGTATCTCCCTTTTTCGATGACCTAGACTTGACTTTTCAGTCGCATCTTTTCTCCAGTTTCCCGAGGCTGTAACAGAGAGATGCTGCATCCTTCTCTCCAGAGGGAGAAAATGATATAACCATTTCTCGAGGGTGTATCGCTCGGCAGTCTATAACCTCATATTCAAGAATCGTGTTTTATGCGAATCTTTGAATGGTTGAAACCGCACATTTCAGTCACCGCTCCATGATAACTGTAATCGAATTTCGGTTCATTGCCATTCACTCAAGACATAAAGGGATTCGTCGTTTTCTGTGTGACGAACATTCGACGCGGTCATAACGACCGCGTGTTCGCAGCCTTTAAAGTATGAGAGACGGCATTAAAGCAATAGTCATGTAATTTCAAAGCACTGTTGGAGGCCACTTGGCAATAGTCTAGTGCTGCAGGGTGTACCATAATAACAGCAAAGGCTCAAGGGGTGCCAGGTTCGATCCCTGGTAAAGGCACGTGGTGGTTCGAGTCCCAATTTAAACTGTACGTCCTGTCCTGATTAACCTATCTGTGCATAAACTTGGCTCAAACAAGAGCAATGAGGAAAGTCCAATCGGTATGTGCATACACAGGGTGGTTATAATTAATGTTCCCATACTCAAGAGCCCTCTGGAGACCGTTTGAAGCAACGGATTGTGGTGAAACTAGCTAGAGGATATGAAGACCAATTTTTCTAAAAAATGATGTCAGTACAGCAGTGTTCAGTATGCGCGCCGTGAGCGGTAATGATTCTTGGAAACGTCAGACAGCGTGATCAATGATTCAGCAGGAGGATGTTGTTCACTGTCCAACAGATTTCACCTCCACATTTCCACCTGGTGGTGGAAGTTTGAACTATTATTTTTTTTCGTCAGCATTCGCTTCCTCATAGTCTCTATACTTAGTTTCATCGCAATCTGTTGTTTCGGAGCAGGGCAACTTTAATTATACCCACCTGGTACCTCGTTAACCTACGTTATTGTCGCTAGCATAGAGTATAAAACACCAACTCTATTCATACGGTATATATAAGACCTTCCCGCTGCCTACGTCCATGATTGAACATATTTCAAGTCCTACGCAAAATAATTAATACGTATTTCGTTATTAGAACTCTGATTTTTATTTGTTTTAACGCTTGAAATTTGTTTGAAGTTCATTTTATGCTGAATAAGGCTCATCAAGATTGGACCTACAGTTTCAAGTTGCATTCGAACCACTATGTGCCTTCACAATGTATCGAACACGAGACCACTTGATTACAAGGTGATAACGTTACCACAATGCCACAGGGAAGTCCTAATTTACTTTAATGCGCAAAATATGTTATACAGGGTGTCCGAGAAGATCCCATGCCCCTATATAATTATACATTACAAGTCGATATGCAAGATATTTTTATCGCGCTACGACACCAGGGGTCTCGGGTTCGAATCCCGACCTGGGCATGGATGTTTGTGAGTGTCCCTTCATCAATTTCATCATGTCATCGCTCATCCTCATCTTCGCAATTTAGCCAAAAGTGGCACAAAAAGCGAAGTAAAATAAAAGAAATCAATTAAGTAGTATGACATATCTAGTTATTATATGTAGGCTATCTATATGCGTATTTACATTACGTCCAGTACATCTTTTACCCCGTGTGTTGTTAATGCACTCACACATACACGTCACTAGCCGCCCCACAGCACTGTAACTACGTCCGCTTATAACCTCACTGCCTGAAGGTGTCAAACACATTTTGGGTTATACAATAAAAAATACAGTTTAAGTAAGATATATGTAATAGCTCGCTTTCATACAACATAAAATTACATTTCGGCAAACTCACAAGCAACATTTTGAAGCAAGGGTCCCGGGTTCGAATCCCGGTCGGGCTTGGTTGTTTGTGAATGTCCATTCATCAATTTCATCCTTTCATCACTCATCCTCATCTTCGCAAATTAGCCAAGAGGCACAAAACGCGAAGTAAAATAAACAAAATCAATCAATCAATCAACATTTTGAAGCAACATTGCACGTCGCAAACTTCGTACCGAACTATTTCCTTTGCTTGACTCTGGTACAATAAAAAACAGACAACCTCTCGCGCATGCGCGATACACAAAATCCTGTACGACAGAAAATGGTCATACGCTCACATCAGCCAGCAGGGATGCCAACTACGAGAACGAAATCCCAGGCAAACGACTACCGGCCAATTTTCAACACGGTCGCAACAGGATACATGCAAGAAGGGGTACGGGGACCTCTCAGACATATTTAAGTATCCAATATATTACTAATAATTAACAACACTTGTCCCAAGTAGAGAAGGAGGAGCCACAATCTGTTCTCGCCAAGGTCTCTAGCAGTGTGCTCTATGACTGCAGGACAATGTTATATTGATTCAGTAGGTTTATACTCATTTGTAAACAATGCGGGCATGGACACGCAGAACCATATTTACAACAGAAGCTTTGGAACTTTTCCCAGCCATGGACAGCCGGTGTGGAATTCCAAGCATTGATGCTGTAGCAACGTCCAGCTCTGTAAACGCTAAATGCTTTGAGCTTTCCGCATTTGCTAAATAGTCTCGTATTTTGTTTACCAGCAGAGGAGAATCAAAACATTACTGCTACGGGAAATCGTTGTTATTGGAATTTGATACCGCATACTTCGGTATTTGATCTCCAACGGGTTTTTCCCGAAAATAAAATTGCGTATGGTTAATTTTGATTTAATGCTTGCGTCTCTGCTTTGTGTTTATTTTTGATGCGCTAAATCTCAAGAGTGAAAGTGTTTAGCATCTGTTTGAAGAGGTTGGTTCGACATCTTGGTGTACGTGGAATTTCTCCAAACTCTTGCGTCGACCATCATGGCGGAGGGGTTAGCACAGTGCGCTACGACGCCAGGGGTCCCGGGTTCGAATCCCTCTAATAATTTGTTCTATCTGGAAGTATGTGTACATGTACCCTCATTATATCTTTACCTGAGCAGAAAAAATGAATCATATGCCTCTTAACTTTTCTAACGTACCTTACTGGGTTGTATTTTGCTAAGATGTGTATCGGTTAGCGTCTGATTCTGTAACGATGCTTACGTTGATTCTGTCATTCACTTCATGATCATCATCATTTAACGCAATCGCCATCATCATCGAAATTATATATATATATACATGCATACACACATATCTTTCTTTTCTTAATTTTGTTTACTTTGTGTCGCATTCCTACTTCTTGTGTTAATCGCGTCAGTGAGCTTGAATGATGGCCTGAAGAAATAACTAATGTACAAACACATTTGCCTTCTGGCTTCGTAGCTCGTTACGCTGATCGCTCCAAAACACAGCTCGCCTATACATACATACGAGTAAAGCTATCCTCCCTGCATATTGCAACATATAGTGAAGGCATGCAAGAGCGTTTGAGTGTATTGTACCGCACATTCACAGCTACGGTCCTTTGTAGAGGTGATGTAGTCAGAGCCAAGCTCTGGCCCCCTGTACCTCCAGGTACCCACATATTAGAGGCTAAAACTTCAGAGACGCTCCATACTTGCCAGAAATCACCCAGCCGGGAATCGAACCCGGGTCTCCGGCGTGACAGCTAACTGCCTTAAAGACTGGATCACCATGGCTCTCTGTACATACATATACCATAGAAATTATTATACTGCTTTTTTCTGGGATGTCGCGATATGATAATTATCCTTCTTTTGTTTATAGTGATAAGTAGGGCTCGTAATATATGTTCATTTTGGGACATTGTAGGCGAGAAAAAGGTGGGTTTTATTTGTCCTTTTTTGCCTTTTTCGGCGTTTTTTGGCTTATTGGTCCTTTTTTAGCCTATTTTTAGGTCTTGACGGCTGTTTTTTGCAACTTCACCTTCTTTCGACTAGGTTTTTACTGCCCATTCTCAATTCGAATCATCATCAGTTCATCACCTCTTAAACATCCTTTCTGTAGTAAAGAAATGAATATATATATATATATATATATTTGAACTAGCCCTGAAACGAGAGAAAATAATTTTTGGACGACTGAAGCAGTTACGGTACAAGGTCCTTTAACCGTAACTTGTCTGGAAGGTCGCGCTGTAAGTGGCAACTTTATCTTGTTTCGAAGCTTTCAGCACGGTGTATACGACCAGACAGCACGCGCCTGAAAAGATCTCAAATCAGATAAGGAGGTGCCGCGCATATTCATTAAATATGTAATTAGAACTGAAGTTATTAATTAATTTGGAACACATTTATAAGTCCTTTTTTTCGTTTTTAGTTCCTTTTTTGATATATTTAAGTCTTTTATAGGTCTTTTTTTGGCAATTTATAGGTCTTCAACTTCCGACCTCTAGTGATAAGACTATCTGTAAGTGGATCCCCGTGGTGGAGTGGTTGGCAAAATGCCAAGGGCCTCGGGTTCGTATCCCGGCTTGGATACGGGCGTTGCTTGTGAGTGTCCCTTCATCCATATCGTTGTATCATGACTCAATCTCACCTTCGCGATTGGCCAATAGTAGCGGAAAGCGAAGTAAGATTAAACAAAATCAATCAACAATCAACAGTATATGCAAAACGAGGATAAAATTAAGGGAGTGTCTAAATTTAATTTCATGTCAAATTTAAGGTCATATAGGCTAACCGGGATTTGACCAAAATTTGAACGTTGGTTCCGAAGTCCTGTGAAATGTGCCTAAACCGAGAATCGAACCCGAAAACCTTTGATTACAAGGAAACAGCTTTAACACACTGCAGAAGACAACCTGGTATAATTTATGCGATTTAAAATAATACTCAATATGTAGCCTGAAAATGTTACTTTCCTGTGTGAATGGAAGCATTTTCCAATCGATAATACTTTCAATTAAGATGCTGTTTTTTCGACAAACCTTCAGCCTTTACGTTATCGTTTTGGATTTGTGTCAGAATCTTGAGATCTGATGGACGATAAGCACAGTTTTCCCCTTACCCCGCCAAAAATACCACATTCGAACTTATCGCTTCCACGCAGCCTTCGAAACGACCAAATGGAGTGTGTGCTAACTCGATAAAGCGACGAGGCATGTGTGGCTGCTTTCGTTCAAGCACTCAAGAACACTTTCCTCCGAATTGCAAAGTTCGTTTTCGTTCCAACATGCTTTTCACATTATAGCCCCACGCTGGTAGCAATATTTGCTTTTATATTACTGGGATACATCGGTCTGTGGTAGCGCATATGCGTCGTTTTACCGTATCACCGTGCGGGTGTGGGGTGGGCAGTTGCGGTGCTGTATCATATATGTGACAAGAAGTAATGGAAAATATTTCATGTATTTATATTTGTCATTCACCCTTACCATCTCTCTCTCTCTCTCTCTCTCTCTCTCTCTCTCTCTCTCTCTCTCTCTCTCTCTCTCTCTATGTGTGTGTGTGTGTCTGTCTTGTCTATCCCTCTGTTTATTCCTATCTCTCTCTCTCTCTCTCTCTTTCTTTCTTTGTCTATCCATATCTCTCCCTCTCTGATTATTTCTCTGTCACTTTGTTTTTCTTTGCCTCTCTGTCTTCCTTTGTGTTTATTTCTCTCTGTTTTTGTCTCCCTTCTATCTGTTGGTTTATATCATTTCCCTCCCCCTCCTCTCTCTCAGTCTATGTGCATTTTCCTCACTCTGTCTCTCTGGATGCCTCTATCTCTCACGGTCTCTCTCCCTCTCTCTCTGTCACTCCTCCTCTCTCTCTCTCCTCCCTCTCTTCTCTCTCACTCTATCTTTCCCTTCCTACCTCTCTTCTCCCTGCCTCTCTCCATGTTTATTTCTCTGTTTCTCTCCCTTTCTCTTTCCCTAGCTATCACTTTCTTTGTTTATATCTGTTTATTTGTCTGTCTCTCTGTGCCTATCTTTGTTTCTCTGCCTTTATCTCACCTCTCCCTTATGTGTATGTGCGCCCTTTAAAAATCAACAAGGACTGAAATGCGACCAGGAGCGTACAAGGGGTGTAATTTAATAACTCTCATGTGAGCAATAAAATTGATACAAAATGTGCGCTTCCTTATTTATAAAATAGCCCAAACAAAAACCACTAGATATTTTTCTCCCTACTATGGAGTATGTATTTGTCTTGGGACAATGCTATAATTAAGTGAATTAAATTCATTCTGATACAGGTTGTTAGTCAGAATTCACCGTGGTTCTAAAACGGAAGGATGCAAGAAATATTAGAATATTCAGTGACGTATAACTTTCCTAATGTGGTTTTGGTATGTTACTTAATATATTTCGCAATACACGTGCTTTTTTTAAAATTTTGTATATTTATGAATTTCATCGCTATGAAGTCATATTTTCCACAATATTTGTCTGAGAGAAGGATACATCAACATTATTGGCGGAGGTTTGAGCTACACTCATGACTTCATTGGTTTCAATCTTGCCGGAGAAATTCTCTGATAGCCGTCAATTTCTCAGATTTCTCTGGAAGAATACATCCTAGGGACTTAAAATAACAAAATTACAAATAAATTAATTATTTTGCCTTAATAGTATACCCCGTACACGTTTGTTTTGGAAATTTCAAAATGGTGTGACTGGCTCATCAATGTTCATTGTTTACTTTCTGTTTACCTTTTTTTTTGCATCACACTTACGATGTGATACATTTGTTGTTATTAATTTCAGTTTTCTTAAATTTCGCGAAATATTTGTTGAAATAATATGGTGTATAATCATGATCACATTACTATTAATGTAAAACTGCGCTGTATAAATCGATTCTGAATGTGACAAAATAATAAAACAAATGAGTGTAGCTTTCAGTGGGGGCGATTAGGTTGAAAAACCGGGGGCAAGGTGCCAATACTGGGGGGGGGGCAAGTACAGTTTATTTCCCTTTGTAGATAAGGTTTAGCATAGTGCGGAGGCAAAAGTGACGAAAAATGGGGGGCAACTTCTGCCCTAGCCCCCCTAATCACAGCCACTGGTAGCTTTATAATATTGGAAGAAATCATTTGTTAGTACAAGGGGATAAAATTGCACGCTGAAGCTTAGCGAAAGGTATTGCTTCACTGGACACATTGGAACCTTAGTTTTTTGTAATAATCCTGCAGGGCACTTCGGTTTACACACATGAATTCATAGACACAACACTTCAAAACATTAAGATAATAATTGGCACACAGTCATTAACAGTCCAATTCTTATCTCATGCGTCAATAAATATATGGACTAAAATTTTCATCATCATTCTTTCTTTGATATTATAAATGTATTCTTACCAAAGCAGAATTTTCCGGAACTTTATGTGCCCTTCCTCATTTCCTAATTTTCTTCTTAAGATATTCTAACTTTTTCTCCCCCTCCCATTTACTCCCGGGTTCACTTCCCTGCAAAGTAATCTCATGAAAAGCCATAATCTTGACTGTGATTTGCAACCCTCGGCGTTAAGAGAATGCTCATTCAGTTTCAACGTTAACTTTCCTTCCCTCGCAACGTCCCCTAACCTTAAAATATGACCATTTAGGCCCCGATAATTACTTCGAATATAGTGCTTTGTGATCCAGTTCAAAAGGGAAGAGTGAAGAAGAAAGAATCGTTGGAGAAAAATGCTAATGGAAAATGTTGAGGCAGAAAAATATGAGCCTTCTTCTTCTTTGGAATTTCGTAGTTCTCAGCATCTGCCGTTGCGATTGCTGCGATGTTGAACAATTTCTAGCTAGAAACGTGATTGGAATTGCTACTGGTATTCTCAGATCAATGACTTAAAATTGGTATGTTGATGCTGTGCTTTATTACAAAATTGGGAATTGTGGACCAATGATGAAGAACCCTGACGCACATTAGCATACCTTGACTATAACATCTTGACTTCCAGGGTTATTGTCATACTACAAGGTACAGGGTCAGAAAAGTCACGTAACCTAGACTTTGAACGTATGTAAATTTTGTACAGAAAGCGATAGACATATGAAACTTACGCTTATACAGGGTGGCCCAAAAAAGGTAACCGAAACATAATACAACGGTTTTACATTTCGGTTACCTTTTTTGGGCCACTCTATATTAACTTAATCTATGTGTAGATTTTTGAAACATTAAACAGGAAAATCACGCTGTATATGAACGTTCAGTACGCGGAAAAGTTAAAAAAAAAGTTTTATACGAAATCAAGGGCTCCCGCAGGATATTTTCTCAGGCGGGCAGAGTCATAGGAACTTTTTTATTATTATTATTAATATTATTATTACATCTATTATTGTTATTACTACTACTACTAATATATATTTTTAAAAATTACATACATTTATAATTTTCATATTCTGCATAACTGTGCACTTAACATATTAATTCATGTAGGAGATTTTTATAGTAAGATATTATACTGAAAGCTTAAATGTAACCCTACTTAAATACTAATAATAATAATTGTTGCTGTAACTTACGACCTGTAAGTCACAAAAAACAATATTTTTTGTTGTAAAATATCTACAATTTACCATTCGAATTACATTAGCTCTTTCCAGAAATCTCAGGGGGGCATGAGCTCCCTGGCCCCTCCCTGTGGGCAGGTATTTATCGAATTGATAAAAGAACGATAAATTCTTAAGCATTTTATGCGTTACAGACGATTTTATGGGGTTAATTAAGGCATATTCATAACAAAGTGTGTGTTTTTCGAAATTACAAAACGTCCTGGCAACATTGGTCCATGTCAGGGGACAGTATCATGTGTGCTCGACATCTGAATGTGTTATTCAATCGTTTCTCAGATGAAAGAAAAGATTTTAAATGTATCATACAGAAACCTAACCTACTTATGCTTCTGTGACGACAGGTGTGTATTGAGTTCCTATCATGTTAGTCTTCCCAAGGAAAGTTCAACAAGAGGAAACTTACACGTGGTGGGAAATTAATTGTGTAAAACTGTTGAACTCGATGACACACGAAACAACTGTTTCACGGGTCAAAAGTGATGCCATATATAATCGACTAGTCCCTCCAGTACTTCCGGGCGGAACATGATAAACCCAACCCGACTGAGGATCTGCAAGCACTCTTTAGGCAAGACAAAATGTACACCAAAGTAGAAGGGTAAAAACCTAGTTTGTGAAGTTACGGGGATTTCTTGTTTAGGTTACCAACATCTGTCCTGTTCGAGAGTAAAAACTGGTTTACTTGGCAAGCCCAGGCACTTAGCAATCACTTGGGTGGGGGATAACTTTAAACTTGCTTTAGTCATTTCGAGCAGGACTTGTTTGCGGGAAAACATCTGATTTGAGCAAACTCGGACACTGGCAACACCGAGGGTGGTTGATTTCTTTTATTTTGCTTTTCTGCCACTTTTGTCTAATCTTGAAGATGAGGATGAGTGATGATACGATGAAATAAAGAAAGGACACTTGCAAAGAACATCAATGCCAAGGCTGGGATTCGAACCCGGGACTCTGGTGTTGTAGCGCGCTGTGCTACCCACTCCGCCACGGAAGTCGTCACCGAGGGTGAGAATGTGACAAAGGATATCACTCAAACCTTATCTTGTTTCCGAAAATCGCTAGGCTGGCTAGTTCAGTATACTAACTACTTCTTAAGCAAGGTGTTTACTCCTTTTGGGGAAAATAGCTACTCCAGCCTTTATTTTAACACAGGTCAATCTCATGAAAGAGGGTAAGGACACGGGTGAGGACACACTGACATTGTTAGATGTTTACTCCTTTTGGGGAAAATAGCTACTCCAGCCTTTATTTTAACACAGGTCAATCTCATGAAAGAGGGTAAGGACTCGCTGACATTTGTTAAATGTTTACTTCTTTTGGGGAAAATAGCTTACTCCAGCCTTTATTTTAAGTTACACAGGTCAATCTCTTCAAAGAGGGTGAGGACACACTGACATTGTTAGATGTTTACTCCTTTTGGGGAAAATAGCTACTCCAGCCTTTATTTTAACACAGGTCAATCTCATGAAAGAGGGTAAGGACACACTGACATTTGTTAAATATTTACTTCTTTTGGGGAAAATAGCTTACTCCAGCCTTTATTTTAAGTTACACACGTCAATCTCTTCAAAGAGGGTGAGGACACACTGACATTGTTAGATGTTTACTCCTTTTGGGGAAAATAGCTAATCCAGCCTTTATTTTAACACAGGTCAATCTCATGAAAGAGGGTAAGGACACACTGACATTTGTTAAATGTTTACTTCTTTTGGGGAAAATAGCTTACTCCAGCCTTTATTTTAAGTTACACAGGTCAATCTCTTCAAAGAGGGTGAGGACACACTGACATTGTTAGATGTTTACTCCTTTTGGGGAAAATAGCTACTCCAGCCTTTATTTTAACACAGGTCAATCTCATGAAAGAGGGAAAGGACACACTGACTTTTGTTAAATGTTTACTTCTTTTGGGCAAAATAGCTACTCCAGCCTTTATTTTAACAGGTCAATCTCATGAAAGAGTGTAAGGAGACACTGACATTTGTTAAATGTTTACTTCTTTTGGGGAAAATAGCTTCCTCGAGCCTTTATTTTAAGTAACACACATCAACCTCCTGAAATAGAGTGAGGGCCCGCTGACATCGATACAAAATTTCATAAAAGAGGGTGAGGGCACTCTGACATTGATAGATAATCTTTATGTCTGATATCTTTAATATTATACCTATGGTTATTGATAGTTATAGTCCAAGGACAGTTTATTATTTCTTTTGTATGAGCCTTGGTTCAACCAACACGAATAGTAATGAATTTATCTATCAGTTTTCCCTTTACAGTTGAATCTTTTACACTTAACTACAGCTTTATAATAATATTAACAATTTGAGCTTATCAGTGCCATCTAACGAGTGAAATATGGACTCCATGTAATTCCAGTCAGCATCGACACTCGTTTATAAAAACATGTTCAATTCTCTCATCCATTAATCTGCTATTGTAACTGATTTTATTGAACATCATTTTATTCAATTAAAATCTGTACGGCGGTGCCAAAAACCCCTGACGCATTTATGCCGAAACGACTGCATAATCATATCGGCGGGTGACCTGCAGATCAAAATATTTGCTCTGCAAACAGGTTTGCGGGAAATATATTTTTGTGATAATTAGCTCTTCTGTGCAATTTGAACTTTACTACATTAAATCATTTTGAACGCGCGTAATTGGCCAGTGGTATATTCACGATTTAATTTCCAGTTATTTCGTTTCCCAACGAGATGAGATAGAAATAATGTTCTCTTTATTGACCAGTTTGCTATATATCGAAGCTTCCAGGAATTTTTGGGATAATATTTACCAGGATTCCAAACGTAATCGACTTTGTGATTGACCCATCGTCTGTTGTGATCCGCAAGAGACAAGTTACGTTATTTGCGCACTGTGGATTGAGTTTCCTCGATGGCCTCGTTGTAATGTTGTCGCCTTGTAATCAAGGGTCCCGGGATCGCACTTTAAGCTGTAGGCGTAGTCCCGATTAGCCTATCGGTGCATAAAGTATACTTAAGAACAGCAATTCACTGCAGATGGTAGAGGTGTACAGACCTTTGGACCTCCCTGTACTGTTTATTGATAAAATCCTACACGTTTTAAAAATCTCGTTTCCTACATTCTGAAGTTTCGCCCGCGGTCATATTCTGAACTTTTCATATGTTCCTAGGCTAAATAGGAGCTACGGTAGTCCTACCAGGGCGTCTGACTGTTACGCAGGCGACTCTGGTTCGATTACAGGCGCGTGTGAATTATTTCGACCTTGTCAATGAACTTCACCCAGCATCTAATAAATGGGTACCTGGGGGTAACCGTGAGGTTAAAAACTGGCGGAGCGTGGTGCTGATCACATCACCTCCAAAACTTCCCTGAAATTGCGAATGTTTGATGCGTATTTGGACTACAAGAGCATTTATTTATCTGCTTTCCCGGGGGCAGTACATAGACGGATTGGGGCTTGCAGTCCGTTCTCCTGCCTCCCTTTGACGTTGCCACTGTTCCTCTCGGATTACAGCTGTAAGATTTCGGCCTCAAACTTTTCTCACTTTGTTAGAACAAATGCGAACACAAAATCCTTCCGCCCGCTTTTCGTTCGCAACAAACTAAGGCAATCTATTAACCGATTCCTTAGAAACAGTGGCTATGGTTTCTGTTTAGGTTTGAACGTCAGACAAATAAGTGCAATCCATCATTGCCTTCTCCGAAGATGCGGTACATACCAAAAAGGATACCAGGGTGAAAACATTAGCTTCTGGAACTTTGACTAGACCAACAAGCGTTAACCGCCGTGCCGATATGTGTGCTGTTCCTTTGCATTCTATCGTCCAAACCGCAGGGCTGCGTCTTTCGGTCGGTCACAAAGTTTCGACGTTTCTGCCTCCTCGGAAGCTTCTGGGAAATTGTTTGTTTGGGTGATTAACGAGCCGCTCCAGATATATATGGTCTGCCCTGACAGGAACCTGGTCCGCCAATTGTGTTCTCCGTGTTGCTTGAGAAAGTTTCTCATTGGTCTCCATTGAGGAAACTGAAAATTCCGAGAAGAACCGGGGGAGATATGCGGGTTGCGGAGCTTGACCATCAGAAAAGTGAGTTTTCAGTAGGTCTTGTGAAAAGACTACAATGTTCACACACAAAAAGTGTGACATCAGTGAAAGTCCTGTATTGCAAATTCCATGAGATCATGTTCTCACCTTGTCTTGTTCTTATTTTACGTCTCTGATATGTCACTTTGACTTATCGCAGCAATGTAGATGAATGATAATGGAATTTGCGAACACCTAATGTTACCACTTCTAACACAAAACCGCTTTAATGCCAAAGTAGCTTTAGTTTACATTTATACAGGGTGGACCGTATTAAATCTACCAATTTAAAATAACAACTGAAATACGGTGAGTGTTTATAATAACTTTGTATGGCTATGATATAAAAATACATACATGCGCCTTTAATACAGTGTATAATATGAACAATACAGACATCAGTGCACCTTCAAAATAACGTTCTTTAAAGTCCTTCTTCTGCTTGGATGCACTGTTTGAGGCGATGCGGGAAGGTTTTAATGACGAGCGTGTCATTTCCCGCAGAATGGCTCGAATTTCACGTCGACTGACTGTTCACAACATTAACACTGTCTAACCTGCCTAAGAATCCTGTGTGTCTCTGAAACAGGGGCATGGCGATCTTCATTGTTCCGCCGCAGTGTCCCCCCCCGGTGCCTGTTTGGATGAAGACTTCCACCACCACAATCCGCGTCTGCACCAGAGGTTCAACCACGAATTTTTGTCTTGGGGGGGGCAAGTACCAGGATAAACATACCAATAATAATAATAATGCTAATAATAATAATGTTAATATTATAACATTATTATTATTATTATTATTAGTAGCATAATTATTATTGATTTGCTTAATTTTACTTCGCTTCTTGTGCCACTTTTGGCTAATTTGCGAAGATGGGGATGCGTGATGATATGATGAAATTCATGAATGGACACTCACAAACATCCATGCCCAAGCCAGAATTTAAACCCGGGACCAACGTTATTAATATTATTATTAGTAGTAGTAGTAACAAAGACGTTATTACCCTTGTAAATTATGCAAAAAAGGGGTAGAAGTTGGTGCTAAAGCATTTGTGTTCGAACAAATCATTTGAATTATTTTTTCAACACGTTCAATTTCACATTAATAATGGAAACAAGCACACGAACTATTTTTGAAAGACAGAAAATGCTTGATAAATGCATTCCAAATAGAATTATTTTTTACATTAACATGTATAACTTTCATACACGATATATGTTTCACATATATGCAACATGGAGCGACGTGAACACTAAATTCAAAAAGTGCCTGTGCATAGCACCACGCCATAAAGGCGTATAGGGGGTGATCCGGTCGTGAGTGGGGGTGATGTGATCAGCATCACGCCCCTGACCGCCTTTACCCCCCAGGGTTTCCCCCAGGTACCCATGTTATTCGAAGCTGGGTGGGCGCCGGGGCCGCTTCCACCGTTAGAAAAGTTCCCGGATTTGAACCGGCCGGGGATCGAACCCGGGACCTTGAGCATGGTAGTCAGACGCGTTACCGACTGAGCCACCGCGGCCACTAAATTCAAAGTTTCTTTAATACATATTATATACAACATATATTATTTAAATGCATTACACATACAATTCATCCATCTCACAATAAACCAACAGCAAAAAATACATAAATTGTCTCTGAAATGTGCACGTTCCCTTTCCTCAAAACAATTGTTCATGCATTTAAAACAAAATCAATTAAGACAAATCTTATTTCTCTGTCTGGAAATTTACAATGTATTATAGAGAACAATGACAGATTGTGAGCGAGAAAATGTTTGGATCTAATTTTTTTGCAGGATCAATATTGATTTATTAGGTCGCAAATAATTTCATGGGACGCCAATGCATTCTCTCTTTTACAACTTTTGTGCCTCCCTGATGTTGTAGTAGCAACATCGTCGCCTTGTGATCAAGGGGTCCCGGGTTCTATACCCGGTGGAGGCACATGACACAGTGGTTCGGATACCACTTTAAACTTTAGGTCCAATCCCGATTATCCTTTCTGTGCGTAAAGTGGAGTTAAAATAAAAAATCAAGCAATCAAACTTACAACTTATATTCATTTCGATCGTTCGGCGCCCAGAACCGAAACAGCCGCCCCCTAGCTACGGTTCTGAATTTGATACGACTAAGAAAAGCAGGTAATGCGAGCGAAGCGAGTGGATGGAAATGGTTTATTATCCATTAATGGAGATGAAATTTCATCCAAAAGTACATTTCTGAAGAACTGCAACTAACAATATGATGGGCATGCCTTTGTGAGGTTTTGCATGTGGCGGCGCGTATGGGTAGCCCATAGGTGAATCGCACGCCAATTACAGCACCTTCGAACGTACTTCATTGGATAAATAGTGGCGCGTAGCTCCCAGGAGAATGCGCCTTCCAGTCGCTTGCCTCTGGAAGCTGTGAAAGTATTAGCAGTGTGTTTCAGACGTATCACATGGCACAATTAGAGAAATGTGAATGTAATATTAGCGAAGCCTAAGAAAAGTGACAAGAAATTCTTTTAAGAATTATAGTGCACGTGTATGCATCTCCATTAATGTTAACGTATTGTTATTTTTTTATAATCTTTTGTAACTTTCTACTGGTTCTTGCTTCTAATTTTTGGGAGTTCTATGTTATTTAACTTTTATACTGATTTCCGGGATTATTTTTGGTAATTCTATGTTAGTTTTCAATTATTTCTCACATTTTATGAAGTTCTGAAGTGTTTTATTACAAAGTTTCTACTTTGAGACTTTCAATCATCTGGTGCTGCCATCTGTTGTTTTTCTAGGTTAGCCCTAAATATAGTGGCTAATTTTTAAAATATTATGCCAAGGTCACAAACGAGACCGGTGGTCTAAACCAGTATATGTCAGTCTCGTCTGGATTTTGCAGAGGTCTGTCTGGTTTACGGCCTCGTCTCGAAATGTCTTGGTCTTGTTAGCGTCTCGAGATACCATCTCTACCGTAACTGGTCATGAAAACGGTCTTCAATTAATTCTGCGATTACATAAGTGACTATGCATGTAGGCGACAAACGTGGCTGCAGCTACCAGCGCGCACTTATTTGTTTAGCCCACTCGCTTTCTCCCCTTTCCTACCGTCATGCGCGGTCTTGCTCCACGGATTCATGACAGAGTGTGTAGATGATGGAATCTTTCGTCGTGAAAAAGAGGTGTTGCCATTGGCTACTGCCACTAGCCACTCCCACGGTTGCCATTTTCACTTACATTTTGTAAACACGCCACCGACTTTCTTCAGTCCACATTTACCTCAGAATCGCCTAATGAAATTTCCGTTCCAATCGCTTCCTTCGTTCTTTTATTCTCGGCCGGCGCTCGTGACCAGCGAGAGGCGAAGAAGGAATAGGAAAGACTCCTCCTATCTACCGAACGCACAATGGATGTCAGTCCCTTCACTATTCACGCTTCGGCGGAAGGCGAACGAGGTGAAGCGTGGAAAGGCACTATTCAAAGACGCAGCATCTCCTCCACTCTCATCCGGGACCTATCCGCGGTGAGATAAAAGAGAATGTCACATTCTTATCCCAGCGGGGAGGACTTGAAATTAACCTCAGCTCGATTCGCCCTGGTGAATTGAATTAGTCCCACCCTGTAAGACAATATTGCAAGTAGCTCAGTGGGTTATCCATACCGTTGCATAGTGCTCTCATTTAAAAAGACACCGGCAAATACGTTTTCTGTTATCTTCGTACTAACTTTACGAATTCAAGTATTCGTACTAATAAGTAGTTCGAACACATTTGCTTGGGTATTTTAGGATTCAACATTTGCCAAACCATGTCTAATATTCTACACTCTGTCCCAGTTATCTGTGGAGCAGGCAAACGAAAGCAAGTCTGCGCAAGTAGTCACGTGAGACAACTCCACCAATGAACACGAGTGAGGAACGGGATTGCGTGAAGGGGAAGACAGCGACCGCAGCTACCACCCTTCGCAGCTTCGCTCTGCCAACTCGATACCACCACCCCCATCTACCGCTATGCGCAACCTTGCTCCAGAAATATCTCGGACAGGGTATACTTCTGAAACTGTTGAAGCATTTAGTAATTATGCGTTTTTAATGTCGTCGATACTTAAAAATATTACTATATTTATTTGTCTATGGACAGATAAATATATGTGGCCTCATAGAAGTGGTTACATCGACGACTCGTAATCAAGAGATCCCAGGTTCAACACCCGGTAGAGGCACATACTGGTTCGGATCCCACTTGAAACTGTAGGTCAAGTCCCAATTAGCCTTTCTGTGCACAAAGTGGGCTTGAAAAGGCAAATACATATCCAATTATTAATACAAAAAATTACACATGTAATCCTATCTAACATACACTTACAGCATACATAAACATATATTTTCTTCTTATGACAGATACAAACGTAGAATGTGTGGGTGTGTGTGTCTGTGTGTGTGTGTGCGCTTCCATGCGTACATATTGCTGCACAGATCAGTCTACTTAACTAGAACACATTCAATAAACTTGTATACTTAATGTAAACATACAAAGTACAGTTAACGGCAAAGAAATGGAACATATAGATCCTAAAGTAGTCGCTGGCCTGCAATATTTTTAAGGTTTTGCCCTACTCTGCGGAGAAGAGCGAATCTCTATACCAACTTTATTCTCAGATATGCTAATCGTGGGCGGACCTACAGTTTATAGTGGTTCAGATCAAATGTCATTAGTTCGTGTGGAATAAATAAGACCCAGGGTATCTTGAATATAAAGAAACAACCCGATATATATACGCCATTGTATGAATATGACAATCAAAAAGGGTAAAAAATATTTTAATGATTTGTTACTCTACCCATCACATTTTAACTGGACAATGAATTCATAAAATTTATAAAAACACTCAGGATTTTCTTTGAGGAACATTTTTTTGAGGACTTATATCACAAGTTTGGACTCTTCAAGATATTGGCTGGGAATAACCCAAAGTTTAAACACATTTTCGAATCCTCGCGTCACTAAAGTTTAAGGATGTAAATAACTTCGAAAGTTTGCTGGGAGTACTTTTTAGGAGTTGAATCAACTTTCCAAGATATTGACTAAGATAGATTTCCGATGGAAATGCTATTCTTTCTAGGATTTCTCTTTATCTTAAGGCAAAGTTTCATTTATGTTCGCAGAAGTATGAAAGTTCGCTATGCAAAAAAGACTTAGAAAAGGTTTAGATAGCGAATTCAAGTTCGTTGTCCTTATTACTCCAATGTTATTGCCAGGATTTAGCAAAATTATGCAAAAGTACTTTAAAAAGTTACCTAAATACTGTACAGGGTTAGCCTAAAATAATTGGAAATTTTAAACGCTTTGTAAATTGAAATATGTTTGTTACACCAGAAAGCATTTAGTACTGTTGTATAGAGAAAGTCTTCACGTTTACGACCTCCACTTTTTGTGACGTCAGCATCACGTTAGCGCACTTGGCGTCATTGGAGCAATATGGCCGGTAGCCAGGTAGAAAGGGCTTTGTGTGTGCTTGTGATTTAACACCGTGTGACTACTTCTTGTGGGAACACATCAAGGACCGGGTTTTTGTTCCTCCCCTCCTTACAAGCGTGTACTATCATAAACAACGCATCACAGTAGTTGCTGCAACTGTTGTCATGGGCATGCTGAAACGTGTAACACACAGAACGCTTGTAACTTACCAATGTAAACTTCAAGATGTACGTACTCTTCAATCCATTTAAGTATTTCAGCCCTATTATTAAAACTCTACTTTCTGTAAAACTTTGAAAGTGTCTATTTTTTTTAGGCTAACCCTGTATACGTTCTTCATATGCATCTTAAAACAAACATATGCATTTATGTGCACAATGAACCTTCGTCCAGCTGAAACATTACAACGAAATGACTGTATATTAAAGAACATGGATATTATAAAAGAAACAAATATGATCCATACTTTCACTCGGAGAGTTGATTCAAATATCTATACAGCTCGTCACATATTATGGTCGATGATTGCGCAGGAAGAGTAAGAAACACGCCCGGAGACAGGCCAATAACGTTGCCAGAATGTTTGGTGGTCACGTTTTGGCTAGATAGAGCTTGAATACAAGGGAAGTGGATTGGCTGTCGCGGTCACGTGAAATTCCACGGTTTACTGCGCATATGCGTTCATCGGCTTTCAAATATGGCAAGCTGTATAGTTTACTAAAGAACAGCGAAATATGTAGACCTATTTGCAAACTCATCTCTTATCCACTGTCGCTCCCGCACCTAACCTTTGCACTACATTACTAAGCCCGTATTAAGGAATAAGAGGAGAGAAATGAGAATAGGGAAATGAGAGGAGTGAAGGAAGGGGTAAATTTATAATAATGAGATTACAAACAGAGTGTAGATGAACTGAAAAACCTTCACAATTTAACACAAAAAGGTAAAATTTAGTAATATGAATATAAAATATACGTCGTAAAATATTTTAAAATGTGGACATTAATGTAACAATTACTAAAATATGTCATAAAAGCTAATATATGGAAAAAATATGGAAAACTAATATAGTATTTTCGAGTTTACACAATACAATTCGCAAAAATAATACAAAATAACATTGATTTTAGCACCGTGGGGATATATGCATTTAAATATAAACCCGTCCCCTGATAATAAATTTGGTATAAATGTATTTATTGTTATTAGTTTTAATGTTTATTATTTCATAATAACAATCATTAACATTATTATTTTTTATTGTTTCTACTACTCCAGTTTTATCCTGACCTGATATCTGGTGACGCCAACAGTAGTTATGCAACACGTCTAACGCCATACAGGAATCTAGTATTTCTGGATATGAGCGTCTTAAATAACAAAATGCGAACAAACGCAACTCACTTCTGTTCGTGATTGTACAATGCAGAGGCAGATCGATGTCTGCCATATAATAGTCCTTTATGCTTTATGAGTGACAAGCACCATGGACGCGTTGAAGCTGCAACGCGATGACGTAACAGCCGCACACTCTCGCCTCTTTGAAATGGCGTTACAAATAAAGCATCGTGTTCGCGACCAAGTGACAGTTTCATATACGACCGGGCGAAACTTGTGTAATTATATTGTTCCATCTCTCCGCTCTGCATATCGATCCAATATTTTAAAGTACTCGAGAGTTGGGGGAAAGGGGGAGCGTAGGTCACGCTGCTGCAGAAGGGGGGAAGCAAGTTTCTCGACCTTTGGCCACACTCCAAAAATGAGTATGTTTTGTGGTTAATTCAACAATCTGATTTAATTCTCAGATCCCAAAAGCGTCTTCAATATTCGTCCACGGCGATTTAATCAGGAGTCGAATCTGCTGTTTCATCTACGAGTAGGCTATACTGCAGGTCAAAGTGGGACGGTACTTTTTCAATCATGTTTTTTCTCATTTCTCTCCCTCAAGGCTATGTTCCCTTCGAAAGATTTTTCATCGCATATTACCTTTTATCCAATACAAAGTTGGGCCTTCCAGATGGCGTAGTGGTATCGTCGTTGTCTTGCAGTTGAGGGATCCCGGGTTCGATGCCTGGTGGAGTCACATAGTGGTTCAGATCCGCATTTAACTAGATCTAGTCCTGAATTGCCCATTTGCGCATAAAGTGGACTTAATCTGCTCGCTGGGGTGGGTGCGGGAGCTGCATGCTTTGATGTATTGTTTGAATTAGCTTATTTTAAGCAATGATAAATAGCAAATCAAATCATTGAATTTAAATAAGCTTTTGTAGGATAAAATAATAAGCGATTAATAACAAAGGTAAGAAATTTGGATATAATTATAGGGTTCTTTTTGGCAATCCTAATGACAAAAGACCTGTGGGTATACCAAGACGAAGATGGGATGGCATATTGAAATGGACCTGAAGCATAGTGAAGGAGCGGATAAAGAGTGGATAAAGAGCGGATATAAGCCAGTTACTGAAGCAATAAACCTTCGGGTTTAGGAATGTCAGAGACTTGTTTATTTTAACGGACACCCACACAGCTGATGTCAGAACACATCGGTTATATGATCGACTTACCAAAGATCCAGGGTTTGAATCCCCACCAGGACATGGACATTCGTAGTGTGGGACTTGCGAGACATTTTTCAGGGAAGTGGACAAGCGTAAAATGTCAAAATCTATCCCTGAAAAAAATTCTGCTTCAATTTGAAGTTACAGCGATGATTCTGAACGATTATTACTTGTAATTAACAGTCCTTATATAAAAATTAATGCAAATCATATGATTGAAATGAAATTAAGGGCTGACATTCGTCCTCCAGAGGGGTCGTCCCCTCCCGGACGACCATAAGCATGGGTGTTTTTTGAGGGTCGGTTCAAAATTCCATCTGTCATCCTCAGTGTCGCGATTAGCAAAAGGTTTCTTTGAAAATAAGAAAAATATTACAAATTCTGAATGCATGGGGCCGAGGTACATTTCAACAACATAACTTCTAAAAATTGCTTTCCGCACAAATAATTTCACACCGTTACAGAATGTCACACGGCATATGCTTTAGATTAACGCTGTCAGAGCGTGTAAACACGATGAATCCTGGCTGATTTTCCGGAATACCTGTTAAATCCCGTCTCCTTCCATAATTGCCACCGGGATGGCCGATAGAGGGCCAAAAACCTTGGCTTCTAAGCTGAAGAAGAGACAAGGCTAGTTTATGGCTCGCCCTGTCCGTTCTAAATGTTCCACGCTAATCCGTTCCCCGGTTCTTGTCCAGGTTCCAGCTTTCAGGAGCGAAGTGGTCCATTCCCTTGCTCTTCTCTTAACGATGAAGCTTCTTGCTTCCGTTGTTATGGATACTGCTTTCTGGCCGTATTTTTTTCACAGATCTCTGAGATCTGTGAAAGATCCATCAGCTCGTGGTGTTTTGATCAGATAGGCTGAACGTTTATAGTTCGACCAGCATAGAGTATAGATGGGTAAGATTGCGCACTTAGGTTTTGATTGCATGTAACTAAGCTACCAAATCAGTGAGAATCTTAAAATGTATACCTAACAAACTACAAACATTCTTCTTTCAGTTTCTCTAGGCCCCATATTAATATTTTGAATACCTTTGTTGTAATATACAAGTATGTTTTTGTAACGAATGATTGAAATGTACTTTTACCCCCACCGGTCGGGTACAAATTTGCATGCGGTGGGGCAAAAGTTCGCATGTAGGAAGGAATTTAAAAATAACATTAGACTTCAAAATCGGTATAAAATTTGTACGGAAAGTATTGTAATAGTAACTAATTTAAAATTAAGTAGAAATTTACATGCAATATTACATTCTTAAAGGAAAACTCTTTTTGATTTCAGATTCTTGGCTTTTTCTTATTTTATTCTGAGAAATCTTTCTTTTGCAGAGTGGGATGATTTCGGAACGGGGGACTGATTTTGATGTTCTAATCAGGCACAGAATCCGAATCAGAAAAAAAATGCACAGATGCAATTTGCACAGTTCTTTGCGCGAACGTTTACCCCACAACATCGCTTTTTCATTACCAACAGGTACTGTAATTTATGGAAAATAATTTGAAACATCATTATGATGACACACACCACACGTGCCTTACTCAAAACATATGTTCAACGATATACTGAAGTTAATTTGTTATGAAACACAGTTTGTAAAAAATCCAAATATTACATTAGGGAGACAATAAATGAAACTTACTTCATGGTTTCAATGTTCTTTGTTTCAGATGTCTGTAACTACATACAATTACATTCCTCCATGACACCTTTCAGGCTGACTCAATGTTGCCAACCTAACTTCCTTTGAACACGGATATTTGAACTGGGAACTTTTACACGCCACTCTAAAGCCGGCTTTAGACGAATGCATTTCCTTTAACATTTTTGCTAGCATAAATGATACGTAAATGCATCCAAAATTCTTATAACATATAGTACATTTCACGAAAGCATTTTATGGAACATTTCGGTTAGCTGTTTCAATTACAATGTACAATACATACAGCACGAAAGGCAGGTCGAGTTACACCGTCAATGCTGTGTGCACGGTGTTTACAATTGAAAGAGCTAAAATATTCTTCCATACGTGTACAATAAACATTGTAAAGTATGTATTTCATCAGCGCCATTCTTCTTTACCTAAAACCATTTAATACGAAGCGATATTCCTCTCAGTTGAATAGTTATTGTCGTTTAAAAGTGTGAAGTGGTACTTTGTTTACATTTCACGCGGCCGCCATTACAACTGCGCTCGTGACCTAGAGGTCGCTTGTGATTGGTTACGCCACGAAAAATGATTCGGACCGAGCCTATCCTTGAGAAATGCCATGAATTATGCCATGCCAACTGAGATGCCACAAGATTTTTCACTTTACACGGTAGCATTTTGGTCATGGCATAAATGTTAAGGAAAATGCTTTCGCCTGAAGCGGTTCTAAGGGTGAAAGTTACATTGGAATTATGCATAACACCGTGTTTCTCGTAAGTTTTCTAGCCAGTTCTAGCATTCTGTATTATGTAAACAATCCGTAATCATATCAATATCATTATACAAGGAATTGTATTTATGAGCCTTTTGTTAACTTATTTGTCAAATATTTGAACCAACCAAAGTTGGCACCTTGATTCCAAGATGGCAGGATCCAAGATGGCCACCATGTTGATGACACATCAAGTTCACCATGTTTGATTCGTGTTTCCACATCACATCCACGCCAAACACACAAACACGCTCATAACTCTGCACATGTAGTAAACGCATAAACGTACAAATGCCGAAAGAGGCATATCAAATAGCACGACAATCACACGTGGCGGAATTTACTGTAACCTGACACCTCGCCTCGGGTATTGAACTTTTCAGCGTATGCCACCGTTTCATAACACATGTTGGTTTGGCGGATGACAACAGATGGGGTTGATTGACGCAGTTTGCAATCGCCCGTGACACAGACAGCTAAATTCCCTACAAGTAAGCTCTCAATCTGGCCGTGTGGTGACAGCTGATGCCATAATCTAGTTACGAATGCAGCAGTTTTTTTCTCTCTCTGCTCTATTGTGCAGGCTTTTGCAGGACGCGGATGAAACACGAATGCTTTTACAGGGATGTCTGGCGGCTGAAGTGAAAAATTCGAATGCGCCTTCCTGTAAAAAAACGCCAAGTCGAATTATTCATAAATGTATGAGATTTGGTAAGGGAGATATGATGAAAAAACAAGTTCGACAACTTGGATGACAAAAAGCTGTCGCAAACAATAAGTTGAAGTTTTTTTTTCTTTATAATAAAACGTAAAGTCTCCCCAGTGCATTAGTGCTGTTAAACAAATAACAGGCGTGGAGTTAAGCCTCCACACGTTCCCGATCTAGACCACTTTTGTCACTTAGGTCTCTATTGATGGATGAGCTCTAGAGATGATTATGAAGGGATGTTGACAAAAATCCTGCCTATGCTGTGTTTCTGGAATGTGTAGACCAAGGCCGCCCATAACGGAAGAGAAGGGGAGAAAGCGAGGTGGCAGAGCAAAGCAGTGCGAACGGCTGTTAGCTGCACTCATTTTCCCTGTCACGAGTTCATTGGTCGAGCCCTCTCGAGTCACTACTTGCGCAAGGACTTGTTCTCGTTTACTGGCTTCATAGATTTCCGGGACAGTGTGTAGAACCACGGACGTTGGGAATCAAAGCTATGTTTGATGCGATATCTACTATACTCTGTCCCAGTAGCCTGTGGAGCAAGCAAATGAAAACAAGTCTATGCGAGAGTAGTGACTCGAGAAGATTCGACCTATGACCGTTTGAGAGGGGAAAGTTGTTGCAAAGAGGGGGAAATGCAGCGCATAACAGCAGAGAAGAGGAGCAAACGAATGGGCGGAGCAAAGCAATGAGCGCTGCTGCAATGTGCTGGTAGCTGCAGTCGCTTATCTTCAAACGTGCATTCCCATTCTCTCTCAAGCGTTTATTGGTCGACTCACTACTTGCACTAATAATGGCATGTTTTCCTTTGCTTGCTCCATAGGTTCAAAGGACAGAGTGTGGAAAAACGGCTTATGATAACTCGAAAAAAATAATCAGTCTCAACTTATTGAACGTCCCTCGTATATAGTGTTAGTCGTCTAGCCATTTCACTTCCCGGAATTCTGACGCCAACTCATAAATAGTTGTGTATGGGAAATAATAGCGTGCCACATTAGCAAGGGTCCCTGAAAGGGTTAGAAACCTAAATGCATCACGGGGTAGTGTTTACTTTGCATTCAGCCGCGAACGGAAACCAAAGGATGCATTTCATCAACACCGTAAGCCACTAGGGAGTCCTGCATTTTAATACCGAATCATCATCGAACTTAACACAGCTGACGGAGCAGTTAAATGCGAAGAATCAGTATACCACGAGCTCACGTGACAAGAAAGGGACGAGGCGAGAGAGAGGGAGTTGTTGCCTTGCGGACAGATGTTCGTCAGTGGGATGCTGGGTGGACCAGATTTCCGCATGATGAAGAGTCACATCCTGTAATTTCATTCCAGACGACGGAGGATCGAGTTTTGTGGACCGTTGGAGATCAAAGCGAAGCCTGAGATGCGGAGTGCTCACTTGTAAGGTATGGGGAATAGGTGATACCCATTAGGATAACTGGCGGCATTGTCTTTGTTCCTGGAATTGTTATTTTTAGCTTGTGTAGTCGCGAGAGTGCATGTTGACCCTTGTGGTTACAACAATAGGCCATTGTTATGGCTGTCGATACTCTTTCCGTTTCCGCTATTTCTTTCGCTTATTTCGCGTCACTTTTCTACTTCTTGGGTAATCCGACGATGAGGAGGAATGGGAGGAGCGGTCCCGGTTCGATACCCGGTGGAGGCACATGGTACAGTGGTCGGATCCCACTTTAAACTGTAGGTCCAGTACCGATTAGCCTTTCTGTGCATAAAGTGGACTTAAAACCACAAATAAATAAATCAATCAATCGATTTGGAGGAGCAATATTTTACGACTGCTGTTCAAATAAATATATGTAATTCGCAAAAACCCAACTCTGGACTATAGAATCAATTTACTATTTAAATCTTAATATATAATATAATTAAATGAAGGAGAAAATATATTCAACATGTAAAATTTATTATTAATATACAAAGCTGTTTTTGACTTTGGAAACTGGAATGGGTTTCTGGGTGCTGATTAGGCGCCAGTCCTTGAGGATTTCTACCTACTCTTTGTCCTCAGTTTCTGCATAGAGTAGTGGTGATACCAGCCACGTATCCAGGAATTCCTTTCGGTGGGGGGGGGCTGGACACCATTTTTAAGAGGTTTTGATACAACCTCACAATTGTATGTTTAAGGCCAGTGGTGGAAATTTGGTTCCAAGAAGGGGGGGCGCAAGGAAAGTTTACTTTCTCTTGGTAGAAAAGCTTTAGCATTAAGAGGCCATAGTATGGACCTCTAAATCGTCGCAACTCTGTTTAAGGCTGTCATTTTAATCAGAACGTGATATCGGAATATTTTTTACCTCACGACTCCTCTGTTTCCATTAACTTTGTGTGCCGGAACCATGTTAGTATGTGTGTTCCTTCATTTCTTCTCATCATCCATCAAAACATCTGTATGCCAGGTAACCAGAAGTATTTTTACGAAGCTGTTACACATGCACGGGATGGACAGTCCGCTCGACAACGCGAGATTCAAGTTGTGGGCTGCGAACTGGACGCAAACAGTTCTCGAATATTTCTCACTGAATCGAGCCTGAACGCCACTAATGTGTCTTGTCCTCCCATCTTTGCAGCTCTAATAAAAGCCGAAACCCACCAAATTGTTCATATTCAGGCCTATGCACTCGCAAGTGTTCAAAATTGTCTGTCACAGCTTCCGCCGTCTTATCATGCATCGGCACGAAATAAAGGAAGTCTTCTCGAATACAGCTTGATCCAGAAACCCCAATATGATCAAATGCTTACTCATTTACCTCCAATGGAGGGTTGGTGGTGTCATAACCCCATTCGACCCAGTATTCCTTTAAAAAAGAACGTCAGTGATAGGAAGATGAAAAATAAGGACTGACCACTAAAAATAATATGCGTAACCCCTCTCCCTTCCGGAAATCCTGGTCCCGCACTCCTTATCTGGGACACATTTTTTAAAAATCAATTCACCAGAAGTTTTTATCATTTCGTGTTGACGTCTGAAGTACACGATCAAATTAAATTTTAATCGCTTAAAAGGTAATGATGTCAGAGACAACGCCATTTTTGTCATTGGATCCAAGGTTCGGTCAAAGAATTTATATTTAAGAATAGTTCTAATTAACGCGTATTTATATTCTTATTATATTCTAGAACGTTTCGCAGATAAACGATTTCTAAATATTGCCAATATTTGGACTCCTCTTTTTCAAGAACATTCCCTCTCGCGCCTTCCAGAGATTAAAAATTACAACGAATCGCCCTACGTGTGGCGATACCTTTGCTGTGCAGCTTCCAAATGCTGACAAGTCTCTACACATTGCTCAAGTTTGCTGCGACAACACTGAAAGCTCAAGAAAAGTTTACGTGCAATAATATCAACAACAGGGTTGTGCCTTGATAAGTATTTCTCTCCTTCAATTATCGTCACATTATTCAAGAAGACAGAAAACTAATTATATGTAGCGTAAACTGAAACATTCCCTGAGATCGCTCGAGCCACCTGATCCCCACCTTGGATACGCGCTTGTAACAATAACAGGGTCATAGAACATTCTCCGTCTTGCCTCGATAATAATTTCTTTCCTTAAATGATCGTCACATTATTCAAGATTATTATTATCATTATTATCTAGTGCAAACTGCAAAAAATCCTGGGGAGGCTCGAGCCACTTTGTCCCCACCTTGGATACGTGCTAGTAACAATAACAGGGTTATAGAACACCCCCCATTTTTTTCTAGATAATTATTTCTCTCAAATTATCTTCGCATTATTCAAGAAGCCTAAATCCTAATATTATCTAGTGTAAACAGAAGGGGGGCTCGAGCCTCCTAATTCTCACCTTGGATACGCGCTATTAACAATAACAGGGTTACAGAACATTCTCCGTATTGCCTCGATAATTATTTATCTCCTTAAATTATAATCACATTATCTTATTTCACACCACAATAAACCCAAAACCTCATTTTATCTAATGTAAACCGAATACTTTCGAGCGGGGCTCGAGCCCCCAAGACCCCCCCTTTGAGTACGTGACTGGGTGACACTGTCATTGTTTGGCGAAGATTAGGTTCACTTTATGTTGAGATAGGCTCTACAGTTTATAGTGAAACCAGGACTATTGCACAGGGGCACAGTCTGCAAGTAGGATCCTACCCTGGTTACAGAATGGTTAGCACAGCGCGCTACGACGACAGGGATCACGGATTCGAATCCTGACCTGGTCATAGGTGTTCTTTGTGAATGACGCTTTTATCAATTGAATAATATCGCCACTCATCATGACTTTCGCGATTAACCAAAAAAAAGCAAAGTGAAATAAATCAAATTAATCCATCAAGTGTGCCGTTATATTGTTCCCTGTCCGGTCTTGTGTCATTGAAATCGTCCGAATCGAAAGGCTGCCGAGTAGTATACTTGCCACATTTTCCACCAGGTGTCAGTACGAACGTTACTCACAACACTCTTGGGTGCAGGCGCTCAAAATGGAAGCAGAAAGTAGACACCGACGAAACATTATGATGATTTACTCCTATTTACCACTGAAATTAAAAATGTTGCATGTCATTTCTTCTTAAATCGATAAAATCTCCAAGTAGCACTGAATTCTAGAAAGTCTATTTAGTAAAGTTGCCTCTACAAAGCGAAAATTGCAATATGGCTACTGGGCGTGGTGCTATGTTAAGTTGAAGAGTGAACTGCCACCTCTCCTCCCTAATTGAACCGCGGATTTGAACTAGAATGGTACAGGGGTTGTGTCTGAAAGGTACAAAGAGCAGATTCAAAGTATGGTCTTCTCGGAATGACGTCATCTAGTGCAGTTCGAAAGCGTTAATTAATCGAGCCCGGAACACGCATCGTTGCAGGCTTGAGTACTTGACTCGTGCACTCGTTGTTCATTTGTTTGAAATCAAGGAGGTAGAAAGCCAACAAGTTGATTGAAGTTCTTCTATGTGTGGAAATGTATGTATAGGAACATTTTAAAATGCTATGTGATTTCTATGGTGAAAAACAGGAAAATGCAGGAAAAACAACGTGTCCTCAGTTTTATCTACTGATCGTATTTGCAGTCGAAGTGCAATTCGAAAGACTTTCACTTCCAGTCCACAACTTCGAGACCGAACTACGAGACCGTTCTTGGATTAGGGGGAGGTTATGATTCGGACACTGTGAGGAAGGCCAAGAGTTTCCTAGTTTGAATTCCGAAGAGGAGGGTGAGAGGCAGTAGTTTTGATCGAACGTTAGAATGTAGGGATCTTCCCAATTACAAATGCATGAAGTTATCTTTAAATAAACCTCACTAAAGTCCATTCATTGCACTCCCTGAACTTTTAGAGTCAAGAATATACCTTCAAAGAGTTACTAAAGGAGTGAAACCACTTACTCTCACCCTCTGTGACGTCATCGACCGTCGTGCGTTCATCCTCTCCTCCCAAGTCCTTCAGAAAGTACCGGCACATCTTGGCGGCTTATGATGAATTAGGTATCTGCCGAAGGAGAGAATCGATATATCGAACTTCGAGACAGGAAAGCGAGGTAAACGTCACGTCCGGAGGAAAGAGGCGGAAGGAAAAAATTGGAGAAGTGTTTCGGCGGAGAGAGAAAGAGAGGGAAAAAATAATGAGTTGAAAATAAAACGTGGGGAAGATACAGGAAAGCTGATAGTTCCCTGAGGCATGAAATTTCTCATGAGATAAGATGCAAGAAGACAGCTCGCTTCTGGGATGCTGACGTCTCTCCAATCTTAGACGTGGTGAGAGGAGAGGAAGGAGGGATGCAGGTAAGTGTTTCAGTTTTAACACAATCGCGGTGAAATCTCTCGGAGGGAAGAGAAGATTAAATTCATCTCTCTTGAAAGTGATCATTCCATATCATCATCTTGTGCATGTTAAGGTTGAACATTCCAACTGCTCATTACAATTCATAGGACTTTAGGTTATATCCTGAATTGAACATTCGGCATCGACTTTAAATCTTCCAGTTTCAAAGTAATTGATTTGGAGTTACTTAGGGAAGAACTTGATCTTGCCATTATGATGCATAGTTTTAGGGCTTTATCCTGTAAATGACGGAGGCCTGGGGTTCAATCTTATTTACCTAAAAACAAGCTGGGTAACTTCCATTAAAGCGATGCTTACGAAAAGTAACATATTATGTTCAGTTAGTTTGAAAGTTGCAATTGGTGATCTTCGGGAACATTTTCCTGTCACTTACTTTTAGAAAACGGTGACTTTTTTATCACATATTTTTTGGAACTATTTTCAAATTATACGCTGTTTCGGGAATCTTTGGAGCGAGCGAACAAAAGCAAGTCATTCCTCAAGTAGTGACTTCAGAGGGCTCGACCAGTGATCACGTGCAAGGGAACTGCATTCGTGGAGGGGGAAAAGCATGGCAGCTATCAGCCTTTGCGGCAGAGTGCACTGCTTCGCTCCGCCCACTCCCTCTCTCCCCATCAACTTTAAAACGAATACGTTACCCGTGTAGGAGCACTAGATGTTAATTCTCACAAATTCCGCACAAAGTGAAATTGAACAAGGCAACTTGAACATAGTTTCAAGTTAATAAAACAATCAAATTCTGACGAAGCAAAAATTCATTGTAGAAAACATTTATACAGTAAAACGTAACGTTTCCACCCTGTAACAGGGTCTTCTTCAGACAAAGATTCACAATAATTCCGGTACAGGGGGGAAACGTTACATTTTTGTGCATATTTTTTTTTCTACCAAGAATTTTGCCATGGTCAGCATTTCATTGTTTTATTAACATGGAAACAAGGCTTAACAGTTACCATAGTTTCAAGGCTATGTCCTAGTAGTCAAGGGGTCTCAGGTTCAAAGTAAATTACCTAAAACAAATTATGTTAAAACCATTAAGGTACTGCTTAAGAAAAGTGTGAAGTTATGATTATTTCAAAATTTTCATTTTAAAATTGTCTTATGGGCTTTTTTAAGTGTTAATCAAGATGGCACGAATTAAAGCTCCATAAATATTAGAAGTTTTAAAGTCCATTCTATGCACAAAATGGATAATCGGGACTGGACCTACAGTTTAAAGTGCAACCACTGTGCAATGTACTTGCACCGGAAATGCAACCCGGGACCTCTTCATTACAAGGTGACGACGTTAACCAACACTTGCCTGACCTGACACTTTTCTTGCAATAATTACCTGATTATAACGTTATTAAATATTTATAAGCCTTGAATAAATGTTAAATTGTAGTCGTTTATGCAGAAACTGCCTGTATTAGCAGTAGCATTGGTGCTCCTATTGTTGGAAAAGCTCAGTAAAGGGACTTCCAACGATAGAGCCTCACAAGAATTTCCACTGACAGCTGAATTGTGTTTCTTCCAGGACTTTTCAGAGCTTTGGTCACGATACGATCGCTTGCTACTCGGAATACTGATGTTGTTGAGACCGTAAGATTCCAGGGTTTTGTGCAGCCTTATCGTGGCGAATAATCAACCATTCTCCCTCTGCTTTCTTTGGATGACGTCATTCTAGGGCTGTAGGACTTCAAAGTTAATTATACTAACTCCATTGTTTACCTCAGAATAGATACTTAACTTGCTGTGCACGACACTACCTTCACTATTAAGATTCTCCCAATCTCGCTGACTTTAATGTGACCTGATTTCCGCCCTCTAGGTCAGTTTAATACACTGGATGTGATGCCTTTTCTCTTTAATGTACACAATCTTTCTCCAGTCTTGCTATATTTACATGGTCTAAATCTTCCCTTTTTTATACCCATGAGCTATCATGCTTGTTTACATGCTAACACAGTCTGTCTTTCTATTTTCAAACGTGACCACATTCTCCCTTTTTATTGCTCACAATCTCATGTTCTAAAATGCCGACAAACTCACAGATTGCCGTAAGGTATGCTCACATGTTTACAATCACCTTTTTTATATCCGCTTGTCTCTGTGGCGGAGTAGTGTTTAGCACAGCTTGCTATGAAGCCAGGGATCCCGGGTACGAATCCCGGACTGGGCATGGGTGTTTGTATATGTCTTCATCAATTTCATCGAATCATCACTCATCCTCATCTTCACATTTAGCCAAAAGTGGCAGAAGAGCGAAGTAAGATAAACTCAATCAATCAATCAAAAACCTTTCATATCGCGTGTGTTAACAATCCCCCTTGTTACATCCTCATGTGTTACGGGTCTCCCTTGTTATATCCTCCTGTGTTAACAATCTTCTTGTTATATCCTCGTGTGTTACCGATCTCCCTTGCTATATCCTCATGTGTTACGGGTCTCCCTTGTTATATCCTCCTGTGTTAACAATCTTCTTGTTATATCCTCGTGTGTTACCGATCTCCCTTGCTATATCTCTCATGTGTTACGGGTCTCCCTTGTTATATCCTCCTGTGTTAACAATCTTCTTGTTATATCCTCGTGTGTTACCGATCTCCCTTGCTATATCCTCATGTGTTACGGGTCTCCCTTGTTATATCCTCCTGTGTTAACAATCTTCTTGTTATATCCTCGTGTGTTACCGATCTCCCTTGCTATATCCTCATGTGTTACGGGTCTCCCTTGTTATATCCTCCTGTGTTAACAATCTTCTTGTTATATCCTCGTGTGTTAACGATCTCCCTTGCTATATCTCTCATGTGTTACGGGTCTCCCTTGTTATATCCTCCTGTGTTAACAATCTTCTTGTTATATCCTCGTGTGTTAACGATCTCCCTTGTTATATCCTAGTGTGTTAACGATCTCCCTTGCTATATCCTCATGTGTTAACGATCTCCCTTGTTATATCCTAGTGTGTTAACGATCTCCCTTGTTATATCCTAGTGTGTTAACGATCTCCCTTGCTATATCCTCATGTGTTACCGATCTCCCTTGTTATATCCTCGTGTCTTAACGATCTCCCTTGTTATATCCTAGTGTGTTAACGATCTCCCTTGCTATATCCTCATGTGTTACCGATCTCCCTTGTTATATCCTCCTGTGTTAACATTCTGCCTTGTTATATCCTCGCGTGTTAACAATCTCCCTTTTTATATCTCCCTTTTGTATATGCTCACGTGTTCAAAATCTCCATTTTTAATGCACAAGTCTCCCTATTTATGTGCTTACATGTTCACAATCTCTCCATCATATGCTCACTTGTTCACAATCTACCATTTTACATGTACACATCTTAACAATTTCCCTTTTTATATGCTCACGTGATCACATATCTCTTTTCGTGTTCACAACTTCCATTTTTCTGTGCTCACCTGTACACAATCTCCCATTCTCTACACTCGCCTCTCACAACCTTTTATGTGGTCACAAAATCACTCACGCGTTCACAATCTCCATTTATATGAAGGCGTTCCCAAAATCTCTCACCTTCCTTTTTACTAACCCACGTGTTCACAATATTCCTTTGTATATGCCCAGAGACTCAATTTTCATTTATGCATACTCATGTGTTCAGAATTTCTCCTTATATGTGCCCACGTGCTCAGAACTTCCTTTTTATATTCTCACACGCCCACAGCATACTCGTTTATATACTCAAGAGCTTCCAATATTCCTTTTAATTTGTCCACCTGCTCAAAAGTATCTTTTTATATGTCCATGTGCCCACAGGCTTCCCATTTTGTAATCGTGAGTTCCAAATGTACCATTTTACACCAATACATACACAACTTTGCATGTTAACACATATTTATTTCACATTCAGCAATGCAGAGGGATACAAGTTCCGAATTTAGTTAGCCAGTTGAGAAGCAAGTTAACGCAACGGTTTCGTACCTAGCATGACACTCAAGTAAGGCCGTCCCCAGACTTTTTCCTCCGAGGGGCAGCAGTACTCAAATTGGGGGAGAACAGGGGGCGGTTGCTATCCTCCAGTTAGGACAATTATCATAAAGCATTCGCTCATTAGCATAATAGGTACCTCCTTGCCCACTGCATTCTCTCCATATTGATACAAGTATCTCCCACCTTTCCTCAAACTATCCCCCAAGCTAAGAATTTTCACTTCAAGCACTAAGGGGCAGAATGAGATTTCAAATTCTGCCTTTCAGTTATAAAAACTCAGATAATATTTTAATATTATTATTACAAATCATAAAATTTATGTCGAATTGAAAATACATTAACGTTGTTATCAAATTCAGACTTGAGTCCACTATTTAAATAGTAACTATATTTGTCTTGATTCCTTTCCATAAACATCAATCAATTTATTGATAAAAAAATTCATCTTTTTTACTTTTCCACGATGCACAGAGACAACTTATTCTGCTGTCTTTCATGACACCCCTCATTCATGTTTTTAATCTACACTCAGAAAACTAAATGCATCATATCGTTTGATACACCAGAATGCATCGACTGATGCACTAAAATGTGTTTTATGGCTTCTTCAGAGAATGAGATTCACATTTGATGCATTTGGGTGTATTTTTGTAGTGAAGTGAGGATTCCTTTCAGTCGAGATGCACTTCAATGCATCAGTTGATGCGTTCTCATGCACCTTGATTCGTTTTGATGCACCTTCCTGCATCTTTTTTGATGATGCACTTAAACGTTTCGACTGAGCTACATAAACTCTGTACGTTTAAGTGCATCATCCAAAAAAGTGCAGGAAGGTGCATCAAGGAACATCAAGTTCCTTGATGTGCATCTGGACTGAATGGAATCCTCACTTGAATCTGGGCATATACAAAGGGATGTTGTGAACACTTTGGTGTTTCTTTCACGACATACAAAAATACACCCAAATGCATCAAATGTGAATCTGCTTCTCTGAAGAAGCCATAAAGCACACTAGTGCATCAATCGATGCATTCTGGTGAATCAATTGATATGATGCATTTAGTGTTCTGAGTTTAGAATTCAGTGATGTCCCAATTCATTAACAATGACGAAAGTTCCCAATTCGGGAACTGATATTTTCACGTGAAATGTTCCCAACTCGGGAACCGTTGCTAATTGCATCGGGAGGGAAGGGAAAAGGACCGTTACCGCACGTTACCCTGAAATATTAAGTACATAGCTAAACACATACGTATATGTACACATCGATTTGCAGAAAAATTACCGTCCTTTCCGGGAAGTTTCTTCCTTTCTCTAACAGAGCGGTTCTCAAACTATTTTCTCATTGTACCCCTTAGTAGTGTAATGTACCCCCACCATAGGTTTTCTCCGAATAGTGCTGCCAGATTTGGTGGGGTGTTTTTGACATGTTGGAGGCGTATATCCGCAATAGAGCAAAATGGCATTCGGGCTGTATGTGGGAAGATGTTAAACAAATAAACATTAGGACCCTACTTTATCATTTTATTGGCAGTTTCTACGTTTACAATCTTTATGATTGGTTATAAAAATAAAAATGTGAAGCACATGTATGCTAAGAAGTGTATAAAAAACTTTAATTTTCATATATTTTTTCCAGAGTTATCGAAAAAACGCAAAGAACAAAAATTACAATTTTGAAATTTTTGTTGTAAATCCTCAGTTTCTAGTGAGAAGGATCTGCCTGCATAGCCTGACCCAGTTTCTTGATGTCTGGCTGTGCACTTGAAACTTGCAAGCTGAGATTCGGCTCTAAACTCTGCAAAAAAAATTGTCGTTTGGGTATTCGCGACATTTCTCTTCCGAGCTGATCGCGTACCCCCTTCAACTCGTTCACGTACCCCTGGTGGTACGCGTACCACAGTTTGGGAACCAGTGCTCTAATTTATTTTGAGTATATTGCAGATCTTTTTCTGTTAGGTTACGTTCGGTTAGCTGTTACACAGCTGTGCGGAATGTCAACTATTTCAAACGCCAATTCATCCTCTTCCGAGGCAATTTGTAGAACTTCCTGATTTGGGAGAACGTTTCACTGAAATGTCCAACTGGTAATGGACATTATCTGAGATGACAATGTTTTCATTGGGGTTTCCATAGTGCATAAGTTTAGGAAATTCTGAATCTGAAATTAATCATAATTTCACTATTCGAATTATGTGAAGTTTTCCTAATATCTCAGTGGAGCAAGCATCCCCTGTCTTTCCTCTGCGGGCGCTCTTGCCCTCAGGTAAGCAATCTAGTTCCGTACTGTTGTTGGTAATGATTCTTCGCAGCGAAGCCATCTTGAAATCTGAGAAGGAACATGAGAAATCAACTTCGGAGCCTCTTCTAGCTCTCTTCAGAGGGCGTTGCGGTTTGTCTATCCCGTTGTGGACCAAGAAGACCTCTTGCCTTAACCGTAAGGACTCCCCCCCCCCCGTCTCCTCAGCCACTCGCTGACGACCCCAGTCGGTAATTGCCTTAATTGCAGGCATTGCTTGTAATTGGACGATCAGCTGCGTTGTGCGTTATTAAGAGACCCTCTTCCTCTCGGGATCGGAGCCAACCGAGTGGGGGTAGGGGGGCGAAGGAGGTGTGGGGGCAGTTATAATCTGTAACAGTTTGTCTTCCAAGTGTCGACCTCTAAGGCAATTATCAAGAACTGCTTTCGCAATTCACAGAATGATTCGCTTTAAAGTGTCTGTCAGGGTATTAATTACCAAAAGCTCAAGACGACATACCCGTCCATTCGTCTGTAGATGCCAATCAGTACTTTGTAAAGATAAAATTTGGTGAGCTGATAGATACTACAGATCGATCAAGACGAAATAACCCTCTTGCGCTGGCGTCGAATTCTCAACCCTAAGCGGGGGTGTAAGGGGTAACCTTTTCTAGAGATGCTCAAATGTCAACCTCCCTTCCACGTAATACGCCCTGAACTGCATTTTTCAGACTAGCGAGGCTCTGGCGTCTGGACTCGCAGCTCGTGTTGGGTCGTCCCTATATGTTTGTGAATGTCCCTTCATCCATCTCATCCCCATCGTCGCGATTAGCCAAAATGGCAGAAAAGCGAAGAAAAATGAATTAACCAATCAACCCTGAGCTAGCGAATGGGGCGTAGGCAATGCAATCAGCTGCTTGCCATGCAATGTCGTGACCTTTACTTCATGCCAAATGTATGTATAGTCATGAAGCGTAAAACCGTAAACAGCGAAAACACAGACGTAATATTTAACGTTGTCGATTTTTTTGACAACATAGCAAGGGAAGAACGTTACTAATGTGGCAACAAGGGGACACGTGAGTACAAGGAAAATGGAAGCGAGAGTTGTTGTGGAGCTCTGACTTTTCATCAATTTAATCTTATCATCTTTCATCCCCATCGTTGCGATTAGTCAAAAATGCAGAAAAGCGAGGTAAAATAAAACTGATCAATATTTTTCTTCCTTCGCCCGACATCCAGCAGCAAAACTGCTTGATATCTTTCAGAAACATAAGAATATTGAAATTAGTAGTGTTTGACGCAATTGATAATGTGGATTATGTGGTGAAATAATAATTTGTCTACATATACATATGAAGGGCCAGGGGGAAAAACGATGAATGTTCATTCGAGACGATTTGCCAGGAAATGAAAAACAAAGTATTTCTTTTCATAAGTACGTTAATATATGCCAAAATAATAATGCGTTTTTCAGGCACTTCTCATCGTTTCCCAACCAAGGCCGTTCTCATTCTTATAGTACAGCTTCTGAACTATCAGATGGCGTTGCGATCTCAAAATGGGCGAAAAATCGACATTCATCGTTTTTCCCCCTGGCCCTTCATATATGTACATATATCGTTTGCGGAAATATTTATGACGTTTTAGCCTATAAGGATAAAACTCTCCGTAAAATTTTAGCTCGACACGCAACTGAATTACGGTACAATACCAGTGAAGTCATCAGTAAAGCACATAGACGAAGTTGAAATTGAGTTTGCTGAAAGAGGTACTGCGAAGCGGAAAATTACAAAAAAAAGAAAAAAAGAAAATAATGGGGTGGAAATCCAAACGAACAAAAATGTTCTTTTTTTGTTTTTAGTGTTTATTTTGCTTTGAGTTTTGTTGAAGTTTCATAATTAAATCTCGCAGTTCACTGTTCTATGTCAAGCCTTGAGGGTAGCTCTACACGGTGCTGGTCAGGCAAGAAGGCCGTTTCTTTCACTCTGACCCGCAATTCTGTGAAGCAAGCGAACGGAAACAAGTCCTCTGTGACTGTACTATACTCTGTCCCGGAAACCTTTGGAGCAAGCGAATGGATACAATTTATCTTTGCAGGCAGAACTCGAGAGGGCTCGACCATTGAACGCTTGAGGTAGGGGGAAGTGAGTGCATGGAGGAGAAAACGCGGGCTGCAGCTACCAGCCGTTTGAAACAGCGAGTACTGATTTTGTGCGCACACTCGCTTTCTCGTCTACCGTTATGCGCGACGTGCCCCATAGACTCCTGTTACGTAGTATACTCCCTTCTTGTACGGACTGTTGGTCTGTGCATTGTATGGTGAAAAGTAATTGATTGTCCGTCAACCGTATACATTACAGTTGTAGACCTCAACGTTAGCGTAGCGTTTGACACGAACTGTCAGAAGTTAACAATATTCTACAGTTAAAATGTAACATCCGGCTTGATAATTTACAAAAAAAAAAGGGACGCAACCGTTTTTTATTTAAATTTGAAAATTTATCATGCATAAAGATATGTAACGTTTATTGATTGATTGAATTGGTGTTTTAAGTCCACTTTATGTACAGTAAGGCTAATCGGGACTGGTGGACCTATAGCTTATAGTGGGATCCGAACCACTATGCGCCTCCACCGGATATCGAACCCGGGACCCCTTGATTACAAGGCGACGACGATGTATGAACTTTTTCTTTCGTACACCATAAGTACATATTAAAAAACTTGAATCATTAAATTAAATTAATTAGGTTAACTATGAAATAACCGTTAATACTTTTGAAACCGTAATGGCTATTCTCACGGTCGGCAGAGGATATTAACGTCTTAGACCGTATATCTTTCAGTCACGTTTCCACAGTGTAAGCAACGGTTTTCTACTACATATTCTTGGTGAGGGAACGAATTTAATTGGTTAGGATCCTATTTTCAACTCAACGTTCGGTCTCTATACGCCTGTGTATTAAGTGGACTCTGAGCAACGTTGTTAAACTTTTATGAAGGGATTAAGCTTCGATTACGGTTAGACTTGAGCTTGAAACTTCAGATCCCACTTTAAGCGCTACGCAAACCCCAAGTATGTTTGTGCTGAATTTTTAATGTGAAACTTTGCCAATTGTCAATATGCTAGGAACTTTTGTAACTAGAAACTTAATTTTTGTTTCTCTTCGCTTTTCTATTTCTTTATGTTAATAGTTAATAGATAAATAATAGAAACTTGATAAAACTAATAGAAGTATTTATGGTTATATCATGATGCACTGCAGACTATAGACAATAATACCGATAACGAAGAAATATTGCTGAATTCATGTATTAAGAACGATTTACTCAATACTTAATTCAATTTCAATATTGTCTGAATTCTGAACATTCTTCCATTAACAGCTATAAACTCAGTTTGTACCATAAATGAAAGAGAATACGAGATTTTTCTGTCAAGACGCATCCATATTCACAAGCATATCATTAGGTGATAGAAGAATTTTCGAGACGGATAGCCAATGAAAGTCAGATTAAAGTCCATTGTTGGCATCTATGGCTTCTATTGTTCAAAATATTTGATGCACGGAATTAAATCATATTTTTGTCGTAATTTATTTTCCTTTTGATTGCAAACGAACAAGAAAATGATATTTTTGAATAAAGTGGCTCCTGTGGCCATCTTTTGGATGGAGAAAGAAAATACTTTTCAATTCTTAAAGCATAATATGTTGGCGTGTTGAAATTCGTAGTAATATTTATCAGCATCGGAATTTCTATGGGAGAGGGGAAAATTCCTTCTATGTATCCTGGATTGACATACATTCCTATTGACTTATACAGTGCCGGTTCAGATAAATTGACATGCTCTCTGAAGTCATTAGCCACTTCATCGACGTACTGTAAATTGTTGTAAAAAATGTTTATTACCTAGATATCTTCTATAATCACTGTTATTCATTTTAATGTTAAAAGTCTAAGCATATAAGTTGCTGCAGAGCTATGGCTTACTTTTCTGTTTCTCCATAATTTGTGGTATAACAAGTCCTCTGCGCAAGTAGGACTCGAGAGGGTTTGACCAATGAAGGCTTGAGAGGAGTGCATGGAGGGGGAAACGCTGCTGCAGCTAGAAGCAGTTTGTAGCAGCACGCACTGCTTTGCTCTGCCTTACTCTGCAAATTCCCGAGACAGTGTACAGTCACGGACAATTCTGGCTTGTAACAATACCATCGATTCTCAATGAAATCGAAGTGCCCGTGACTGTAATACATTTTTCTGCCTTGTCAAGGAAGGTAGAGACAGGTTAGTCCATTTTCGATCCAATAGTTAACTGGATAAGACCTCCCTGGTGCGCAGAGGTCCGTGTGAAGTCAATGTGAATCACCAGCCTAATATGTCTGTTGAAGAATTTCGGTTCAAGAAACACAAATGTCTCTGTTTGCGATAATATCTGTGCCGATGAATTCACGGTCGTTATCAATACAATGTTGGGTAGCTTGTTCTTTATAACGATATTTTTGATAACGTTGCGTAATGTTAAACAGGCATTGAAAAAGATGTTTCGTCCCACAATGAAATATCCTCTGACTTCGAGCTCTGAGGAAAATGTATCTGGTTCCTCTTGCAGCATTCCCAGGCCACACCTCTTCTTACATTAGAAGCCCCCAGCTTCGTTTAGTGAAGCTCGTAGCGTCACACACACACACGCTCACATATACGCGGAGGCGTGCATATCCATCTGATTACCCGACATATCCGAGCGAGAAATTCGCTGTGTGCCTTATGTTCTCTCACTGCTCTTCTTCATTTCAGACTGTCCTCTCTCTCTCTCTCTCTCTTTCTCTCTCACTCTCTCTTTCTCTCTCCCTCTCTCTTTCTCTCTCCCTCTCACACCACTCCCCCCTGCTACTCCTAAATCCCAGCGAGTTTTCGTCCTCGTGACAATATTTCCATACATTTTTCACTTCGCATATATTACAATTACCACACCCTTCCGTATTCTCGTCCCTTTTCCTCTTCAGTTAGCACCCTCATCTCTCGCAGAACTCTGTTTCAATTGTTAGTCCGGCATCCCTCTAAGCGGTGCGTTAAACATTTTAGCGATACCTTCCAAGATAATGATGTTCCGGTACAGCTGCCACAATTTCGCGGAGAAATTTGCAGAGATTCTATATATTTTTTAAAAAATGACAGGGTAATATGCAAAATTCGCGCTAAAATCAACAGGATGGGAAGTCGTCACAGAAAACTGACAAAAGTAGCTAACAATCGTACCTTTATTTTAGAATAGTATTCTTCTCAGCGGATTTTTACAAGATATGCTGGTATTGTTGTGTAGATGATATTTTTATGGGTTGACATTTATCAGAGAAACGTTGTTTTATTAGCTAAACTCTCCCATTCCCCTCGATCGTATTGTCTGTAGCACTCCAAACATACAATGTTTGTCCAAGAAGTTCCCAGACTGGTTCTTTGGAGAATGAGATGCGGAAAGGCCCCTCTGTTAGCGTAGTGGTAGCGCTGTTATAAGCAAGGGGTTTCAGATTAGATTCCAAATGAAGGCGCATTTCACAACGATTCTGATTGGATTTTAAACTGTAGGTTCAGTCCCGATTGGACAATCTGAGTATAAAATTGACTTAAAACAAGCTTTGGGTGTGAAAAAAAGTGAATAGAACCTACTAGTTTGATCCTTCAAAGTAGACTACTTGCTTAGTGATGCTTGAGGTTCCTACAATGCTGCAGATCCTAAAGCAGTTCCTAAACTTTCCTTCCTGAGTGGAGCTGAGTTGCTGTTGGACAGTCTGCTTGATGACACGCACAACATCGAAATATCTACAACGTAACATCGCTGCAGATGAAACCATCGAAGAAAAAGAGCATAACGATTTCTTATTTTTATGAAGAGCGTATCTTTCCTAAGAAATTGTTTCTCGAGAGAGTACTGTTAACTAACATCTGTGGACAAATATTATACGAGTGACTACTAGTGCCATGAACATTACCATTCTCACCAATTGTTCCCCCTTCATGACAATGCGAGACCTCATAGTCTTATCGGTACAATACTACTTACTATCTGTCCTCTCGTCTGAACATGTTCAAGAGGCAGACAATGTGGACGCACAAAACGGACTGTCAAACATGAACTTACATACATTCAAGAACAGGAGTTCCACAACTGTCTTGAGGACCTTCAGCGCCGTCGGAACCGTTGCAGCACTATGTTCATTCTCGGAAAAAACACCAGTCTGGGAACTTTTGGAACAACAGTTATGTGTTTCAATGACAGAGATAATTCTTGCTGAGTGTGTAAACGAAATACTGGTTATACACTCTAATTTCATATTTAACAGACGAAGAACGTAAATACCATATCCACTACATTTATTCGGCTTTATTTATATATATTTCAGTCTCCTTGCCTTTCCCATATTTACACACGCAAACGCCCGCTCACGTACGCATGTTTTACTCTATCGGCGTTAATGTGCGCTGTTTAGAACAAAATGTAACGGAGCAATTGGAAACTAGAGGGAGAGAAAGAGCGAGAAACACGATCTAATTTTCTGTTCTGCTTGCCTGACTCGCTGCGAGCATTGTTTGGAAACCGATGAAAGCAAACATCGCTTCAGATATTTATTTTTCTTTCAACAAAATTGAACGGACCGACGCTCGATGAAATGTCCTTCGTAACCACGCCGCTAAAATTAATTTAGGAAAACGAACAGAGAATGTCGCATGAATATAGCTTCGGATGGTATTCCTTGATTTCATCAACAGGGGAAACATTGGAGAGAAACTAAAGTGGAAATGATAGAGGTGGGCCCGTTCAAGGCAGTCAACAACGTTCCACAAATGACGTCACGTCAGGGATGGGGCTTGATTCTCTGAAGGATTCTAATATAATTTTAACAATTTTGGAGCAATGTGCAAATCCTCGTAAATAGAAAAGTCAAACACTTCTGGTTTGTAATACAGTAATTCCATTGAAATTCAATTGGTTCCTTAAGTCTTCAATAAATATCCTAAATTATGTAGTTGAAGCCATGAAATCATAAATTTAATTTTATACAAGCTTCGAAGGTGTGACAGAAGAGTCCAAAATACATGGAAAAGTAATCATGCTATCATGAGTGATATCTTGGTGACATAGAAACATAAACTAAACATATGTTAGTCTGTACATATTTTTTGTATTACAATTAATGATCATTGATTGTGTGTAATTTATTTCCAAGCACATTTTCAGCCTAAAGTAACTAGTAAATGTAACTTAGTTCCTTTTTATGGACCGATTACTGTAACTAAGTTACTTTTTAAAATGAGTAACTGTAAGTAAGTTACTTTTTGAATTAAGTAACTGTAACTTAGTTACTTTAAAATTAACTTGCCGAACACTGTTCTCTAGGTCTTGGCATTGAAACTTTGTGTATAAGATTCTCGGTATGGGTTTATCAGCCAATCAGCATTTATTGTCATCGTCGCACTTGACGTAAAGAAAGAGAATAGCGGCGTAGAAAGTAATATATGAACGAACAAGGTACACAGTAATGAATAAAGAGTGATGTAGTTGGTCTACTTGAGATAACATTAAGAGTTTCTAATGTTATTCTCTTCTCATGTATATTTCAGGTCCCTTAAAAAATGAGCGTCGAAAGACCCAAGAAAAAACATCGAGCGGGTATCTCTGGCTAAGAGGCATAAGATGACCCAGCTCCTTCTCCCCATGGTCTCTTTGATGGCGGTGCTTGCAGCAGCCGAAACAGGTGAGTGGCGCTCCTTATTACCTTTGTGGAGAATGGAAGAATTAGCGCTTACATATACACTTGAGAACTGATTTGTAGATATCTATCAACTATGCGCAGTACGTTTTGGATGCACTAATGTTACTAGGTACTAAATAGGTCTTAATCTGCAAAACATTTTCATTTTAATATTGGTTTTTGTTAGTGTGCTGTATTTATTTGAAACGTAGGGTATTGAGAAAAAATAACAGACAAGGAAATCGGATAAAGGAAAAGAAGCCGAGAAAGTAGAGAGAGGGTGTGGACAAACAGAACGAAGGGAAAAGATAGAGACGGCTGTATGGAGTGAGAATAATAAAGAGAAGGAACATGAAGAGTGAGAGGACAAGGAAATACTGAAAGAGAGGAGAGATAAAGTAACATGAGAATCCGGGAGAGTGAGTGACAGGAAACCGAGAGAAGCAGGAAAACAGAGAGTGACAGGAGAGTGAGGTAGACAGAGAGACAGGGAACTGAGAGAAGCGGAGGGAGGGGTGGGAACTGAGAGAAGCGGAAAGAGATAGTAACAGGAAACTGGGAGAAGTAGAAAAGAGAGAGTGACAATAAACCAAATGAAGAAGAAAGGAGAGACGGAGTGACAAGAAACTCAGGGAAGGAAAAAGAGAAAAAGAGTGACAGGAAATCGAGAGGAGCAGAAAAGTAAGAGAGACAGACAGGAAATAGAGAAGGGACAGAAAGCGAGGCAATCATGGGAAAAGTACGTAATAATCAGTTACTTAAAACGAGTCCATATAATTTGTTAATTTCTAATATTAATGTACTGAAGTAATGAGTTCATATTACTAATTATATTTTAAAAAAAAGTCCAAGTTCATTTCTGCGCCGGATGATAATCTAGAATAGACTCAAATTTAAACATGTGACATAAAAATCGTGCATTTAAGTATAAAAATATGTTATTGAACTTATTTATAATCAATTTAGTAGAAACTAGTATTTTGTTCCTTTCTAGAACAGAGTATTAGATGGAGGGAGGATGTCAATATGAGACTTGCACGTTTCAAGGGCAAACGCTTTTCAGAGATCACTGGTTCAAGTCTCCATGATTCTCATCGAACTCTAATAGCACATGAAATGCTAAGTGTGCCTTAAGTGCACTTAAAAACAAGCCCACAAAAAACCGTTCTTTGTTTCGATTCCAATACACTTTTCCTTTAGAAAAACGTCCAAGGTTTTATCAATTGGAATCTCATGCATGCACAATGTGAAATTTCGAGACAAAAATTAGTTCAGAAGCAAAGTTCCAGAGTTTCCGAAACTTTCTCGTCCTTTGTCTATCTATTGGTTTCCCCCTCTGCTTCCTTATTTATCTCGACTTCCATCTTCAGGGTCACGTAGCGGTAATTTGAGAAGAGAGAAACAAGTAAAGAACACAGGAATACCTCGTAAGAGTTAGATTAGAAGGAAGCAGAAGGAAGACTGCGATACTTTAATTCTAGGTCAATATTTGGAGTTCGATCCTTCGAAGGGGCGAGGGAAGTTCCTCGAGGATACTGAATCTTTCCTCCTGCAGACATACTCGTTCCCAATCGACCTTCACAAAGCCTTTTACTGCTCTTAGCTTGCTCCCAAATCGTCTCTTTACTTTCCATTCATCCTTGGAACTTTCGGACAGTCAATCCTTCGAAGTAGAGGCGTTCAAACGAAGCCCTACAGAAGGACGTAAGACGAACGTGCTATACGCTGAGAGGGAGATTAGGACATTTGCAAGTGTGCAATGCGACAAGGAGAGGTGGAAAGGTTGAAATTTGTTCCAGGATAGGGAGATGTGTAGCTTGTGGATTGGTGTAAGGGGTGATCTGACATTCTGTCCCGGCAATCTCTGGAGGAAACGAACGAAGACAAGTCTCTGCGCAAGTTGTGACGCGAGACTATTCCACCAATGAACACGTGAGAGGGCACGGGACTCTGCCGCTATGCACGGTCTTGCCTCACATATTCCGGGGATAGGGTACAGAGGCCTCGAACAATGAACGCGCGAGAGGGGAGGAGGGGCTGGATCGCTTTGCTCCGCCCACTAACTTTCTCCCCTTCTCTACCGTTGTGCGCGGCCATGTTCCACAGATTCCAGGGTCAGAGTGTGAGAAGGCACTCAGAAGTTAACCTCACTTCACGTTGGTATCTGCAGTCTTGCAGGCCTACGAGGCACTGTCGCCTGAACTCACGGCCAGTATAATCCTATATGTGATCGTGATGTCCTGTGTTTCTCTTTATTTATGCTGATCCCTCCCCCCCACCACCACAGCCAGGTTTTTACTATGGTATGGAAATTTTATCACGGTAGACACTAGAGCTGTTAAGAAATTTATTAATTTTAAAAACTGAGTGAGGAAGTATTTATCAGACATATTTTCTTTTATTGTCAAGGCTCCGTCTATAGCTTCCTTTTAGTTAAGAGCTTATCCCCGTATTGTGTGACAGGCAACAATAGCCTGTATGTTGGCGTCCATCTCTATATTATAAAAATGGATATGTGTGTGTGTGTTTGTTTGTTCAGCAATAACCCTGGAACGCCCGGAGCGATTTCAACCAAACTTGGTGCATGTATCACTTGCAATCTGGAAAGAAATACTGTGGGGGTAATACACCCCTGGCACCCCTAGGGGTGGGGTGAGAAGGGGTGACTTGTAAAAATAATCAAGAACCATCGATATTAAATTCCGCAAAAAACAGACATCCGTGACTATATGCAATCCACACAACGTTAGTGTTTCTCGGGTTGTCTAACATTCAGGCTGTGTTGCGAATGGAATCCATAGCTTTCGTGACGCTCCCAATGCGGTTCAACTCCAAGTTCATCACCTATTGGCATGGGGGGTGAAAGGGGGTGAAAAATAAAATGCCACAAATGGCCTAGATTTCCCATAGTTTTCGGAGTCGCTAAGCTACTTGGTGACATTGACGATCACATTTAAAATTAGTTACATTTTACACAATATAAATACTAATAAATTCAATTCCGGTCCGAGAGAGAAAATCAACAAGCGTATAGTCCACGGCGGGCAAGTTGTTTTCGTCCAATCACACTCAACCTTCAGCCAATAGGCGCAGCTGTCATTCTGCTCGTCTACTCCACGTGGAGTGTCAGTCACATGACTGCTGTTACGCTGTTGCCGTACTTTGCCACTTCAATGCGGAAACCGTGAGAAGGTGCTCGTGCCCGGAGGGATAAGGTAGTGTAGAGTACATGTGTGAGAACGCTGATAAGGTGTGATTGTTGCAGCTGGTGGGCGCGCTCCGTGAACTTCAAAGCCAGCTGGTCGTTAACGTTGCTAGCGCGTCGACTATAAATGTGTTCTTGACTGTAAAGAACCTTCCTATCTTTAAAGTACGTAATTTAAATTCGGTCCCGGAATCTTTCTTCCAGATCAATTTAAATACGCTCCATTTCGGCTAGGAATGAAACAATACGCAACTTGGACCTAATTTAAATTGTGCGAGAGAGAAATATTCCGGTCCTGTTACTGAACCCAATAGAACCCATTGAAATTTATGGGTTCCAAGCACCTTTAACAACCCTAGTTTTAGCATATCCTTTTACGTGTTTACTTCCTCTACTTGATCATTTCTCTCTAGCCTACCTCCATGGCAGAGTGGTTAGCCCAGCACGCTACCACACAAGGAGATCTGGGTTCGAATCCAGGCCTGGTCACGGGTGACCTTTATGATACATTATTAATTTCATCATATCGATTAGACTTTAAAACAAGAGAGCACAACAGCAATATAGCAATATCTTCCTACTTTCACTGATCCCCTTTCGATTTTCCATAGTTTCTTCGTTTCCCTCAACAACTTTCTACCGACTTGGTAAGTTAATGTCGTCTCTGCAACCTGTCTCCAGGCGCCAATTCCCTCCACATTTATCCTCCTTTACAACTGCGAACGCCGCCCATCAAATTCCTTATGGATCCCAGTTGGGCCCGTTCTCAACGCTGAGCGATTTGGTTCCTTTTGATTCCGTACAGTGCTGCCATCTGTCGATAAGAAAATAAAAGAAATCGCTGAGGAGTAACTATTTCCTTTAATTTATTGCACTGATCTTTTTAATAAAACTAGTTGATAAGCTGATTTGGTTATCAAAGGACGAGTGATGATATGATGTGATTAAATTGATGAAGAAAGACTCCCAAAGAACACCCCCGTCCTGGATTCGAACCTGGACACCAACCACTACGGCACGGAGGTCGGTCGACTTTTTACACATAATTCAAATAATGGTACATATTGTTTTAAAGCATCTTTAGACCGAAGAGGGGGGTGACAAAAGTGGCGGGTACCAGAGTGACGCACAAGTATGACATTTTATGGCTAAGAAGCATTTATTTATCTACAGTTGTTGTTTTACCGGGGATGAGACTGGTTAACCCTCAAGCATCCACCCCCTGCCCAATGTAAATCTTAGTGTCGTCACTGATTCAACCTGGGCGCTAAGGAAAAAGGACTGAATTATAAATGAAAGGCTTAACAATCTGCCCACATGCTCGTATGGTTGCATTTCAAGATTAATGTTGGCAGTACAACATTTCCTTGAAGCGTCAGATGTAGTCGAAATACTGCCATCTCTAGCATCGCGCACGTCCGTGGGTACCCGCAAGGAGGGCCAGTCACTTGAACCTCCTTGGAATAAGAGAAAATTGCCTGCTTCTCATTTCTTGCTCCTACCCTTTTATTTGTAACTTTATTGTTTGTGTTTTCGAATTTTTTTGTTTTAGTATCTATTCTTTCGCGTTTTTGATCTTCTTTTTCTACGTTTTCCTACATTTTCTGTTTCTTTATATTCTTTCTCTTACCTCCTCTCTCTTCTTTGCCTGTCTCTCTTCCATATTTCTCTTCTCTCGGTTCTTTTTTTTCACTCTCTGTTTTGTTTCTTTCTTTTCTCTGTCATTATTTTTTCCCTCGCTTTCCCACTTGTTTCTCTATCTCTCTCCAGTGTATTTTTCTCTTCCCTCTCTCTCTCTCTCTCTCTCTCTCTCTCTCTCTCTCTCTCTCTCTCTGTACTTGCTTCGTTTGTGTATTTCATTTTTCTCACCCTCTCTCTCTCTCTCTTTTGTTTCTTTCTTTTCTCTGTCTTTATTTTTCTTTCTCTCGCTTTCCCACTTCTTTCTCTATTTCTCTGCAGTGTATTTCTCTCTCTCTCTCTTTCTCTCTCTCTCTCTCTTTTGTTTCTTTCTTTTATCTGTCTTTATTTTTCTTTCCCTCGCTTTCCCACTTCTTTCTCTATCTCTCTCTCTCTCTCTGTGCTTGCTTCTTTTGTATATTTTATTTCTCTCTCTCTCTCTCTCTCTCTTTTTCTCTTTTGTTTCTTTCTTTTCTCTGTCTTTATTATTCTTTCCCTCGCTTTCCCACTTCTTTCTCTATTTTACTACAGTGTATTTTTCTCTTCTCTCTCTCTCTGTGCTTGCTTCTTTTGTGTATTTTTTCTCACCCTCTCTCTTTCTCTCTCTCTCTCTCTCTCTCTCTCTCTCTCTCTCTCTCTCTCTTTGTCTCTCACTCTGTGTGTGTCCTGTTCTTTGTCTTTATTTACCTATTTTCACTTATGTTTCTCTTCTCTCTCTCTGCCTCTTTAATTCTCTTCCTTTTTTCATTCTTCACTTATTCTCTCATCTCTCTTTTCTTCTATCTCCCTTAAAACACTTCTCTCTTCTTATGACAAAAAAATGTGATGTCAATATACCGTATCTTTCCTAAAGGCACAACTTTTCGAACTTCCTCTTCCTTAAAAAAAATTCGGTTTGTGCACATGCCCTCTGTTACACTCAAACTAATTTTTATGAAGGCCACATGCCCTCTGACGCCATGATTCAGACGTTGGTAATCATCTCTGAGCGTGCGCGTGTGTGCACTTTCGTATATCCGAAACAGGTGACAAATACTTTGACTAGCATTAGGAATGCATTGTCAGCTGCAACACTAACTCCCCCAAGCCGCTGCGTTCTGGAGGAAAATCGACTATGCAGAATTAACCGGGTCCTCCGACCGAATGCATTTGCCAACACCTCCGGCGGAAGTCCGACGCCTGCGAGGTTCCAGGGCATAGATCACATTCCCCGTCCTGATTTGACAGGCAGGTCCGAGCGCAGATGGCATTTGCGGTGTTGGGCGAACCGCAACACGACATCCCACGTGTACGACCCGTTGTGAATGTCGATCCCATGCCGATTCATCTCAAGCATTCCCGGAGCTGGTTTTAGCGGCAGACCGCGATTAGGGAATTCTTAAGGACTCTCCGTCGGAGTGGAGGGATGCATGTGACTGCGGTCTGCATGTTCCGGTGGCATTGCACTCGTGCTTGGAAGGGTTGAGGCCGTGTGCCAAGACGGTTAATCCATGCTTATCGTTCCATTAAGTTAATTACAGACTAAAATCAATGCCCCTGTCGCTTGATTAATCCGTTTGTAATCAAGCGGTTTCAGTTTAAACCCGTGACCACTTCAAACTATTGATTTAGTCCCGAATATTTCTGCATGGAAATAGAGTTGACAAAATTTATGATTTGAGATTCCGAGCCCAAATTACAAGTGCCACAGAGATATTTCTTCATGATTAATTTATACATGTCATTCATTCATCTAAGGGTCTTTCATTAAGAGTGATACTTTTTAAAATTTGAAACAAAAATAAACCACTCAACGTATCAAAGTAAATTGTGCTTTATTTTGAAGCTTAGCCACTGCAGTTATGTTCCGAACAAAATATCGTTCAAATGTCTACCACGGCTTTGAACACACTGACGCACACGAAGCTCCAATTGTTAATCACTCTGTCCAACATTAGTGGCGTTATGTCTGCGATATCCTGACGAATGTTCGCCTCCAAATGTTCCAAAGTTCGTGGCTTGTCAGCAAAGACCTGGGCTTTGATGTAGCCCCGAATAAAAAATTCCATGGGTGTTAAATCACACGACCGTGGCGGCCAATTCACACATCCACGTCTTGAGATGATCCGGTCGCCAAACTTCTCCCTCATCAAATCGAGCGTAGCATCAGCTGTGTGGCACGTAGCGCCATCCTGCTGGAACCACATGTTTTCAATATCTATGGTCTCAAGTTCTGGCCACAGAAATTCACTTAACATGGATCTGTAGCGGTTGCCATTGACGGTAACTGTTCTTCTCTCATCATCTCGAAAGAAATAAGGTCCGATGACGCCGCCACACCATAAACCGCACCACACAGTGAGTTTTTCTGAATGCAATGGCACCTCATGGACCACTCGTGGGTTCTTCTCGCTCCAATAACGACAATTTTGCGTATTGACGAAGCCACCAAGACAAAATGCTCCTCGTCTGACAAGATGATTTTCCCACTGAAATCAGGATCAGCTTCCGACTGCTGTACGGCCCAATCAGCGAACTCACAACGCAATCTGTAATCGTTTTTCTTCAACTCTTGAGTCAATACAACTTTGAATGGATGCAGGCCCAAATCCTTTCGCAAGATTCGCCAAGTTGATGTCTCAGATAGCCGCAACCATTAAGATCGTCTTGAAACTGACACATTCGGCTCTTCCTCAATACTGGCCGCTACTGCTGCGATATTGTCCTCACTTCGTGCTTGACGTTGTCTTCTTGGTGGCTTCTGGTCGTGTAGAGTAAAATCCCCCTCAATTTTGGCAACAGTGCGGCGTATAGCCTGAATAGAGAAACGGTGATGGCGACCCAATTCGCTGGTGAACAAACGATGAGCACCCACAACTGAGCTGCCACTTTGGCAAAAATTTTTAATGATTTCTAAAAGTTCAAGAAGCGTGAGTCGCTGCATGATGAAACTGCAAATTGAGCTGGATATTTTCACACCTGGAAGCACACAAAAACATATATTAGAAACTGGAAATTACAATTTTAAAAAGTATTACTCTATTATACCGTTAAAATATAACAGTTTGCCTATTAATTTACAAAAACGAGGTACAACCCTTTTTATTTAAATTTGAATATTTTGTCACCCATAAAGATATATAATACCGTTGCATGCACCATAACTGGTAACTTTTCAAAGCTTTCAACCCTCACTGGCAGTGGTAACTTTTCAAGTTTTATAACACTCACAGGTAACTTTTCCAGGCTTTCAACACTCACTGGTAACGTTCTAAAGCTTTCAACACTCACTGGTAACTTTCTAAGGTATCCAACACTCACTGATAACTTTTCAAGGCTTCTAACACTCACAGGTAACTTTTTAAAGCTTTCAACACTCACGATAACTTTCCAAGGCTTTTAACATTCGCTGGTGACTTTTTAAGATTTTCAACACTCACTGGTAACTTTTCACGGCTTTCAACAATAAGGCTAAAATCGCTCACAGGTAACTTTTGATGGCTCATACCACACAGGTACATTTCATTGACTTGCATCACCAGCACGTAGCTTTCCCATGCCTTCCATCAATCATAGGTAACTTTCCAATGTGTGCATCATTTTCCAAGGAGTAGAACACTCTTAAATCATGTCAAATGATATTAAAACTCACATTTCTTAATGAAATTCTCGCACAAGAAATGTACATGCAAACAGCATAAGGAGCATTGAAACAAATAAGTCATTGTTGCAATTTATTTGCAAGAAACAGCACACCCCTACAGTTCTGGAAGTAATGCGGATTGCAAACGAAATTACGCAAAGCTCACAACTTGCATGTAAAGGAACACGGCCCTTGTATTAGATAATTGAAAATGTATTCCCTTCAAGATAGATGTAAGCCATAATTGTAACTTTCCGCCTCTTCGTATCTTTCATTATGCAAATATTTCTGATCACGCGATGACTGGCGTTGCACGCAACAGTTAATATCCCTCTGCAATGGGATCCAGCTTCGTTGAAGAAAGCACAGTGCAAAGGGTGATGTTTCCCGAAGCAGGTGTCTGCAGATTGAACGAGTTTATTTAATTGAGTATTTTGTAACTGTTTCCATGTTTCATTTAATGAACTGCTAATTGATTGCACATACATGTGAATTGATTTATATCACTTTATAGAAATTATTTATAGAATAATGTACATAAGTACTTTGTAGATATCAGAATCACTTTTGGTGAAAGTACATTAATCTCGTAATCTTTTAATAGTGTTTATTAGGCTCTAAGAAAGAAAACAAAATATATGTACTGATGGGGTGAGGCTCATACGATAGGAAATGTAATAAGTAAACTGTAAACACCCTTAATTTTTCTTGATTTAAAATTCAATTGCTTTTTGTAGTCAAAAATAGCAAACATTTTTTGTACAATAATACACAGAATACTAATTATGTTAAACAGTAAATTGTGTCATTATCAACTGTATATAAACATGGCAGCTGATATTTAGCAAAACTATCATTTAAAAAATTGCAAGAATTCACCTACAAAGACACTAATATATATGTAGTACATCGATAGTGTTTTATTTTCACTAGAAGAAATGTTACTGAAATTATTTTATTATTATTCTGTTTCACCAGAAACAGAATAATGTATATTTACATATACTTTAATCAAACTGTTCAAATATTTTACAGGCCCTTTTACCCAAAACAAACATTGGTCTACCTGTATGGTGCCAAAAACCCATACAAGAATTAAGAAATCGTTTTAAATAAAAAAAAAAATTTTTTTTTTTTTTTAAATCAAAATCATGATTCTTATCCACCCTGTTGGACATTATTCCAGAACCGAAAGTATTTAGAGCTATTCATTAAGAAAGATAATAAAACGATTTATGAAATGAACTAAGAGCACATGAACATGTACCTAAATTTTCAAGGTTTCCATGTTTCGAGGTTTCTTCGCTCGCATGTAACTCTCCAAGACATACATTTGCTCACATAATTTGCAGACATTTCTTTATTTGAGTTTTTCTTTCTTGAGTTTACTTTATGCACATTCTATTCGAACCACTGTGCGAAGTGCCTCCGCCGGGTATTGAACCCGAGGCACCTTGATTAAGGCGGCATTACGACTACTCCATCGGGGAGGCCCCTCCAAAGCTTTCTTCGATCACGGGAAACTTTTCAAGACTTCCATTGATTACAGGTAACTTTTTAATTCTTATATCGCTCAAGAGTAACTTTCCAGTTATTAGAACGGTCACAGTTAAATTTCCAAGTCTTGTCATCACTGATAAGGTGACTTTCCAAGGTTGCCATCACTTACGTATAAATAACTTCCTAAGGGCTGTATTAGGAAAATTTTGCAACCAACGTATCACAAGTAGCCTAAAGTCATGAAAATTACTTAGCATGTCATGTTAATAATGTTTACTTCTCTCTATTATTACTTTCATTCTACTCGATAGTAATGTTTTTTACTTACTTTCTTGGCGGGATGCTGTTACCTCCAGAGCTATGAATAAAATGAGAGACGTGATCTCAAAAAACTTGTGTTTCTGGGAAGCATTCAGTGAGAATTTAAATACATTTTCTTTCAGAAATTGAACTATCTTCGTTACTTTTGTACGCGTTTCTTAAAGGAGTTGTTAAAACGCCGTAAGTAATAATATTCTTTCTCCCTCCCTCCAAAGATAAGTGATAAATTCTTTCATATTTAAGTAGTTAAAATGAATCTATATGAATGAGAAAAGTCATCACGATTAAGATATATCCTTGCCTATTGTGCAATGGGAGAATTCATTACACACGATATTTATTTATTTATTTACTTCTTGTTTTGGATGGCGAAGTTAAGGCACAAGCCTTTTCTTCCACTTAACCATCTCTACTTTACATTTTATAAATTGATTTTTATAGCTAAATGTATGTTAAATATATAAAAACTAAAAACATTAAGATACCAAATAATGAAATATATAAGAACTAAGAACATTAAGATACCAAAAAAAGAAAAAAACACAAGAAAAAGAAAAGAAAAACGCGCAGAAAACATAAAAAATAAAAACAGAGAAATACATACACAAAGAAAAGTAAACAAAATACACGTTAAACATAAACACACACACAACAAACATATTCAAATTACAGAAAAAGTCGCTGGGTGTTGGTCCTACAAGTTGCAGAACTACTGAGTCCTTACCTCTGTATTTCCATGTTAGTTACGTTATTTCTCTCCTCTCTACGTTTTATGTTTCACTGTTAGCTCCACCGAGATATATTTGTATATGGTCTATGACCTAACAGTTTCTCACGTATTCCATGTTTCACGATTAGCTTCACTGAGAGAATTTTCTATTTTTCTCAGACTAATCACTTTCTCACATATAAAATGTTCCACGGTGAGCTGAGCTTAAAGAATTTTCGATTTGTAGGTCGAATGAACAGAGCCACCGTGTAGTAGATTGTGAAAAAGCTGCCCCCTTTGGTTTAAGCGGTCCCGTGTTCAGTTTACTGCAAAATTTCAACGTTGAATCACCAACTTGAGGATCAGCTAGAAAGCAGTAGTGGGGGACTCCGCTCTTTAAGGCCAGAAAGTCGATGTGATGACCACGCATCACATAAAGAAAAGCCTCTCTGTAATCTCTGGCCCTCGAAGGGCTGTTGCAGCACGGGAGTTTATTTAGTGTCCCACTAATAAGTTTTTTTCCACATATTCCGTGTTTCACGATTAGCTGCACCGAGAGAATTCTCGATTAATTCTCGCACCAGTCACTTTTTCACACATTCCATGTTTCACGGTTAGCTGCACCGAGATAAATTTCTATTTATTCTCACACTGGTCACTTTTTCACATATTCCATGTTTCACGGTTAGCTGCACCGAGATAAATTTCTATTTATTCTCACACTGGTCACTTTTTCACATATTCCATGTTTCACGGTTAGCTGCACCGAGATAAATTTCTATTTATTCTCACACGGGTCACTTTTTCACATATTCCATGATTCACGGTTAGCAGCACTGAGAAAATTTTCAATTTATTCTCACAGTGATTAGCTATTAATGATTGCGCATCAACTTGTTTCTAGGTTGATTTGCGCGTATGAGGACGAATGATGAATTCATGATAGAGGTGTGGTGGACAATCTGAATGACACATACCTACATGTATTGCCAATGATTGGAACCTGTCCCTGGTTTCGTAGAGCCTTACGCTAGTTACAGCGCCGCACCGAGGCTACACCCTAACTTTTGTTCCTAACCCTTTCCGACGCCCGTGATAGCTATATCCTTGGTAAGAGTGATGCAAATTTTATTTCATCTACAAATTTTGCACCGTATGCAATTATATTTACACGATGTTCGCCAGCGCTTCCAGAATCATTTTTTTTAGTAACCGCTGTTAATTTGCGCAACTAATTAGTCATTCTCGCATTTCAGAAATATCGTCGTTAATCATTTTCGCGATCGGTCTACCCGACCCCCCTCCCCCATCCTTGTTTCCTATTCCCTCGTGCCACAAAGTGTTCCCTTTTCATGCCGTTTCAATTGTTGAAATAAAATCATCTGCGTATGTGCTTTCTCGTTTAATATACGCCAGGACGTGCAGCCTTTGTCGTTATGTGGAAGAGGGATCACATTATCGTATGGTTTAATACATATGGATTCAATCAAGTGTTGATGGAACAGTCACACATTTATAGTATTAGTAGATTCTATGCAATTAATATCGAAAAAAAACAATCATCAGATTTTTAAGATCAGCACAAATTTCTATCACATTGCATGTTACTGCAACACTGCACCAGTTGGCTACACTGAGAAACTTCTACATTTTATCTCATACTTGTTGTTTCTTTGTACATAAGGTTAATCCATGTCAAATCACCTAGACCATGTCACTCACCGACATGGATGTCCATGATATTCTGTATACTTGTAGCCTTGACATAGACCACCCACTTTATTGCAATTTCGAATCCAGGGTCTGAGCGTGGATATTGTTTGTAAGTTTTCCTTCATCACTTTCATAATATCATCGCTCATCCTCTTCTTCGCGACTAGCCAAAAGTAGCAGAAAAGTGAAGTAAATTCAACCAAATCAATCAATTTACGCGCGCAGGCTTCAGTGTTTACGTAGATTTCTGCATTCATTTGGAATGTTGTAGTGGAGCTAGGAAGAAGTCATTCTTTAATAAGAGACAATGTTTAAGGTATACTATGTATAGCTATATAGAGGAACGATCATGCAATTGATTGATTTGATATATTTTACTTTGCTTTTCTGCCACTTTTGGCTAATCGAGAATATGATGATGAGTGATAATGAGTCGCAAAGAACGCCCAGGCCGGGATTCGAACCCGTCACTCCATCGTCGTTGCGCTCTGTGCCTATCACTCTGCCACGGAGGACGGCAAAACCATCATTAAGGCAAAGCTCGCTCCTTGATCCATGATATATTTGTTGTAATAATATATAAATATATGAAGATTTATGTACCAGGAACAAATAAATCGCAAATCTTGATATATATTTATTTTATTACAATTGAAGAGTTCATTGGGAAAACCTGGTTAGTCCAATGTTATCGATTCGCTGTTGTCGATGGCATTAAAGAGATCCGTCAGTGTAGTTTTGTATGGTGTAAGTACACAGACGGAAACTTTTGTAAGTCCTGAGAATTATGACAGTTTACAAATGGTATACAGGCGGGAAAAGTTTGAATTTGTTCTCTTGTAAAAACAGGAAAATTTGACATGTCAATTTTTTTTTCTCCTGGACTCTTCAATTAATCATTATTTATTGCGTCTCGTTTGCACGAAAATGGTCAGCAGATACTAGTAACTGTAAAAGTAACTTACAGTTACTCAGTTACTTTCTGAATCAAATAAATATAACTAAGTTACTTTTTAAAATAACTTTCCGAACCCTGTCACTGGCACCTCCAGTTGCCCCACTAATAACGTGTAAAGATTACGTCGTGGTTGGGTTCCTCAGGAAATAAACAAAAACCACCAAGGCGAGAATTGGAACGAGTTTCTTGCCAATAACATCGACCTCGGCGCTTGGGTTACTTGTCATCTGCAACTGTTCTTTGACGTCATGTGCACGATGGCCTCGTGGACTGTAAGTAAACTCCAATAGCCCTTTACCTCCATGTCCTCAGTTTGCACCCAATTAGGCTGGGGGAGGTACGACACAAGCCACTGGGTTCTTCCCGGCCACTGATTTCCCCCCTTTCAGTAGATGTCATTTTGTGTTGTTTATTGGTATCCTGGGTGGAGAATGCGATTGGAAATCAATGTTTCTTTCGCTTCTTCTTTCCTCTTTCCCCTTTCCGGAAAGGCGAGTTTCTTGTTTGGTGACCTTCTCGGGAAGAACAGAGGACTTTTCTAATTTTTTGTTCGAGTCTTTTCCTGCTGAAAGAGCTGATAATTGATTATCGGACGGAGCAAAAGTAGCTAGGTAAATAAAGGGTTGACCCCAGTACTGTTGCAAGAAAATTATATGGTTCAAAGCAGCCTTCCTTGAAAACTTTTCTCTCTCTCCTTCATAACTTTAGCTCCGAAAATATACAGTGTGTTCCAGAAGTCGCCGTACCCCTATATTCCGATAGTGCATATTACGCCTAGATATACAGGGTTGTTCAAAATGATTGTCGGGGTTTCAATATTCTTTCTGGGCAGATCAGGAAAAAATGGCGTTGATAACCATGCCAATTGATACAAAGTCGACGTTTTCTTCCGTGACGAACGGCTGGGGACAGCCTTAGCAACTTGGAAATACGTGCTAACAGCACCAAACTTGGCCTGTTTGCCTAACCTATTTACATGCTTATTTCTGCTATTATATACCTAGTGCAGTGGCGGCGATTAGGGTGGGGCGAGGAGGGGTGCAGTTGTCCCCCTGACTTTGTGCCACTTTTTCTCCCGCACTATACTAAACCTTATCTACCAAGAGAAAGTAAACTGTTATTGCCCCCCCCCAACTCAACTTTGGAACCAAATCTCCGCCACTGCCTACGTGGATAGATTATGCAGGTTAGTTTGCTGCTGGTGTTGCTAAGATTGTCGCTAGCCGCTCGTTAGGCAGTGTCCTGTAGTTACGCATTTGACAGGTTTTACAACATGGCGGGTCTCGGCTCTGATAAGGTGTTTTTTGGCCGCCAAATTCTTTCAAAGTCAGTCAGTTACCATTGACCTACACACTTCTCTGAAAGTCTTCTTTCGAATTTGGGTTAAATAAATAAAATCAAAATCATTATAATTCTTGTTGCATTTACCACTTTAATTTTCTTTTTCAATTCAAGTCTCACTTTCAATTTAATTTTCATTCTAAACCTAATCATAATAATGTCATTCGACTTAGTTCTATTTCCACCTTTTTGAATTCCATTAATATTATTTGTAACAATTAGGTAGGTAGTGTAAATTTTTTTTTACATCAAACAGCCAAAAATTAAGTTAATTCCACAATTATATTACTTTAAGTATACTATACCACGTTTTGACTGCTTACAGCGCCATTTTTTACCCTGGTGGCGAGAATTGGTACTATTTTTTTCATAGCTAATTCGCGAGCGCATTGCTTCATTATCATATCTACGAAGTTTCAGACTGCTACTCTCATTACAGCCCGTGCTGTACCACTCTGAACACCGTCGCTTTAAATATAACCACCTGGTACGTTAAAATGTATGTCTCCGTATCATAATATGTATGTATCCTTACATTTGTGTTCTTGTAAATCCACAAAACCCATCTCCATGTAAATAAAATAAATAAACAAACACTGAATACTAAAAATATGACCTACTCTGGAAACCAGAGTGGATGAAACACCCTATTGCAAAGTGTAAACCTAACCAATCCCTATTCACACAACCCAACTAATAAACAATTACCTCATCACCGGACCTAGTACCTATATATTCATTCACAACATATTTACAACTATTTTGGATCCCTGAATGGTTTATTCCACTTACTTACTCGCAACCCCGCCTCCCAAGAATAAAATATAAAAACATAACATAAAATAACTTACATACAATAATTAACCAAATTCCAAACTATCCATATGCTAACAGAGACGACTTGTTCTGGATACCAAAATAAGTCTTAATATTAATACACATTTAACTATTAAAACATAAAACATATCATAGCCAAATTATGTGCGTAACATTGTTTTATTTATTTTCTTTTCTTTTGTAGTATATATGTAATTATATATTATCAATAAAGAATTTAAGGAAAGGAAAAGCGGGGGAACCGATAAATTCAGAGCAACTGACGTCCTGGTTTATTTAAAGTCACTAGGACATAAACTCATACCCTCGAATGTATGCGGGTGGAGGCGGGCTTACTTCGGGGGTCCGCCCTCCCTTATAATTCTTTATTATTCAGTCTTCTTTCGTGATCATCAGGTGTTAAAGCCCGAAGCAGCATAGGTAACATGGCTTCATTCGTAGTCGCTTTGGTTTCCCCAGTTCTCTCTGATCTTCAAGGATTTCGCTGGAATGCCTCCCTAACCTGGTCCACTTGTACAGTCAACGGCAAAGATAATGGCAGGCAAATTGTCCACCACTATTTTCATTACGTTTTAATTCTTCATCCTGTGTTGTTTTAAAGAATGAAACTATGTTCGTTCGAAGCAGCCATTGTTATCTGCTTATTGACGTCATAATTTCAATTCATTGTCATCACATTGTGTAATACAGACCGAATGAAAATGGTGGGGGACAAATCGCCTACAGTTTCTTTCGCCGTTGCGTGTATTTCTGTTTCTTCAATATGCAGACACCCTTTCTCCTGCACCCACACAATCACCTCACTAGCCGTTCCCCAGCACTAACTATGTCCGCTCACATCAGCCATGGCGCAACAACTGACATAAAAATTCGAGCGAGTGTTCCATGTAGCCTTCAAAGCAGGATACATGCAAGTAATGGTACGGGGACTTCCTGGATATAATGTACAGTCACCGGCAATAAAAAGTGTACACTTTGATCCAAAAATACTCGCTTCCCGTATGGCATCATACTGAAGTTCGCTCCTCGCAGTAGAGTTAGTCAACACAGGCAACATCATCCAGGGAAACTAGCATTTCAGAATCTAGGCAACCCATTTTCATTGCCGGTGATTGTACAACGCACACTTCTTCGTTCCTGGGCACATTTAAAGAGTTGGAGCTACGTTGCGGCACTATCTTCGTATGGCAATATAGCTCTCGAACGAGTATAAGACGCAAAACTCAGCCTTAACTCTTTTTCTATATAATGGAAAAGACTAAGTACAATGAATTGTAGGCCTATATTTAGAAATGTATTCGCTAACATCTCCAAAATATTTGTGTGCCCAGATTTAGTTAATATGCCAACAAAGTCCGTCAACTTATTATTACACATCAGTTTTCAAAACACTATCACTAACAATTTGCATTCGGGGTGTAAGATGTGCCTTCGCTATAAGCATTCAAATGTCAACCTCTCTTCCATGCAGTACACAAGGGCTGAATTTTTGCTGTCCACCGAGGCTGTGGCGCTTGGACCCATGGCCAATATAATCCTCAGTTCGTCATTGTTCCTCCATCCTTGTCATCACAATGCATCCACATCGTCGCGACTAGCCAAAAGTGTCAGAAAAGCGAAATAAAATAAAACCGTTAAAATCAACACTTTGTGTTCACTCATATCATGAAGTGACAATACACAGACTAGCCTTATAATACACAATAAAACAGAAAAGGCAATAATAATGTAACAAGATATTTAACCATTCTGCGTGTTTAAGATGAAAGCATAGATTGTTTTCAGCTACGAAATATTAGACTTCGTAGGAAATGCTCAACTTCAACACACAGACAAAACTTTGTCAGAAGTTAATCTATAATATTCTGCACAATCCTGATTAGTATTTAAAAATGCATAAACTAATTAATCAGTTAAAACAATTCACCTGGTCTAAAGTAGCACACTTTAAATCAATGCCATTTCGAATTGAAGATTCCATTGTTCACCTTTAACTCTACAACAATACAGTCACGGAATTAGTAGATTACAAAATGATTTTTAGGAATTTTATTCTAATGAATATAACTCGGACCTCTTCCATTTTTGAAAGACGACCACGAAAAATTTAAATGGTTGAAATTCATGGAATTTGTGGATTGCAAGTGCTGCCCTTGTGGTGGTACCTGATACTAAACATTTCCACTCTGAGAAACCAATATGAATTTATATATACCTGAGTGAGTCTCCAACTTATATAAAATTTAAGTGGTATGAAACGCAAAAGTGGCGGTTATATTACTTCCGTGTGTTGCGGCTTGCGTGCTCTGCAGGATGAGGAGAGATGTGTAGTGGGTTACCACGGAGAGATTTGTTTCCCATTTGCTGGTCAAAGAATCTTTCCAATTATAATTAAAAAAATTACTTACCTCTTGTGCAAATGGGGAAAAAGGAGGAATGAGCCTTTTTTCCAAAAGCCACACTTTTAATTTTTTTACTGTGCGAATGGGTCAATGTTTCTTTTTAATTAAATTCCGAGTTTCGCTTTTCTAGAGACGAATTTTCTTCTTATTTTTCTCTCTCGGAAGTTATCCGCTGTCAGAGGGAAACTTTTGACTTCAGCCATAGGCTTAACAGTTGAAACAGTGTATCAGAATGATCCTGGGTTCAAATCTTTGTTTCGACATGCTTGTGTCACTCCTCACCGCATACATGATCCTTGTCTCTGTCCATATGTTGAGTAGGTATCATCATTAGGGAAAGGATTTTAAAGTGCAGCACCATTTCAAAAGTATAGCTGTTTTCACACCGATCGTTTGAGATATGTATTTTAAGACATTAAATCAAGTGAAATGAACACACTTTGTTGCACCTTTTCGTAAGATTAGCACATTTATCCCCTTCTTACCCACTCTGATGCTTCAGCACCCTTTCCCTTCCTTTTCTTTCATGTTTTGTTAAAAAATTCGACGAAAAATAAATGATTTTCACTATTCTCGAGCAGCTACATAAAATCCTTTAGTCCTATTTGCCAAACCCAAACTTTGATTCAATTTGAGGTACAAACCGGATGTGGAAGTCTTTGCAACTTCGCCTGAACTCCCTTTCCGTGTGCTTACATCATATGCTCCATTGGTTTTAGTTGATGTTGAGCGGAGTTTCTACACATATAAGGATATCCTGAGCTCAAACCATCAGCGACTTACATTCGAAAACAGAGATGTTGAGCGTAATTCAGAATAACAAGCTGGTTGAAACCCAGTAAATGCCACATTCACTTCCTAAATACTGGTTACTTTATGTAATTATTACTAATTATGTTATTTGATAGTGTTAAATAGAGAAAGTTAATGTGACTGAATTAGACCTGAGTAAAGACCATTTATCAGCATCTTTTTTTTGCACCTTTTTGAAAACATTTTTGAACCTTTTTTCCCTTTCTCTACCATACACTCAGAGAACTAAATGCATCACATCGATTGATGCACCAGAATGCATCGATTAATGCACTAAAGTAAGTTTTATGGCTTCTTCAAAGAATCCGATTCACATTTGATGCATTTGGGTGCATTTTTGTATGTCGTGAAAGAAACAGAAAGTGCATCATTTGATTCAAGTGGGGACTTATTACACTTGAGATGCACTTCAATGCATCAGTTAATGCGTTTTGATGCACCTTAATGCATTTTGATGCACTAGAATGCATCTTTTTCGATGATGCACTTAAACTCTGTAGCTCAGACCAAACGTTTAAGTGCACCATCCAAAAAGATGCAGGATGCTCGCAAACTTCTCACCTGAAACATTCATTCCGGGAATCGAACCTGGGCTTCTCGCATGTGAGTATTACGCCCTATCGACTGGATCATCATAACTTTAAAATAAGAAAAGTTGAAAGATCCGTTTATAGTTTTTAATACAGCGTCCTGTAATTAGTCAAACAGTCCTCAAGTAAAATGTAGCTGATAGTATGATACTGCTTAGTAATGCTATTCATTGACAATAAGGATCCTAAACAAGTAGAATTTATTCTTTTCACGGAACACTATGTTCTATCAATAGTAATAACTATGTAAAAAACATATGTATTTTTATGTTTGGTACTACAGCTCTTTGTTTCAAAGTCTCGTGTGTCATTTTCAATTCTCTTCCCAATTCAGAAAAAATCGCCATCTTGAAAAACGTCAGCCATGTTGGGTATCTTTACATGCATCACCTTACTTTTTTGACCATATGTTATCAAAAATCAGCAGACTTGATCTTATCTGGACCCTTCCGTGCCTTTTTACCCAGAAGAGAAGGTTATCAGCATCTCTAAGGACATCTATTTTTTTCGCAATTTCAGAATAAATTTAAAAAATACTATGTTTGAGATGAAAAATCTATCCTAAGTTTCATATTAAGTGTATGAAATAATATTGTAAATCTTGGTAAAGTTCCTTCCTTAATTCTCATCATTCCTACTCTTACATTCTATTCATTTTCGCATGAGTAGCAGTGGGTGACTTACAAATTAATAATTTGACGTTTCCAAATGAATGCAGAAATGCTAGTCGTGTATTTTACCTTCTCATCCTAGCTGTATTTCCTATATTATTACAGCTTGATTAGAGTTGACAGAATGGAATGAAATTGCCTCGCATGAGCTACAAACACGTCTCCTCTCATTACCGTTACAAACAAATCGTTTTCCAGTGCATGACATCGACACACACATACGCAGAGAGAGAGAGAGAGCAGTGGGGCTTATTTTGAAGTTGGTAGAGATATCAAATCAATCACAAAATAAATCATTTGATGGTTGTACACAAAAAACAATATGTTAATACACTCATTAGGAGGCAACTTGAGTATTAATTCCCTTCCAGAAGATGGCAGTGTTAACATAGAAAGGAATTAATCATTTCTGGGAGTCTGTGTTCCACATGAACTTATTTTCCACTACGGGAGTAACAGTAACAAAGCCTTATCGACAAACTGATCTTATTATTAACTTTCAAGTGCACAACAACACATAACAGGAAGCAATGTTTATCGGAACTTTACTACTAGTCCTAAGGAATTAGACGTAACCACACAAGATAAAGCAACAAAATTTCCATCCGGAAAGATTAGCTGTGTTGAAGTTTTTACATCACATTAGTTTTTGTCAATATATCTACCAGTATTACCAACATGTACCTAAGAAGTAATCATATTGTTAACTGTACATCATACATTCTTCAGAACTACTATGTATCCGTAGGCACGACAAGAAAAAATGACACCGCACTTATCAAATTCAGGCCATCATGGTTGCAATCAGAACATACTGTCCTCCCTCACCGAGTTCAACGACTGATAAGTTCCGGAAGTTACGTCATGGAAGTGCTTGACCTGATAATAATCATTCCATGACGAAGCATGCTTCTATTTCTTTTTTAACAACTTGGACATGGCCAAAGTGACCAATTTAGCTTATTATTCTATCCACACTGTCCATCTTCATTCGAAGACGTTCTCTTCTAGTCTTCTCACAGCTACTATACAGATTTTCAAGATTCGGTTTTCAGCCTGTCGTTTACGAGTATTAGCAAAGTTTTGAATACTGCTATGTAGAAATGTGTACCCCGGAAATTGAACCTGGAAAGTCTTAAGGTTGATGAGAATAACTCCATTAGATGGCTTACATGTGATTCGAGGTAACGCTTTGACACATATAACAGACTGTAAAAGCTTCACATTTCAGATAAATTTAGATAACTTCCTAGCAAGATGGGATTTAATTGATGGCCAGGGGGTGTCAAGGACTTCCTCCAAAGGACTCCGGTAGCCCCGTCTACAAAAGCATCTCTGCCTGGTGCAATATTATGCACCAGGGCACTATAATATTCATATTTGTAATGTAAAATTAAACATGTTCACGAAGCAAATGCTGTTTCCATCAGAAGTAAAATAACTGATAATACTGTTAGTCCACGGAAGACGAATCTGGCTCGAATGGACGAGTCAAAATGCGAAAGGGGAAGTAGGGAGACTACTACTCTGTGGTTTTCATATCATGATTTCGCTTGTATGCTTTCGGTTGTGTATTATTGCTCAACTTTTACTACAACTATATTACTACACTTCGTTTGAAACTCCTCTGTTCTGTCGATAGCGGGTATTTTTAACTGAAACATGCGTTCCACTAGCACCCATCACCCCTACGTTGTTACTGGACTCGTCCAGTTATGCTTGATTGATAGGCTTTCCGTGATTGGTTGTACAGTTTAATGTACGAGCCAATGGAGTGAAATCTACCAGAAACAAACCAGAACCCCCTTGATAACTTAAACACAATTCATTATGCTCGCACTATTAGACAGGTGCATCTCACTTGCCCAAATTCAACCATGCTAAGGAAATTTTTCATGCACACTTTTTCATTCTGATCCATTGCTTTTTTTTTCTACTTCGGAGCTTTAGAACGATAATGGATTGGCATTATATAATTCCAATTCAATTATCTGTGTATACTTGCGGAGGGGAACATATATTTCATTACTCATTTCCTTAATCTACTTTGGCATGATTGGAATATTCCCGGATGCGTTCACAGATCTGATTACATTTTAAATCTGGACGTCAATCGTTTCATTTTTTCCCGGTGAAACGACAGCCAGTTGCATGATATCGTCCCAACCTCCCAACCCCCCTTCACTCAAATCTCGCCAATATAAGCCACGTATTATTGGGTTCTGACAGGAAATTATATAATAGAAGAGATTACAGATTTTTTTCGCCAACATATTGAAATGGTGCCCAGATTTCCCTCTTTCAGAGGTAACCACATTCTAAGCATGGATTCCCTTCCATTTTTATTGATTTCATCTATCGCAGTGCGTGTTGTACAGCCTTCAAGCATATCTTCTTCTGTGATTATATCACCATATATATTCTATGTATCATTTCATTTCTACTGTCAGTTTTTTGATGTTCTCGAAATTAAACAATCTTAGTAATGGCCCCATTATTGAGCAGTTGGACTTGAATTAGTCTGTGAGATTGCTTGCACTAAATGATTTTATCATAAAAAAGTATTCAATCATACAAATATAGTCATTTTCAGTTGATAATGACGTTCTCTCATATCGCTGAAATATTGAAAGCTCACAGCGTAATTACTCTTGCAGTTGTAACACCATTAAGCCTTGTTTCCATGATAGGAAAAACTCAATATGCTGACCAAAGCAGAAATTTATTTTATTATAAAACAAACTAAACGTAACGTTTCAACCTTCTAGCAAGGTCTGCTTCAGACTCTGTACCAAGTACAAATGAAACAAGGTACCAAACAGGAAGATATATATACACAAGAATCATTCCCCTCCAGACACAAGATTATTAGAAAGTTGTTTTCTCTCTAGGACATTCCAGCAGGTGGCCTTCCCTTGTCAACTGTACTTTCACCTGACAGGCGATTTAGCTAAATATTTACTATCATCTGGAAAGTGGTTGGACTCTTTTATCTCACGCTCTTTTCCTTATCCTCTCTTTCTTCATTCTTCTTCCTTCTTCTCTCCTCTTTTACCTTGTTCTTCCCACTGTTTCTAACACCGTCTTCCATTTTTTCTCTTCCGTTGCTTACACGACAATCACATACTGAGGCGCGGCGGTGACTAGCAATGATCGGTACCGTATCTGGCCGGAGTGGAAAGCGCGGTGCTTACATGTGTCTTACCACGTCATCTGGTGGCATTACTATACACTAGGCCAACAACAAGATAACAACATTTAAATCCGTTAAATAATTTCCAGTAGAATTACGCGCTGGATATAACATGTTTTATTTGTTACATGTCCCTGAAGCTATTAGCTATTTTCACATTCAAGTAGGCCCGCCCCCGTGGCAGAGTGATTAGCACATCGCGCTATGACGCCAGGGGTCCCGGGTTCGAATCCCGGCTTGGGAATGGATATTTGTGAGTGTCCATTTATCATTTTCACCATATCATCACTCATCTCCATCGTCGAAAATTAGCCAAACGTGGCACAAAAGCGATGTAAAATAAAGCATATCAATTAGAATCAATGAATCACATTCAAAAACAATCTCTGGTATTGTGTGGTAGATGATATGGTTCCCGGAAAATATATGTATATTAGTGTTGCAGGGGCGTAGTTAAATGGCATTCTTAATAAATGAATTCCCTATCTTGGACACCCAAGGATTCCTCAATATTTTAATGAAAGTTTACATGTCTATCGAAGCAGAACCATCACACCCTTCGACCAAATAGACTGTACCCATGGCCTTGAGATGCCATTCAGTGTAGGGTGGTGGCGTGTGCCACAAACATGTACTCAGTTTGAGAGCGTGTTTATTGTTAGTGAATGCTGGCGATCAAGTTAATTTAAGCAGTGTAAACGAGAATTTGGGAAGGGCAAAGGAAAGTCCAAATCATGTATTCACATATTGCACTCTGGTACTCTCTGGAGCAAGCAAACAAAAGCAAGTGCTCTGCGCGAAAAAAACACGCCGTTTGCTCCGGCCTCTCGCTTTATCCCCTTCTCTACCGGCATGCGCGGCAGATTCCACGGACGGAGTGCTTATATACCCATTTCGTTTGAGCTTTCTCAACAGCGAAGTTCTCGCCATCGGCAAGGGTTGGAGTGGGAAGGAGAGAGACTTCGAGATGGAAAGGGACATCCAACGGGAAAGGGGGCACGAAGAAATCCGCGAGATGAATAGGTACAGGGCGTGTGGATGCTGCATGAGGACGTTAGGCAGAAATGTGGAATATCGGCAGGTGTCCATTCGGATTCAGAACTTGTAAGTCTTACTCGCGGTCTATATAATTCAGATTCCGAGAGCTTTCCTGTGTTCGGGACCAGTTTGAAGGAGATTGTGATGGTGAGCGACCGGTCCAGCAGACGCAGTCAGGATTTTTTGTGCGTGTGTGAAGGGAAGAATTCTCAGTACGTCTGGAGGTTGTCACAGCCTAGTTCTTTCCCGTCTCCCTTCCCTATTTCTCCTGATCTTGTCGCAGGTGACACGAAATTTCAATAATGCATTGAATCTCCCTCTTAGAATACATTTTCGAGTCCAACTCGCTGTACAGCTTGTTTTGAAATTCCTACAGGATTCTAAAACTCCAAAACTTTAAAGTAATAGGTTTTTCTACAACGAAATATTGTAAATTGAATTGCGGTGGGAAACACAATTTAACACTCTATAAAAGTAATTGCTTTTCTACTTCGTTAATTTCATTTGTAAACGTTGAAATTTACGTCTGTATCACCTTAGTGATTACTGATTGATTTGTTTCATTTTGCTTTGCTTTTCTGCCACTTCTGGCTACTCGTTAAGATGTGGAAGAGTCATGATAAAAGCCCCCCCCCTAATCAGAAGGTCTGACACGCCTATGAACTGGAGCATATAGAATTACACGTTTTCGAGGGAGTTGCAGATATATAATTAAATTTAAGTGCTTTTTGTTACGGAGAAGAATAAAGAACTTCAATATTCATGGGCAACAAAGCAGAATTCAATCTATAAGAGGCTCATCTTGATCACGATGAAATTTAGCTAATGGTGGAGCTTTTGAAGTTTTGTTTCTCCAATGACATTTGAAAGTTCCCGTGTCTCTCAGACCACTGAGAAATATGGGCATGGCGAAGAATAGAGCGTGTGAAATTGACAGATAAATTAAGAAATAAAACAATATTGGAAAGAGTTGATTAAAGAAGAACAATGCTGGAAGAAATGGGAAAAGAAAGGAAAATTTGATGGACACTGGCTTAGGAGGAACTTGAACGATTGATTGATTTGTTTATTTTACTTCGCTTTTCTTCCACTTTTGGCTAATCGCGAAGATGAGGATAAGTGATGATATGATGAATTTGATGAAGGGACATTTACAAAGAGCACCCTTGCCCTGGCCGGGACTCTAACCCCAGACCTTTGGCACCGTAGTTCAGTGTGTTAACTATCCTGACATGAAGCCGGCGCAATATCTGAAAGCTTGGAGTTGCAATTACAAACCTGCCTTCCTCTTGAGGCATAAAACGATGAATAAACAGTAAACAATCGATAGAAACAACAAAACATTTCTTACAAAAACTTTAATCAGGATTTATTAACTCTAATTACAATTATAATCGCCGTGGTCACTATGCAAGATCATATCGTACCTTCCATCTTCGTCTAATTTACCATTATTTTCCCAAGGGGTGGAAAGGGTGTTATTACGTCACCCTTCTATCTGTGTGCTTGTATCCTGCAATCAACTTGTATATTAATGTTCAATCAAAATGGAATTAACAACTTATCCGAGAGTCGCAATGGTGCCGCTAACATTGATCACGGAGCGAAAAGAGAGAGGCTTAGTGGACCCCAGAGTACTTTGAACCGGATAATGACGGCAATATCAGTGGTATCAATGGGTTGTCTAAATAGGAATCATGGAGCTATTTCATTTTGGATTACTCGGATAATTCTTTGAGACAAATGAATGGATAATGTCCAAGTTCCTGTCATAGCCGTTTACATGTGCTAAAGTTGTTAATTTATTACGTATTTTATGCCCTTTTGCCATGTCTCTGTGAAATAAACTGTTGCTGAAGGTAGATATATTTACACATATAAGCAGAAATGAATGAAGCACTTTTGACGCATAAGGTTGATTTCCTTGAAATAATCGTGTCTAAGTTCTCAATGGATGCATTTTATATGCATCACACTGAACAACAAGGAATATGTTATACGTATATAATAATTAATTATTTGTAGCATAATTAATTATTATTTAATATATTATTTTTATTGTTCCTATTGCTTAAACAATTGTATATCTAAACGTTCTAAAGTTTGCCTGAAGTTCATTTTATGCACAGATAGGCCAATCGGTACTGGATATACAGTTTAAAGTTTGTTCCGAATCCGGGACCTATTTATTACAAGACGACGACATCTCTATGACATCATGGAGACCATAATTAATTTTATATCGACGACTGGCCTAAAAACCCCTGATAACACTCGTCATATCCATTAAAATGTTCTAAGAGATAAGTTTCTTAATATAAATTACAGAAACTGCATTATGGTACAAATTTTCTAAAATATGATTTTAAAAATGAGCCTTATTAGTGACAGTATTAATCATTGTTATTGATTTTTTAATATTACTATTCCTTCTTAATCAATTTTATATCTAAACGTTCTAAACTTTGTTTCAAGTTTTCTTTATCCACAGATAGGCTAATCGGATCTGGACCTACAGTTTAAAGTGGATCTTACTCCAGGTATTGAAGCCGAAACCCCTTGATTACAAGGTGGTGAAGTTACTACTACGCCATCGAGAGGCCCTAATCAATTATAAAGCAACGACTGAAATACAAAAACCTCTGGTATGTTTCATAATATTCATTAAACCGTATAAGGAAGGGGTGGAAAGATTTTAAAATTTTACAAAAAAAATTGCATTATGGTACACTCCTGTTCACATAAAATTGAACACTTTATAAGCTTGAACAGTTTAAGTATGTGCCACTTTATCTGAACAGGAGTGAACAAACCTCATTAGATATGTTTCAAACACTGATCATTGTCGATACAAGAAAGGTTAATTTATATGTTGTTTTCTTTGCAGAAAATGAGACCATAACCCTTATGGAATCGACGACGACGGAAGTTCTGCTCGGACTATGGTCATCGTCTACAATGACGTCATCTTCAGAGCAGACGACCACCTCGTCCCCACCGACCACCCCGAGGCCTTCGAGCACGACGGCGAGGACCCGGTACGGCAGCATCCACCTGGACCACGCGCATCATCATCAGGGGTCTCGGTGGGGTCCTTACTTCGAGGATGGAAGCAACGTCACGAACATCACAGCGAAACTCGGAACAACGGTTCGTCTTGACTGCAAAATCGGAATGCTTCAGGACAGAACAGTAAGTGCTACGCTACTAAATATTTCTTCTCTTTAATGCGCTGACTTACCTGTCCAATACAGATATTCGCAGCGGAAACTGTAGAGGGAAATTTAATAATCCAGGATTTTGGGATTTCCATGGGAAATTTTCAGGAGAGGGAATCTTCATGATTTCCCGATTGTAAAAGTCCCGAATTCTACGCACGAATGCTCCCTAAAGTGATTGTCCACGCTTTTCTATTATGAAATTTGTACAGTGGGATCCACTAGTATTGCTCAGCAAATTGTCCATCACTATTTTCATTAATTTTTCTATTACATCGTGTATGTTCTTAAGCGGTGGATTTTTATGTTTGCTGGTGCAGAAGTTTTCGACAGCTTGTTTTAAGTTTTCTTTCAATTCTTGAAGCTCTTATTGGGTCAAATAAAGTGCACGAACATGGTGACGGATAATTTGCATCCCACTGTACATTCTATTAGTATTCCAGCATCCTGAAAACCGGGAAATCATTTTCCAAAATTTAGGGCGAGAACATTTAATCCGATCCTGGTTTCGACGTTTTGAGATCCCGCACAACCCTAGTTTTGAGAATTGTTCTCCGAGGATACACTCATTCTAAAAATTTCCGGATATTTTCTGTTTTCTCTGCTGAAAGACATATTCCCTTAATGCAAATTGTACAATGCTCAAAATGTAGGACATTACATTTTTAAAAAATCATTCCTGGCAGTGGGCATAATACTTTATGTAGAACATGTCTGGAAAAAGGAGGACCTCTGGCAACACTGCGATTTGTACGAGTTTCTTGAAGAAATTTTGAGAAAATGAGAAGATTAGTGTTATGCCAGAAAAATCTAGCTGAATGTAACTGATGTGGGTTGCAGATTAAGAACGACGAGTTTTTCTGTTCCGAGTTATCTGAATGTTTTACGAATGTAGATAAATATTAAGGTTGGTTAAGCTTTACTTCACTTTTGAACTGTTCTTAATAGTTTTGTTTGTGTTGCGAATTATGAAGAGCTTTGCTTATGTTACCGAAGAGTGCACCCATTGTCTTGTACATTGTTCTGAAGAGTTTAGCTTGTCTTGTGCACTGTTCTGAAGGGTTCTGCTTGTCTTGAGCATTCTTCCGAAGAGTTCTGTATTGTTCCGAAGCGTTTTGCTTTCATTGTGCATTGTTGCGAAGTTTTGATACGATTTATGCATTGTTGCGAAGAGTTCTTCTTGTCTTGTACATTGTTCTGAAGAGTTCTGCTTGTCTTGTGCATTGTTCCGAAGAGTTCTGTTTGTCTTGCACATTGTTCTGAAGATTTCTGCTTGTCTTATGCAATGTTCCGACGAGTTCTGCTTGTCTTGTTAATTGTTCTGTAGAGTTCTGCTTGTCTTGTGAATTGTTCCGAAGAGTTCTGCTTGTCTTGTGCATTGTTCCGAAGAGATCTGCTTGTCTTGTACATTGTTCTGAAGATTTCTGCTTGTCTTGTGCATTGTTCCAAAGAGTTTAGTTTGTCTTCTGCATTGTTTCGAAAAGATTTGCTTGTATTGAAGATCAAACAAGGAGAAAATAAAGCTAGCTGGAATGGGATAAATGTAATGTTGTTGCAGGTGTGTCCTAAGTGTACTTTTATTAGTGTAGAACGTTGTGATATTGCAATAGTTTGAACCATTTGTATGTTTGGATTGTTTTTCTTGACAACTGCATCCTGATATGATTCAAAACAGTTTCAGTGCTCCGTACATTTGATAAAAGTTGTTAATTTACTTTTGTAGTGTAAAAGAAACGTCACAGCTTCAATTTTTGAGGGTTAATGCAACGCAGGTACAGATATTCTCAATAAAAGTGGTAGGGCCTCCCAGATGGCGCAGTGGTAGCGTCGTCACCTTGTAATCAAGAGGTCCCGGGTTCGATACCCGGTGGAGGCACAAATGGTTCGAATCCCACTTTAAACTGTAGGTCCAGTCCCGATTAGCCTTACAGTGCATAAAGTAGACTTAAAACAACAAATCAATCAATTAAAGTGGGTCACCTAGATCCTGAAATTCTCGATTCCCATCAATAGCAACTTTTCAATAGAAAGTTCTGCCATCGCCGGAGAGTTAGGAAACACACAAAACGCATTTCACGTAAAAGAGTATTTCATGTAGGTGTTCCACATTTATATGAGAATACAGTAACGCAAAAGTTGATTTTATATTAACATTGTACTTTCTGGCAACCATGAGTTCGTGATAGCTTCCAGAACTTGGTTCCAGAGCGATTTGATGGATGCCGACCAAAGGTTTACGCCCGCTGGAGGACGAACCGCTGCTTCTGGAGTCACTTCCAATAGCCGTTAATCTGCCTCAGGAACCGTCCAACGAGGCGGGACAATAGGGGGAAGGGAGTCCTCTGGCACGATCTTCCAGAAAATCACCATGGAAACGACGTTACCTTTGCTTATAAATTATGACTTGTCAATATAGGTTTCTCCTATGGGTGAGATACTCAAAACTAACTCGATATTGCAGATATGGGATATTAGGAAGGATAATATTGCTCTCCGGGAGCGAGTTTGATGGAGAGTTCGACCTTTCCTTTATCAACTCGCTCGGGCTGGCGGTTTTTAATGGTTCGTCCAGTAATAGACTCTTGCTGTAGATAGATCTGCACTCAGTCACTGCAGTGTACAAGGTAGGCAATACATTTCAGATCAATGATCAAGATAGAGAAACACTTCAGAAGAGTGATCATGAGAGAGGCGAATCTCATTAAAACCAATGCTCGTAAAAGGTATAACGGTACCTCTCCAAAACAGGGTACAAGACAAAAACAAAACTCTTCGAACAGTGCCGGTCACCGTGGCGAAGTGGTTAGCACATCGCGCTACAAAGGCAGGGGTCCCGGGTTCGAATCCTGGCCTGGGCATGGATGTTTGTTAGTGTCCATTCATAAATTTCATCACTCATCTCCATCTTCGCAAATTAGCCAAAAGTGGCACAAGATGCGAAGTAAAATAAAGCAAATAAATCAATCTTCGAACAGTGTACAAGACAAAACAAGTAAAACTATTCGGGAAAATGCACAGGGCGAGCAAAACTCTTGGAAACAATACATACGACAAGTAAATCTCTTCGGAACATTTTACAAAACAAGCAAAACTCTTCGGATTTAAGTAACAGTCATGCAAAACTCTTCGAAACAACTAGCAACAGAAGCAAAGCTTTCTAGAATAATTCGCAAGAGAAGTAAAACTGTTCTCAACAATTTTCAAGTGACACAAAGCTCACCATAACAACATTTCAGAACAAATCAAAACGCTAAAACTGTTCAGAAAAATATAGAGAGACAAAGAAAGCTCTTCAATAAAAAATGACTCAGAGATATGCAAGGGACGAAAAGTTATTTTTTAATTGCTACTTGACACTGAAATAAATTTTACAAAAATGTGTTACTGACTGGTAATACAATACAACATGGCAAACCCTAACATATATTATTAACCAACTTCCACACAAAACTTTAGAACAGGAGAGATAGGTAGAGAGAGATACTATCTGAAGCCTGTTAACACGAGGAGGAAAATCAATTGAAGCAAGCATTCGCTGCACAAGGAAAGTTTCTTATGTATTGGACACCCTTTTCTCGTAGCTACGGGCGAAATACAAACATCGTTAGCGATCTTACCGATAATTTGAACTGTTGATCACAAGATAAGGCACACTTAATTAACTTCTGTGCAGCATCTTATAGTGGAAACTAATGCTCTCTTAGACTGCAGGCTATACGTGCTAAACGTAATGTACACACATACGGAAACGCATCCAGACTGCCACCATCATTTGATAGAAGACAATGGCATTGTCATCTCAAATAATTCTCACATGGAGTTCCCTGTATCTGTTTCCAGGAAGCTTATAACAATTTCCGGCAAGAGCTTTTGGTAAGGGTATTGGTGTAATATTTTATTTCATTATCTTTGAAAGCTTCTTCTTATTTTTAAAACCTAGTCTCTTTAACCAAAAAAGTAGTAATATTAGACCTACTTCTGATGAAAAAGTTAGTTAACAATTAATAATAAAGGGACCTAAATTATATATATATAAACATACTTTTTAATCGTGTATCCGCACAATATGAAATATGGTGTGTGCAGCGAGTGAGAAAATAATACTTTTGTGTGTGCGCCCGCGCGTGTCGTTCAATTGTTTTCAGTCCACATTATGCTCAGATAGGCAAATCAAGACTGGGCCTACAGTTTAAAGTGGGAGCATTACCACCACGTTACTGGAGAGGCCTACAGCTCAAGGTCAGTTAACAGGAGTGTGAGAGCGTTTGAGTTTGAGAGGTAATATAATATGTATGCAATTCACAGGGTTTTGCCAATATTTCAGTGAAATAAAGTTTGTACTGCACACCAGTCTTAAAAAGTTTTACCAGGCAAGCCTGCACGTTGAGAGGCTTACGTGACTGTGAGCGATCAGGTGATTCCAAGATGGCGTCTATTCAGAATTAGGCTCAGTGCGTTCTGTCCTATGCAGAGCTGATGCGTACCGTTCTGGTGCGCGAATTACAAACACACAAGAGGGATAATCGAAAAGTGAATGTGGTGCGCTGTTTCGACGGATCATCTAATCGGGCCCTTCTTCTATGATGAAGATACCGTGACGGGCACTTCCTACCTCAACATGCTGCAGACGTTCCTTTTTTCCCACCTGGTTGCACTTGGTACCAAGGATGACGTGCAGTACCAGCAAGACGGGGCCCCTCCCCACGTCGCTGCTAGTCAGAAACTTCCTGGATCAGGAATTTATGGGGAGGTAGATTAGCCGCAGAGGAACAACATCATGGTCCGCAAGGTCGCCAGACCTGGCTCCGTGTGAATTTTGGCTGTGGGAATATGTCAAGACGGAAGTGTACGCGGATAAGCCAAGAGATCTGGGTGACCCCAAAGCAAAGATATCTGCAGTCATCGCGGGGCATTGCAAATGAGCAGCGCCGGAAAGCCATTCTGGGTTTCAGGACGATATGGCAGGAATGCATCGACGTGAATAGTGCCCAGTTGGAGCAGTATTGCCAGGTAAAACTTTAAAAACTGCTGTTAAGTACAAACTTTATTCCAATGAAATACCTCTGTTCGTTACAAAGATAAAGTGAATTTAAATGTGGGAAGGATGTTTGGAAAACATTGGATACTGTGTAATAACACATCCCCCATTTCACCAGAACCACCTCCCGTTTGTTCTGCTATGATTACAATGATACTCAGGGTATAAGGGGTGACCCCTTCTCAAGATACACAAATGTCAATCTCCCTTCCACGTAGTACGTACACCTTTATCTGCATTTTGCACACTAGCGAGTCAGGCGTCTGCACTCACAGCCAGCATAATCCTCTGAGGTGCTTGTGTTGACCCTATATGTTTGTGATTGTCCATTCATCTCACTGGCGTACGGAAAGGTAGAGCTGATGGGGCTACAGCCCCTCCAGAAATTATGAGAATAATATTACTATTTTCCAATGAAAGGAGGAAAGAACTCTGGTAAAACCAAGGTGGCAAGTGCAAACTCCCCTTAAAATTACCACCAATTACCATTTTTGTGTTTGAACAACTTTTAAAACGAAGGTCAAAAATGGTAATTATAAAAAAAATATGTTATGCTGTATCTCCCCCCCCCACACACACACATCCGCCACCTCCATTTCCAGACGCAGCTATGTAATATCATATCCAGTTTTACAATTTCAGCCCCCTCCGGAAAAAATTTTGATTACGCCAGTGCTTCATCCATTTCATCTTAGCATTGTTTTCATCCTCATCTTCGCATTTAGTCAAAAGTGGCAGAAAAGCGAAGTAAAATAAATTAAATCAATCGATCGATTACAATAATACGTATCATGTTAGAGGTTTTCCATTGCACGAACGCGACCGACGAAGCCTCCTTCCTCTCACTTCCTTCTTTCCATCTCTTTTACAACGCTATAGTGTCGCTGCTCGCTCTGCAGTTCACACGTGCATTCGAGAGCGCTCTTCCACAAATGCGGCGGGTTGCCCAGGACGATTAGTGCGAGGAAATGAATTATTTTTCACGTCGTTACTAATTGTCTTACTAGTAGTAACGGCAACTAGACGAAAATATTAACTAATTTTTCACACTGGCAGCTAGGTACACATGTCTTCTCCATTTAGTTTCGGGGAAAAGTGTTTCAATAGAAGTAAATAATATCGCACGATTTAAGTTTCATTCTAGCACTGAAAGGGCAAATCTATTTAAGCTGCTCCTAAAACTGAAAATGACAGCCAATTCCCTGGAGTTTGACACTCGGAATGGCGGATGTCCCCAGGCAAGACAGGAGCGTCTTGAGAAGATCCTGGTGGGGAAGCATTTGAACCCAGTAATCCCATTATCAGGTATGAACCTCTACATTTAATCTGATTCTCACCACGACGTCCTCAAAACTGGATTGCTCCGTATAGGAACTATGGAGGTTCACCGAGAGATGTCTCTGATCACACGTCTTGCTGTTGCTTCATCTTATAATGCATTTTGGCTTTGGATCCTTCCCTTCGAAGCCCTTTCTGTCAAAGGAAATTTAGTAACACATGAAGGCTGATGCTGTCTACGTTATGCTCCTTTGTGAAGCTTCAACGTTGGCATGTGCTTACACTCTCATGGAGACCTTAACATGCATATCATTCAAGAAACGCATGCAATATTGAACACGCATATGTCCAGATGTATCCTCGTTATCAATTTTTTGTACGTAAATTACTGTGGATCCCAGCAAAATATAATTTTAAAACGTGTTAATTAAATCTTATTTGTACGTAATGCATTTATAAATTATTCAGTGTTCTAACCAGGATCTTCCATCCACGTAACCAGGCTACAATAATGTCACAGAAGTGACAGTTTACAGTTCTTGGTGGTCTGCATTGGAGAACAGAAAGGAAAAGTATCACACTTGATCAGAAAATAAAATTTATATCGGAAGTGGATTGTAACCCACATAAAATTAAAACTGAAATAGCTGCAGTTTTAGGCATCGCTTATACCACACTTTGCACAATCATTACTAAAAAAAATGCTATTTTAGACGGCTTTTTAATATTGGGCAGTAAAACTGTCTGTCTACTCTAGTATTTCAGTATGAGTGTTCACTAATAAATTGGCAAATGTAATGCATTTAAGAATCAAACTTTTAGATTCGTTAATTTACTACTTTATGACAGGATTAACCTGTATTACGTATAGGGTATCCTGTTCCTCAAAATAGATGCACTTACAGTATTTTAATAATGATATGACATCGTATCTAAATCTGATTCTCAGTAATACGTATTATTTTCTCTTCACCTTGACATACGTGTAACTCGGGTATATATTTCCTCCTGTGCGTCTCTTCTGGGACACCTTTGGCTAACTAACGAACTTTCGATAATCACATATCAACCATCACAAAAAAGGCAATGCGTATGCTAGGCTTACTTTGCAGATTCACCGAAATCCATAACCAGAAAGCAATTTTCATATACTTCAAAACATTTGTGTCCCCCATTCTAAAATACTGTTCACCCATCTGGAACATGGCTGCCCCTTCTCGTACCTTCAAGATCGAGAGTGTTCTCAGCTTTTTCCTCTCCATCTTTCGACATAGAGTGAGACACCTATCTAAGAAAGATCGGCTTGTAAACTTAAACATAAATACTCCAGAATCACGTAGATACGTTGCAGATATGAAATTACTACATAAGATCATTAATGGAAACGTAAGATGCAGCATCCCACTCCACGAACTCTCCCTCACAGTGCCTAGACATAAGACACGATGATATGATCCACATTGTTATGTGACGTCATCAGTAGAAGATATGTCGCTAATGTATTTATTTTTGTAAAATAAAGCGTAATTTCTTTGTTATTAAAGGTAATGATGCACTTTGTTTGTAATATATATCTTTTGTTTAATGTTTATTGTATTTTATTCTCTGTTATGAGTAATTTAATGTATCTTTGTTTGCAAGAGTGCTCTATACGAATTTGTATTTCTAAAGATGTATAGATGTCAGTCTTGTTGATAGTATCCTTTTGTAGATAGTGAGTGATTCATCTGTACTTTAATGTGTGTTCTCGAAAAGAGTATAAAAGCGAGGATGTCGCGTAAGAACAACACACTTTTTCGCCACGGATCGACGAAGCTTTTAAACTTAAAAAGAACTCCTCGGTGTTGTGCATACATCCTGGTATGGTAGTTCGGGGCGCAAGCTAGGCCTATGTGAACATAGGTACGCCGATAGCCATGCATTGATGATATGCACAATACTGCAACCATTCCACGTCAAATAATAAAGTTAGCCTAAAGATTAATCTAGAAATAAAAGGTTAAAGAGCAAACATTGGCTCAGTTATCATTGCATATCTCTTGGTGTGGTAGTTTGGGGCGCAAGCTAGGTCTATGCAATCATAGGCTTGCCGATAGCCACGCATTGAGTTTTATGCGTTTTAATTGAGTCAATTCATCGACAAAGCGAAATCCTCGCCTTCGTCTCAAGTATAGTTGCATTATAATTGCATTAAATAAAGAAATAAAACTTTTCAGTTTATACATACGGCAGTAATGTGGTTTTATTTCTCTGTGCTGTGAATATTGTCTTTGCCTAAAACTATCCCTGTACCTGAGAGGAGTCTGTGTACTTCACCGAGTCTCATCGTTCACCGCTGAGTATTATTAAGTTAATATTAAAAGTAAAATAATACGACGCGTGAAGTAATCGATGCGTTTATCCTGAACGTGTCAAGTGGCAGCTCAACGTGTTGGCTCGATTTTGTAGTGTACAAGGGCAAGACAATTGTTTAAAGTTTAGATTCATTGTGCAAGAGCACTAAACTTTTATATTTATAGAAAAGCACAGAACTACTTCGTTTGAAATGGAAAGAAAACATTTGCGTAGCGCAAATAGAAATCTTGCTTCAAGTTCAGAGCTTAATGTTCCCGATTGTTGTCGGAACATTGATAAAGAAAGAACCACATTTGTATGCAAGAAATGTACAAGGCTTCTACATTATGAATGTTGTGGCATAGATATTCGAACTGAAAGCCACGATGCTACCGATTTGGTTTGTAAAGATTGTGAATCATTGTCTACGGATAGTTCATCTGATCCATTAAATATGTTCAAAGCATTAAAAGCCATGATTGAAGGAATTAGCAAGCAACAAGTCGAAAGTATGGAAACATTGCAGGCTGATATTAAACAGCAAGGTGATTCCATTACCAACTTGAAAGCTGATATCTGCAAACAGTCTGAAACATTGCAGGCTGATATTAAACTGCAAGGTGATTCCATTACCAACTTGCAAGCTGATTCCATTAATAACTTGAAGGCTGATATTAGCAAACAGTCTGAAACATTGCAGGCTGACATTAAACAGCAAGCTGATTCGATTAACGACTTGAAGGCTGATATCTGTAGACAATGTGCGCTATTAAAGGATGATATCGGTAAGCAGCACGATGAATCTATGAAAGCTTTAAGAGCTGAAATAGGCGAGATGGCCTGTGAAATACAACAACTAAAGTCTGAGAACGAGAATACTAGGGCCCGATTCTCTGAAGAAATTCGGCAGGCTAGAGAGATGGACTTTGATGAGTTCCGGCGTAGCTTGGCAGCCGATGTTAATAAAGCCACGGAAAGTGTTCGCATCGATGTAGAGGATATTAATTCGAGATTCACTGAGGAGTGCAATAAGATTATTGAAAAACAGCTGACGATGGAACAGATATTGGCCGAGGCCGAGACTGACAAAATACAGTTCCGGGCTGAGGTCCAAGAAAATATTAGTCAGATTTCCGTCGTTGTGTCTCAAAGAAGTAAGGATGTTGAGGAAATAAAGACTCAGGTAGAACAACTTACGAATCAGTTAGAGACTATGCACGTTTCCCGGCAAACGGAAACAGAAACTGGATCTCGAACAGCTGGTCACCCGTCTGCGGTTGCTGAGAGTGCAGTGTTGCCAACCATTAACATTGAACTAAATGAAGCGATGGACAGAACAGGTGGAGAGAGATCTAGAAAAGACAAACAAGTATGTCGCCCACGAGTTACTGCTGATTCAAGAGCTAATGAAGTGGCCTCTGCAGTTCCACCTACCTTAAGTCTTTCGGCCGATGAAAGAGGTTACAGAGAGCGTGAATCTCGCCGGGCACGGCATCGTCCTTATGAAGAAGGGGCAAAGAGGAAACGTCTAGCAAGGAAGAAAGATCGCAGTTCCTCCGCTTCCAGCACCAGCTCTGACTCTCAGTATCAAGCGAGTATCAGGAAGCGAACACGAAGGCATGGAAATGTGAGAAGCGGGTCAGATGAGTCACCACCGCGAACTCAGCGATCAGCAACGACAGGAACCCCAAGGATGGCAGACCTTAATTCCTTGTCCAAGTTCAAGGGAGACCTGGAAGCCCAGAATGCTGAACAATATTTAAAAGAACTCAATATCAACTTTGATTTAATGCAAGTTCCATACGAATATCGATTGGAAATTATTCCTCGGTTATTCAAGGGCCAGGCTGAGCATTGGTTTCGAGCAAATCAGTTGGAGTTCAGGTCCTATTCCGATTTCTGCCGCCGTTTTCGCAAGCAATATGCCTCTGAAGAGGCCAAAGAGAGGCAGCTGACGGCAGTGAGATCTCGTCGATATTCAAAGCAGTCTGGTATGAGTATGGAAGAATACGCATTGTCCATTTACTCAGCCTACCGCAATCTGTCTGCCCGTTATGTAGAACCAGAGATAGTGAACTTAATTATCTCTCAGCTTCCATATAGAGCCCGCAGCCTGAGTTTGGCTAATTCTCCTCGAACTGTACGACAGCTTGCTGATTTTTTGAAAAGATTCGAGGTGCTTGAAGAGCAGGACAGTTGGAAGCCTGTGTGGAATAGGGAAGGTGCAGGCCAGGGAAATGCTCCCAGACAAAATAGAACTGGAAACCAACAACCCAGAGTCAGACAAGTTATGCAGAACCAGAGGAATGGATATTCCAATTACAACAGACGACGTAATCCTCCGAGAAGGGATGGGAGGAACAACTACGCACGTGGGCCGCGTCGTTCCAGATCTGATCCAGAAGACCATTCCCGTGACTCTTCACGTAACGCCTCTGAACCCAGTAATTTCAGAGCGACGGCGCCTCCGTTTGAACCTTCTGCTTCACGTTTGACGAACGAGCAACGTCAAAGCGTCGACATGACAAGAGACTTTTGTTGGGCACCATCGACTAGTGCTAATCCGAGTGGTATGCAGTCGGATTTAGCCAGTCGCCCAACGTGAATTCTTCGTTCCCGATCACGGTTGGGCTAAAATCTTGGACTTCTCTGGGAACCGATGACAGCGTTATAGATAGTGAAGATAATCATCTTTTTGTTGTGCTGACTCTCAATGGAGGAGAACAAAGTTTAGAGAGAGCACTACAACAGGCAGTTAGAAAGGAAAAATTACCCATGGCTCCGTTAATTAAAGCAACTGTAACAGGCGTCGATTTTATTTGTGTTCTGGACACTGGCAGCGAATGTAATCTCATGAGCTACGCCATTTGGAAGAAGATTAAAGAGAAGCTGCCGTCATTGCAGTTACAAACATGTCCAGATGTTAGGCTGACTGATTTCACTGGGAGAAACAAAACTAGAGTTGTGGGATGTAGACAAGTATATCTGGAGATTGCTGGAAGGAATTTATTGGAGGACATGTTTGTGTTGAAGGGTCTCGAAGCTGACTTTATTTTGGGCTACCCATTCCTCAGGAAATATGAAGCAGGAATTGACCTACAGCGCGAGAAGTTATCCCTCACCGTAGACGGAGTTCCGGTAGAGCAGGACCTCGTGAATAATGGATCTTCGACAGGGACGTATGTAAGAAAGGTCCGTGAAGATTCCCATGTCGATCAGTGGACGGCTAGTCCTGACGACATTCTGCAGAAGGTCAATGCGAATGAGATTTTATGCGAAAGGGGTAGAAGCCAATTGAAAGAAGTATTATTGAAGCATAGAGATGTATTCTCCGAGAGACCAGGTACTATTAAAAACTTCCAGTGTGAGATTGAACTCACCACCACAGAACCTGTGTATCGATCTCCATATCCCATACCTATAGCAAAAAGGAAACTCCTGGAGGAAGAATTAGAAAAGTGGAGACAATGGGGTGTTATAATGCCTTGTAATTCCCCTTACTTGAACCCTTTAATTGTAGTCGACAAGCCTGACGGTACAGTACGCCCATGCATTGACTTCAGAAATTTGAATAAAATTGTACGTGTTCCACGAAATTCAGTTGAACCCATTTCGGATGCCTTACAAAAATTTAAAGGTGCTCGTTATTTTACAAATCTGGATCTGGCTTCTGGATATTTACAGATCCCTGTAAAAACTGACTGCCAACCATGTACTGCCTTCTCCTATAAAGGACGTCAGTGGATGTTTGCTCGAATGCCTTTTGGTATCTCTAGTGCTGTGTCAATTTTCATAGCTGCCATGCATGCTGTATTTGGTCCTGAAACCGAAGAGTATCTAACTCAATATATGGATGACTTGCTGATTTTCGACAAAGAACTCTCCAAGCATCTCGAACATCTAGACGAAGTGTTGCAGCGACTCCAAGAAGTGGGCATGACTGTAAAGCTGCGAAAGTGTGAATTTGTCAAAAAGGAAATCACCTACTTGGGTCACGTTGTTTCTGGAGATGCGATCAAAATCCAACCAGACAAAAATTCAGCCGTTAAATTATTTCCTAAACCTAAAACTAGAAAGGATGTTCGGAAATTTCTTGGCCTCGCCAACTGGAGGCGGAAGTTCATTGAAAATTTTGCAGCTAAATCTGAACCGCTCGCCAAGCTGTTAGGTAAAAATCAACGTTGGATTTGGAGAGACGAGGAAGAACAAAGTTTCCAGCTACTGAAGAATGAACTTGTAAGAGATGCTGAATTAGCACAGCCTGATTTTGAACAGGAATTCTGTATCCAATGCGATGCTTCTGGGAAAGGATTGAGTAGTATTCTTTTCCAAATGGATGGTGAAGAGAGAAAGGTTATTCAGTATGCAAGCCGAAAACTGAAGGAGAACGAACGCCATTACTCCATCCATGAGTTAGAATGTTTGGCCATAATCTTTGGAGTTGAGAAGTATGCTGTTTATTTGAAAGGTAGGCCCTTCACTATCTACAGTGATCATAAAGGATTGGTATGGTTACAAGACGCCCGTAACTGGAACAGTCGTTTGACTCGCTGGTCTTTAAAACTCCAACAGTACCAGTATAAAATAGTATACGTCTCTGGTCGCCAAAACGATCTGGCAGATATTTTATCTCGGTATCCTGCTGATGATATACCCCAGATTCATCCTGAAAATAGCCAGCAGACATTCAGAATAAACTACCTGTGGGCCGAAAGAGGAGAAATAGATGACGTCGACAAGTGGAGAGAGGCACAACCTGAAGATGAATTCTGCAAAAATTTACTCCAATCTCTAAATTCTCAGGAACCTAACCTCAGATTGCATCGTTCCTATCGCATTCAAGAAGGAATTTTATTTAAGAGAGGATCAGACAATCAGTCCCTTTGGAAATTGTGTGTTCCGGTGGTAATGAAGCAACCTCTCTTGAAAGTAATTCATGATGAAGCTGGACATTTTGGAGTATCCAAGACATTGAAGCGACTTGCAGTACGATACTTCTGGAAGGGCATGAAGGATGACGTGATACAGTACATCCGAGACTGTGAAATTTGTGCCCAAAGTAAACCAGACAAATTGGGGATACTCAAAGAGACCCTTCATATCAGTCCCAAGCAACCTCATGAGATGCTTTCTCTGGACTTGATTGGGAAGCTTCCTCGGTCTAATGGATACCAGTACATCTTGAGCCTTATTGATGTGGGTACACGTTTTGTCTCTGCATATGCTTTACGGACTGCCAGCACCACAGAAATTATAAACACGCTTCAGAGAGGATATTTTGCTCACTATCCAAACGTTACGTTTACCCTGAGCGACAGAGGAGCTCAGTTTACCTCTAAGCAGTGGCACGAATTTACCAAAAATCTTGGTATCCATCACGTTTGCACAACAGTTTACAATCCAAAGGGGAACATGGTAGAACGAGCAAATCAAGAGATAGTCAGATTACTTCGTTTATTTTGTTATCGAGAACATCAGACTTGGTCTCGATACATATCAAAAGTTGTTTGGTTAATTAATTATTCCATTTCTGAAACTACTGGATATTCACCTGCTGAACTATTCTTCAACCATCCCATACCCAGAGAGATCCTAACCCATTTCAATTGGCCCGAAAGGGAAGAAGCCCAACCGGATTGGAAGTCCAAATTATTCTTAGCCCAAGTCAGGGAGAAGAAGAAGCTGTCGAAGAATTTAAAACAGAAGGGAAACGCCAAGACAGTGACAGTTGGAGACTTCGTGATGGTTAAAAACCATTCCTTAAGCTCCTCATTAGATAGGACCATTCAAAAGTTATTTATGTTGTGGATAGGGCCTTATCTAGTGGACAAAGTGGAAAATAATGTTGTGACATTGCTAATTCCAAGGACTAAAGAATTATATGATAAGGTTAACTTGGATAACGTAAAACTGGTGCGTTTTTCAGAGGATAAAAAGAAAGAATTTGTAATTTAAAACTAAGTTTCCTCCAGGTAGATAACTTCCTTCCTGAAACTTAGTTTCCGAAAGGAAGGGGCAGATGATATGATCCACATTGTTATGTGACGTCATCAGTAGAAGATATGTCGCTAATGTATTTATTTTTGTAAAAGAAAGCGTAATTTCTTTGTTATTAAAGGTAATGATGCACTTTGTTTGTAATATATATCTTTTGTTTAATGTTTATTGTATTTTATTCTCTGTTATGAGTAATTTAATGTATCTTTGTTAACAAGAGTGCTCTATACGAATTTGTATTTCTAAAGATGTATAGATGTCAGTCTTGTTGATAGTATCCTTTTGTAGATAGTGAGTGATTCATCTGTACTTTAATGTGTGTTCTCGAAAAGAGTATAAAAGCGAGGATGTCGCGTAAGAACAACACACTTTTTCGCCACGGATCGACGAAGCTTTTAAACTTAAAAAGAACTCCTCGGTGTTGTGCATACATCCTGGTATGGTAGTTCGGGGCGCAAGCTAGGCCTATGTGAACATAGGTACGCCGATAGCCATGCATTGATGATATGCACAATACTGCAACCATTCCACGTCAAATAATAAAGTTAGCCTAAAGATTAATCTAGAAATAAAAGGTTAAAGAGCAAACATTGGCTCAGTTATCATTGCATATCTCTTGGTGTGGTAGTTCGGGGCGCAAGCTAGGTCTATGCAATCATAGGCTTGCCGATAGCCACGCATTGAGTTTTATGCGTTTTAATTGAGTCAATTCATCGACAAAGCGAAATCCTCGCCTTCGTCTCAAGTATAGTTGCATTATAATTGCATTAAATAAAGAAATAAAACTTTTCAGTTTATACATACGGCAGTAATGTGGTTTTATTTCTCTGTGCTGTGAATATTGTCTTTGCCTAAAACTATCCCTGTACCTGAGAGGAGTCTGTGTACTTCACCGAGTCTCATTGTTCACCGCTGAGTATTATTAAGTTAATATTAAAAGTAAAATAATACGACGCGTGAAGTAATCGATGCGTTTATCCTGAACGTGTCAAGTGGCAGCTCAACGTGTTGGCTCGATTTTGTAGTGTACAAGGGCAAGACAATTGTTTAAAGTTTAGATTCATTGTGCAAGAGCACTAAACTTTTATATTTATAGAAAAGCACAGAACTACTTCGTTTGAAATGGAAAGAAAACATTTGCGTAGCGCAAATAGAAATCTTGCTTCAAGTTCAGAGCTTAATGTTCCCGATTGTTGTCGGAACATTGATAAAGAAAGAACCACATTTGTATGCAAGAAATGTACAAGGCTTCTACATTATGAATGTTGTGGCATAGATATTCGAACTGAAAGCCACGATGCTACCGATTTGGTTTGTAAAGATTGTGAATCATTGTCTACGGATAGTTCATCTGATCCATTAAATATGTTCAAAGCATTAAAAGCCATGATTGAAGGAATTAGCAAGCAACAAGTCGAAAGTATGGAAACATTGCAGGCTGATATTAAACAGCAAGGTGATTCCATTACCAACTTGAAAGCTGATATCTGCAAACAGTCTGAAACATTGCAGGCTGATATTAAACTGCAAGGTGATTCCATTACCAACTTGCAAGCTGATTCCATTAATAACTTGAAGGCTGATATTAGCAAACAGTCTGAAACATTGCAGGCTGACATTAAACAGCAAGCTGATTCCATTAACGACTTGAAGGCTGATATCTGTAGACAATGTGCGCTATTAAAGGATGATATCGGTAAGCAGCACGATGAATCTATGAAAGCTTTAAGAGCTGAAATAGGCGAGATGGCCTGTGAAATACAACAACTAAAGTCTGAGAACGAGAATACTAGGGCCCGATTCTCTGAAGAAATTCGGCAGGCTAGAGAGATGGACTTTGATGAGTTCCGGCGTAGCTTGGCAGCCGATGTTAATAAAGCCACGGAAAGTGTTCGCATCGATGTAGAGGATATTAATTCGAGATTCACTGAGGAGTGCAATAAGATTATTGAAAAACAGCTGACGATGGAACAGATATTGGCCGAGGCCGAGACTGACAAAATACAGTTCCGGGCTGAGGTCCAAGAAAATATTAGTCAGATTTCCGTCGTTGTGTCTCAAAGAAGCAAGGATGTTGAGGAAATAAAGACTCAGGTAGAACAACTTACGAATCAGTTAGAGACTATGCACGTTTCCCGGCAAACGGAAACAGAAACTGGATCTCGAACAGCTGGTCACCCGTCTGCGGTTGCTGAGAGTGCAGTGTTGCCAACCATTAACATTGAACTAAATGAAGCGATGGACAGAACAGGTGGAGAGAGATCTAGAAAAGACAAACAAGTATGTCGCCCACGAGTTACTGCTGATTCAAGAGCTAATGAAGTGGCCTCTGCAGTTCCACCTACCTTAAGTCTTTCGGCCGATGAAAGAGGTTACAGAGAGCGTGAATCTCGCCGGGCACGGCATCGTCCTTATGAAGAAGGGGCAAAGAGGAAACGTCTAGCAAGGAAGAAAGATCGCAGTTCCTCCGCTTCCAGCACCAGCTCTGACTCTCAGTATCAAGCGAGTATCAGGAAGCGAACACGAAGGCATGGAAATGTGAGAAGCGGGTCAGATGAGTCACCACCGCGAACTCAGCGATCAGCAACGACAGGAACCCCAAGGATGGCAGACCTTAATTCCTTGTCCAAGTTCAAGGGAGACCTGGAAGCCCAGAATGCTGAACAATATTTAAAAGAACTCAATATCAACTTTGATTTAATGCAAGTTCCATACGAATATCGATTGGAAATTATTCCTCGGTTATTCAAGGGCCAGGCTGAGCATTGGTTTCGAGCAAATCAGTTGGAGTTCAGGTCCTATTCCGATTTCTGCCGCCGTTTTCGCAAGCAATATGCCTCTGAAGAGGCCAAAGAGAGGCAGCTGACGGCAGTGAGATCTCGTCGATATTCAAAGCAGTCTGGTATGAGTATGGAAGAATACGCATTGTCCATTTACTCAGCCTACCGCAATCTGTCTGCCCGTTATGTAGAACCAGAGATAGTGAACTTAATTATCTCTCAGCTTCCATATAGAGCCCGCAGCCTGAGTTTGGCTAATTCTCCTCGAACTGTACGACAGCTTGCTGATTTTTTGAAAAGATTCGAGGTGCTTGAAGAGCAGGACAGTTGGAAGCCTGTGTGGAATAGGGAAGGTGCAGGCCAGGGAAATGCTCCCAGACAAAATAGAACTGGAAACCAACAACCCAGAGTCAGACAAGTTATGCAGAACCAGAGGAATGGATATTCCAATTACAACAGACGACGTAATCCTCCGAGAAGGGATGGGAGGAACAACTACGCACGTGGGCCGCGTCGTTCCAGATCTGATCCAGAAGACCATTCCCGTGACTCTTCACGTAACGCCTCTGAACCCAGTAATTTCAGAGCGACGGCGCCTCCGTTTGAACCTTCTGCTTCACGTTTGACGAACGAGCAACGTCAAAGCGTCGACATGACAAGAGACTTTTGTTGGGCACCATCGACTAGTGCTAATCCGAGTGGTATGCAGTCGGATTTAGCCAGTCGCCCAACGTGAATTCTTCGTTCCCGATCACGGTTGGGCTAAAATCTTGGACTTCTCTGGGAACCGATGACAGCGTTATAGATAGTGAAGATAATCATCTTTTTGTTGTGCTGACTCTCAATGGAGGAGAACAAAGTTTAGAGAGAGCACTACAACAGGCAGTTAGAAAGGAAAAATTACCCATGGCTCCGTTAATTAAAGCAACTGTAACAGGCGTCGATTTTATTTGTGTTCTGGACACTGGCAGCGAATGTAATCTCATGAGCTACGCCATTTGGAAGAAGATTAAAGAGAAGCTGCCGTCATTGCAGTTACAAACATGTCCAGATGTTAGGCTGACTGATTTCACTGGGAGAAACAAAACTAGAGTTGTGGGATGTAGACAAGTATATCTGGAGATTGCTGGAAGGAATTTATTGGAGGACATGTTTGTGTTGAAGGGTCTCGAAGCTGACTTTATTTTGGGCTACCCATTCCTCAGGAAATATGAAGCAGGAATTGACCTACAGCGCGAGAAGTTATCCCTCACCGTAGACGGAGTTCCGGTAGAGCAGGACCTCGTGAATAATGGATCTTCGACAGGGACGTATGTAAGAAAGGTCCGTGAAGATTCCCATGTCGATCAGTGGACGGCTAGTCCTGACGACATTCTGCAGAAGGTCAATGCGAATGAGATTTTATGCGAAAGGGGTAGAAGCCAATTGAAAGAAGTATTATTGAAGCATAGAGATGTATTCTCCGAGAGACCAGGTACTATTAAAAACTTCCAGTGTGAGATTGAACTCACCACCACAGAACCTGTGTATCGATCTCCATATCCCATACCTATAGCAAAAAGGAAACTCCTGGAGGAAGAATTAGAAAAGTGGAGACAATGGGGTGTTATAATGCCTTGTAATTCCCCTTACTTGAACCCTTTAATTGTAGTCGACAAGCCTGACGGTACAGTACGCCCATGCATTGACTTCAGAAATTTGAATAAAATTGTACGTGTTCCACGAAATTCAGTTGAACCCATTTCGGATGCCTTACAAAAATTTAAAGGTGCTCGTTATTTTACAAATCTGGATCTGGCTTCTGGATATTTACAGATCCCTGTAAAAACTGACTGCCAACCATGTACTGCCTTCTCCTATAAAGGACGTCAGTGGATGTTTGCTCGAATGCCTTTTGGTATCTCTAGTGCTGTGTCAATTTTCATAGCTGCCATGCATGCTGTATTTGGTCCTGAAACCGAAGAGTATCTAACTCAATATATGGATGACTTGCTGATTTTCGACAAAGAACTCTCCAAGCATCTCGAACATCTAGACGAAGTGTTGCAGCGACTCCAAGAAGTGGGCATGACTGTAAAGCTGCGAAAGTGTGAATTTGTCAAAAAGGAAATCACCTACTTGGGTCACGTTGTTTCTGGAGATGCGATCAAAATCCAACCAGACAAAAATTCAGCCGTTAAATTATTTCCTAAACCTAAAACTAGAAAGGATGTTCGGAAATTTCTTGGCCTCGCCAACTGGAGGCGGAAGTTCATTGAAAATTTTGCAGCTAAATCTGAACCGCTCGCCAAGCTGTTAGGTAAAAATCAACGTTGGATTTGGAGAGACGAGGAAGAACAAAGTTTCCAGCTACTGAAGAATGAACTTGTAAGAGATGCTGAATTAGCACAGCCTGATTTTGAACAGGAATTCTGTATCCAATGCGATGCTTCTGGGAAAGGATTGAGTAGTATTCTTTTCCAAATGGATGGTGAAGAGAGAAAGGTTATTCAGTATGCAAGCCGAAAACTGAAGGAGAACGAACGCCATTACTCCATCCATGAGTTAGAATGTTTGGCCATAATCTTTGGAGTTGAGAAGTATGCTGTTTATTTGAAAGGTAGGCCCTTCACTATCTACAGTGATCATAAAGGATTGGTATGGTTACAAGACGCCCGTAACTGGAACAGTCGTTTGACTCGCTGGTCTTTAAAACTCCAACAGTACCAGTATAAAATAGTATACGTCTCTGGTCGCCAAAACGATCTGGCAGATATTTTATCTCGGTATCCTGCTGATGATATACCCCAGATTCATCCTGAAAATAGCCAGCAGACATTCAGAATAAACTACCTGTGGGCCGAAAGAGGAGAAATAGATGACGTCGACAAGTGGAGAGAGGCACAACCTGAAGATGAATTCTGCAAAAATTTACTCCAATCTCTAAATTCTCAGGAACCTAACCTCAGATTGCATCGTTCCTATCGCATTCAAGAAGGAATTTTATTTAAGAGAGGATCAGACAATCAGTCCCTTTGGAAATTGTGTGTTCCGGTGGTAATGAAGCAACCTCTCTTGAAAGTAATTCATGATGAAGCTGGACATTTTGGAGTATCCAAGACATTGAAGCGACTTGCAGTACGATACTTCTGGAAGGGCATGAAGGATGACGTGATACAGTACATCCGAGACTGTGAAATTTGTGCCCAAAGTAAACCAGACAAATTGGGGATACTCAAAGAGACCCTTCATATCAGTCCCAAGCAACCTCATGAGATGCTTTCTCTGGACTTGATTGGGAAGCTTCCTCGGTCTAATGGATACCAGTACATCTTGAGCCTTATTGATGTGGGTACACGTTTTGTCTCTGCATATGCTTTACGGACTGCCAGCACCACAGAAATTATAAACACGCTTCAGAGAGGATATTTTGCTCACTATCCAAACGTTACGTTTACCCTGAGCGACAGAGGAGCTCAGTTTACCTCTAAGCAGTGGCACGAATTTACCAAAAATCTTGGTATCCATCACGTTTGCACAACAGTTTACAATCCAAAGGGGAACATGGTAGAACGAGCAAATCAAGAGATAGTCAGATTACTTCGTTTATTTTGTTATCGAGAACATCAGACTTGGTCTCGATACATATCAAAAGTTGTTTGGTTAATTAATTATTCCATTTCTGAAACTACTGGATATTCACCTGCTGAACTATTCTTCAACCATCCCATACCCAGAGAGATCCTAACCCATTTCAATTGGCCCGAAAGGGAAGAAGCCCAACCGGATTGGAAGTCCAAATTATTCTTAGCCCAAGTCAGGGAGAAGAAGAAGCTGTCGAAGAATTTAAAACAGAAGGGAAACGCCAAGACAGTGACAGTTGGAGACTTCGTGATGGTTAAAAACCATTCCTTAAGCTCCTCATTAGATAGGACCATTCAAAAGTTATTTATGTTGTGGATAGGGCCTTATCTAGTGGACAAAGTGGAAAATAATGTTGTGACATTGCTAATTCCAAGGACTAAAGAATTATATGATAAGGTTAACTTGGATAACGTAAAACTGGTGCGTTTTTCAGAGGATAAAAAGAAAGAATTTGTAATTTAAAACTAAGTTTCCTCCAGGTAGATAACTTCCTTCCTGAAACTTAGTTTCCGAAAGGAAGGAGCAGATGATATGATCCACATTGTTATGTGACGTCATCAGTAGAAGATATGTCGCTAATGTATTTATTTTTGTAAAAGAAAGCGTAATTTCTTTGTTATTAAAGGTAATGATGCACTTTGTTTGTAATATATATCTTTTGTTTAATGTTTATTGTATTTTATTCTCTGTTATGAGTAATTTAATGTATCTTTGTTTGCAAGAGTGCTCTATACGAATTTGTATTTCTAAAGATGTATAGATGTCAGTCTTGTTGATAGTATCCTTTTGTAGATAGTGAGTGATTCATCTGTACTTTAATGTGTGTTCTCGAAAAGAGTATAAAAGCGAGGATGTCGCGTAAGAACAACACACTTTTTCGCCACGGATCGACGAAGCTTTTAAACTTAAAAAGAACTCCTCGGTGTTGTGCATACATCCTGGTATGGTAGTTCGGGGCGCAAGCTAGGCCTATGTGAACATAGGTACGCCGATAGCCATGCATTGATGATATGCACAATACTGCAACCATTCCACGTCAAATAATAAAGTTAGCCTAAAGATTAATCTAGAAATAAAAGGTTAAAGAGCAAACATTGGCTCAGTTATCATTGCATATCTCTTGGTGTGGTAGTTCGGGGCGCAAGCTAGGTCTATGCAATCATAGGCTTGCCGATAGCCACGCATTGAGTTTTATGCGTTTTAATTGAGTCAATTCATCGACAAAGCGAAATCCTCGCCTTCGTCTCAAGTATAGTTGCATTATAATTGCATTAAATAAAGAAATAAAACTTTTCAGTTTATACATACGGCAGTAATGTGGTTTTATTTCTCTGTGCTGTGAATATTGTCTTTGCCTAAAACTATCCCTGTACCTGAGAGGAGTCTGTGTACTTCACCGAGTCTCATCGTTCACCGCTGAGTATTATTAAGTTAATATTAAAAGTAAAATAATACGACGCGTGAAGTAATCGATGCGTTTATCCTGAACGTGTCAACGGAGCAAGAAAACTTTCCACACTGCAACTCCCAGTCCCTCAGTCATACAACGTCCACTATTCCACAGGCTACCGAAACAATTCAACATCATCTCAAACCAAGGAGATATATTCAGTTCATATTTGTCTTTCATCACCAACTTAGGAAAAAATGTACATGAGTAATGCATTGTGAAAATAATCTGTATACCTTGGTACTATCTTGGTTTTTTTATATATTATTAATTTTTTTATTATTATTGTGTGTGTTTTTTAACACTAGTGTACTATTTTACTGTTGTATCTTTCCGGTTTAAAACGACTTCTGCTGTACTGGAAATTTCAATAAATAGATAAATCCCAATGATTAGTAGGAATGACTATGGAATTCATAAAAGTACATTCACTACCGAATTGCATAGCCCAAACTGGCCTATATTCTGATGTGAATCCCTCTTCATTCCGAATAAGACAAAAGTGAGATTTCTGTACAGTTGGAAGCGTTTTGAGTAGTAGCAATAAAATTTATTTTCATTTCCTTCTCCGTCAGCTGTTCAAGAATACTACTTGGCAACCTATTTCACGGGATTTAAATCCTATGAATTAGGATGTCTGACGGAGCTAGTACACCAGGAAAGTTCACAGAATTTTTGGGTGATTTTGGAACCAACACGCAGAACCCTCATGGAAGTAACTTCTTGTATTTTTGTACTTATACATCCCTTTTCTACAAGGTAGCCATGAGTCCCGGATTGTAAAGGACGGTCCCTTATTTAAGTAATATGCCCCACATCCCATAACAATCTTTCACAGAACGTAAATTGTCCCATATTTGGAAATTACATTTTTCCTCACTGCATCCACGTTTCTGAGCGTCCAGAGATTTTTTTTATTTCCTCGGTGGTGGGACAGATATTAACTTCTGCTTCCTCACTTGGTTGTTACTTCTACCCTCTCTGCACTCGTTCTACTCCCAGCTAGTGATCAAAACCAGTTAGAGGATATATTAGTGTATTTGATTGTCGCGCTACGACACCAGAAGTTCTAGGTTCGAACCGTTGGTAAATGCATGAACCTAAGCTTCCCCTATCAGGTCCATTTCTTCGTCTTAGACATGCTATAATATTTATTTAAATTTTTCTATGGTTTGTTGAACAACACACAGAGACAGGTGCTCACTTGCACACGCAAATTACCTCCAACACACGTCATGTTACCACACTTTCGGCTGCTTAACCTTGAAAAATTACCTCCGGTACCCGAATTACGGCTCGTTAGAATTAGCAATCAGTGCTTACTGACCAAGATAATCAATCGATTAATGCTCTGGTGTGTATTCGCAACAGATGGTGAACTGAAGCTCCCTGGGGAACTGAGGTACGGAGGCTCCAGAATTGACAAAGCGAACTTTCGACATCACGTTCTAACATGTGACAGGAAGATTCGGTATTGTTCTCCTCTTTGGGCATATGGTGTTCATGTTTGACTATTGGCATCTTTGTTATTCAGCGTCGTATTTCAGCCACTTTTGCCTAATCGTGACGATGATGAAGAGTGGTGATTACACGAAAATGAAGGAAAGGCACTCGCAATAAACACCTTTGCCTAGGCAGGGATTCGAACCCAAATTAGAAAAATTGCTATTGCAAAATTTCTTGATGTATTTGTGTAGAATTGCCACGATATTTACATAAATCACAGGGGCGTTTTTAAAGGAAGCTATCAGCATTTACCCACGCACAAAAATATCACTTCTTGACGTTAATAATTTTCTTCAATTTCAAAGCATATACGATATAAGCGCCATCAGCTGTCACCATGATAGCCTGAAGTTATGTGAGAAACTTAACTGAAAAGTCATCGCATCTGAATAAGATCAGACACTGGCAACCCTGTGTATGAGAATAGCCTTTTCCTGCTTCTCTCAAAATAGAAAAGTAGCTAAGTGGTCAATCCAATAAACTAATCTATTCGGTTTTGCTCTCTTTCCCTGATTGGGTGAGCTCCCTGGTGAGGAGTGTGGAGTGAAACTCTTGCCTTCCAAGGTTGTTGGTTGTTGTCACTGATGCAGAAGCAGTGTTTGGAATTATTTTTAAGGAATTCTCACTGTAGCTAGTTACTTTTAAAAGTAATTAGCTGCAACTGTAACAGAGTTACTTTTTCCAATAGAAATAATGTTAATAACATTTAGTTTTACAGCTACTATATTACAGTTAAACTGTTAACTTGAAAATTTGGCAACCTTGTTTCTAACTATGTCTTCTCTTGATGCTAAGGTTAAAGGATTTTTGTAGAATCGACTATGCCAAGAAAGCTAGGCTTCGTTACATGTTCAATTTAGAACATCTACACTGTATTGCAATTCGTCATTTCTTCATATTTCGCCACTTATCTTGAAAATAACTTAGGACAGCACCCACTCGACAATCGTATACAGTAATCTATCCTCTAACTGGTTTTGATCACCGGAAAAAAGTAGAGCGGGTGCAGAGAAGATAGTGGTTATGAACAGATAGTAAAGCGAAATAGGAATGAAGATCTGTCCAAAAAATGCAAAGCCACGGGTGAAAGAAAAGTTGATGATCTAAGGGATCAGAAACATGGATACAAGCGGGAATATGTAATTTAGAAATACAGGACATTTGATGTCCCTGGGAATATATTGTACTAGGACGCGGGGCGGGGCATATTACTTAAATAAGGGACAGTCCCTTTAATAAGAGACGCCTGGTTGGTGCGAATGAAATAAGAATGAGTTACTCGTAGTAATAACGACGAGACGAAACTTAGTAACTTAAAAATAAAAATTCAAAAACTTCCTTCTACAAGAGATCTGCGTATTGGTTATAGAGACACTCAAACTTACGTGAATTTTACCGATAGCCTAAAACTTTCAGACACTCTACTTTCGAGGATTTAAACCCCGCGAAGCAGAGAGAGGAATTATTTATTCTAGAAATCATTGAAAGTATTTGATAAAGACTGTCTTGCGTCATCTGCTTGAAATAATGTCTGTTAACAATGTAACAGCATGTTTTTCAAGAAAGTCTCGATATTTGTCTGTTCTTATCGTACTGTAGTACAATACTTGCAGTGGGATATAGTATTGTAAAGTGCTGATTTTTGTGAACACCCTATACGAATAGTTCAAGAATAGTAGAAAACATAGTGTGAATCACTTGTCGTTCACTTTTAACTGATACATGGTGGATGCAATTGGGCAGTTCGTTCTAAACACTTCAATAGCTGGAGAAAATGAGAAGTGAAGCCTGTAAGACATTGAGAAGAAGAGGGCGAGAGATAGGGGAAAAAGGAGATTGAACCCAGAGGAAATCGATGGAAGCTGCCAACATGCAATCTTAAAAGCCACTCAACGGGAGTTCATCCCGGCTGAATGAATTCCTAAATCTCTTTACAGTAGTTGAAAAGAGGAGGGTTGCGAAGGGAACAAAGTGGGTTTGATTCAGAAGGCAAAAATGGATTCCTAATACACTCTCGATATTCAAAATCACGTCCAGAAATGAGTCCAACCTAGGTTTTTCTCCCTCGTTCTGGTTTCTCTGGAATTCTTTTCTTTAGGCTTTGCTGGAATTTATGAATATCTTTGGAGTTTTATTTCTTCCTAAAATATTCCATTTGGGTATTCTCAATGGTCTTTAAAGTTTTTAATCCATAGAGACGAGCTGTGTTAAGAAATTCATATCTGTGAATTCGTACTATGTATAATGATCGCCGTCATATCATTATAATCAAAAAGATCGTAATGCATTATAGCTATTACATTATTATTAGGTTGATAATCTCTCAATTATGAAACATTCTTTTTCTTTTACAAAACACAATATTGTTACGAATACAAGACAACACGAACATGATACTCAATAGCACACTCAGTGATGGGAAATGCTTCTTTGCCCATTCCTAAATAAAAGCCACTCCAAACTTTAATGAATTTAGTATCTTAAGATATTCTATGCCTTTCTTGCTAAACCTCACGTTTCAAAGAACAATAAAAAACTACATTTTGTCTGCAATGGAGAAGACGTATCAATTTTAACTCTGAATAAATTAAATTTCAACAATTGCTATAAGGTTCAAGATGACAAGTTTAGATTAATACAGGTGCTGAAGTTGGTTTTAAAGCTTTGTTAAAAACAAGTTTCACATTAGTTCATCGACTAGTAAAAGTGCATAGTCACTAATCAACACAAAATTTATATTTTAGTTAGCAAATACTAGACATACTTCAAAGCTCTTGGGAAAATTAAGTCTCATGTTACACATTTTGCAGCCAGGAAACTGCTCGCTTAGAAAAATTGATACATAAGAAAATGATCAACTTTTATTCCAACGAAGTAGAGATTGTGAATAGAAAGGAAAAATAATATTTTAATAAGTTTATGAAATAACAACTTAAAGTATGTTAATACTGCGGCGCCAGGGGTCCCGGGTTCGAATCCTGGCTTGGACATGGACGTTTGTGATGTCTATTCATCAATTTCATCATATTATCACTCGTTCTCATCTTCGCAAAATAGCCAAAAGTGGCACAAGAAGCGAAGTAAAATAAATCAAATCAAATAATGTATGTTAATAATGATATTCATTGTTCGATAAAAAACATAATGATATTAATGTAATATCTTTTAGAATATTATTATAATACAGTTTCAGCAATAACCAATAAAATGTAGTAGGGTAGATGTAAAGTAATAATTCAATGCTCTTACACTTTCAACCAAAAAATTGTACTGCTTCCTTAGCTTAGCACGGCACTACGCCAACTACTGATTCCTTTTGATGTTGTCCGATTTTCTGGTCTCTTTCGTGCGAGCTAGCCCTGGCGGAGTTTTTATCACATCGCGCTACGACACCAGGGTCCCGGGTTCGAATCCCGGCCTGGGCGTGGATGTCTTTGAGTGTCCATTCATCAATTTCATCATATCACCACTCATCCCCATCTTCGAAAATTAGTCAAAAGTTTCATAAGAACCTAAGTGAAGAAAAGCAAATCAATCTTTCATGCGATATCAGCGGTCATATTGATGCACACTTCGTCGCATGAATAGCAGAACTGGTAGGGTACTTGCTAACACTGTTACTCAATAACCAAAGGTTCCCGGGTTCGATTCGCGATGGAAGCACATTGCATCGTATTCAAATTTCACTTGTGGGTCCAGTCTTCATTGACCTATCATTGTTTAAGTTCACTTTTACTCGGAGAAGCTAATCGGAACTGGACCTACAATATGGGGTTGAATCGGCATATCCGTGTAATGTGGTTACCAAATTTCCATCAGGGAAGCTGCAATTCTTTGCATGCTAACGAGGCTCTGCTGCCTGGACTAACAGACATTCTAATCAGCTGTGTGGGATTTGTTGTATCATCCATGTATGTTTATCCTTGCACTTATCCTATCACATTCATCATCATCGTCGCGATTAGCCAAAAAGTGGCAGAAAAGTTATGTCAATCACAATCTAAAATCACATTAAGGCAGGTGATATGATATTAGTAATTCATAATAACTTGTATGCCACTGTTGGCTAATCGTGACGATGATGAGTAATGATCTGAAGAAATTGATGAAGGGATGCTCACAAACAACATCAACGCCCAGATCTGGATTTGATATTGTTCTTAAAAACTCAATATGCTGACCAAGGCAGGAATTTATTTTATTATAAAACATAAACTAAACGTAACATCTCAACCTTCTAGCAACGTCTTCTTCAGACTCTGTACCAAGTACAAATGTAACAAGGTACACAACAGGACGATATATATACACACAAATACTCCCCTCCTGACTATTAGAAAGTAGTTCTGGAACAATCGAGCAGGTGGCTTTTCCTTGTCAACTGTACTTTCACCTGAAAGAGAATGTGGCTGTACTCCTTATCTCACGCTCTATTTCCTTCATTTTTCTTCCTTATCCTCTCCTCTTTCTCACTTGTCCTTTCCACTCTTTCTAACACCTTCTTCCATTCTTTGTTTAACTTCAGTCCCCCATTCCAGTTCATTGTGTCTTCTTCACCTTTCTTCTCTATTTCCTTGGTCTCCTTCCACTAGTATTCTCTTCTCCCTTCCTATCTGCTTAGCCTCATCCCACTCTATGACATGTCCTGTTTCTCTTTTGTGTTTAAATATTGCATTTCTCTCTCTCTTAAGTCGTACATCATCCCTATGTTTTTTCAACCTGTCTTTCAGCCTCCTTTTCGTTTCTCCTATGTACACACTCTGACATTATTTACATTTCACTTCGTAGGTAATCCCTTCCTCTTCTCTGTTTTCCTTTTTCATGTTTGCATTCTTCGCTATTCTTAAGATGCTTTTCCCTCCCTTCCTGTAAGTTTTAATGTCCGCTTTTCTAAGCACTTTGCATATCTTTTCTGTGGTCTTCCCCATACTACTCATTCCAAACCTCCTCTCTTTTTCTTTCTCTTCCTCTTTTTCTTTCTCTTCCAATGAACGAAAGAATGTGAAAAAGAAGGAAAAATAAATAGCCTATGGAAACAGCTGGAAAAGAATGGCTATGAGAAGGAGGATATACTGGACATAAACGGAAGAAGGAAGAAAAGTGGCAGGGGAGAATTGGAAGAGAAAGAAAAAGAGGAAGAGAAAGAAAAAAAGGAAGAGAAAGAAAAAGAGAGAGGAGGTTTGGAATAAGGAGTATGGAGAAAACCACAGCAAAGATATGCAAGGTGCTTAGAAAAGCGCAAAAGCCACCTGCTAGATTGTTCCATAACTACTTTCTAATAGTCTGGAGGGGAGTATTTTTGTGTTTATATATCGTCCTGTTGTGTACCTTGTTACATTTGTACTTGGTTCAGAGTCTGAAGAAGACCTTGCTAGAAGGTTGAAACGTTACGTTTAGTTTATGTTTTATAATAAAATAAATTACTGCCTTGATCAGCATATTGAGTGTTTCATATAGTAGTTGTATTTGTGGTATTATAAACCCACGAAAGTATGAACCCCCCTCAAGCAGGTTTGGCTACACTTAAAACAAGCTCAACATGCCCATATGAGCTTTTTGCTCTAGTGTGGAACCCTGTCTAATCCAAGATTTTTGTAAAAATGCCCTCGGGAATTTCTCGGAAAGTATGACCCCCCTCAGATTGATGTGCCTATACTTATAAAAGGCACTTCTGTGAGATTGTTGTCCATAAATTTGTTAAAAATATGCCCCTCTTGGGGCCACACTTAAAACTAAGCCAAGCTGCTTATAAGAGCCACCTATACACACACCCATACATATTTACTTCCGGTTTAAGTTCAATTGGATACCAGGTTCAATTTGTTTATCTAATATTAAAACAATGTAATATGCAGAGACCCTCTAGAATTGCTCTGTGACCCTCTCATTTCTTACATCATAAACATATGATTTTTCTCCTATGAGAATAACACTACAAATGGTGTCATCAGGTAATGCCTCATGGAATTCACAGATAATTTTAATGTTTGTCCTGTCATTCACCACAACTTGTTTTCTTTTTGAAGTGTTGATTACAAACATGGGTCTCTGTGCTTTGAATTCATCTGGTGTGTAATACATGTCAGTATTGCCAATTGTACAAAATTTGCCTGTTTTAGAGATTTGATAAGCAACAACAACAGGGCCATCTATGTGCAAATGTCTGAACTCGGTGAACACTTGGGAACAAGTCAATTTTTTTCAATATGTCAATATTTTTAACTCTTTTTGCCAGTAATAGGGAATGGTAGTAAGCATTAGACAAAGTACTTTGGAGCCGAATATGCCTTTCTTAAGACGTCGTATATTGCTAAAATATCTTTAATTCACATATTTCTCATACCGCAGTATCTTGTTCTATTAGGCCTCTTCAAGAAAATTGCATATTTGTGAAAATTAATTGAGCACAACAGCAAAAGAGGTGATAATAGGGCAAGCATACAAGGATATGGGGAATGACATCGAATTGAAACTGGGATATTTTGCATTTTTGTATACAAAATCTGATATTTGTTACATCCAGCTTGTTTGTTGTAATCTATTCATATTTAGAGTCAATATACATGGTATTAGGTCAGTGCCTTCTGGGACATGCATATTTGTGCAGGTATTTGTGCTAGGTCAGTGCCTCTGAAGGCCGCGGAGTTGTGGGATCAATATTCGGGGCAGTTCCTCAGATTCACGCGGCGCTAGTGGCACCAGCACCGAGGCGTGTGGGATCAATATTTTGTGCGGCAGTTCTATTGCCTTCCTTCAGCGGTTCTTATTAGCAAAGCTCCAGCAGTCTTATTGACAATTAGTTCCGGACAATTCCACCGCCGCGCTGGGTATAGCGGCGCTGCGGTATGGATTGCATGTACGCTCAGCAGAAAAACGGGATGTACGCTCAGAAGAAAGTACTCAGTAAAAAATATTAGAGAAGAGCTCATGTTTCTGAATGCACCCCCACCCACCCCACCCACCACCATACCCACCCCACCCACATCCATACATATTTACTTCCCGGTCCACTTCTATTGCATCATGTTGTGCAATATTAATTGATTAAATGGTTATGACATAATGTGATGATGTGGTGTTTTCTGATTGGTTTAAATAAGCAGTGTTTCTATTGGCTCTGTAAATCTATATAAGCCAGGGCACAGTGCAGATTCTTCACCATTGCTGGATCGGCAGTGGAACCCACATCGCGGGGGATAGAACCTGAACAGGCTCCACCAAAGTATAGGAGACTTGAAGCATATAATTTGGCGGAATAACCCAAGTAAGGTCATAGAGACAATATACACTGATGCAATAAAAGCCAATTTTTGGCAGGGGGGCCAAAGTGGTTCCTAAATACAAAATCTCAAGAACTAATTGACATAGAGCTATGCAGTTTTTTTTGTCTGCACTGAACCCAACTGATATATTTTATCCAGCATAGAGTTTTGATTTGAATCCCAAGAAATTGTATATAAATACCAAAGCCAAAAATATTAAGTGTATACACACATACACACACACAAAGTACAGTGCTGAACCCAACTGATATTTTTATCCAGCATAGAGTTTTGATTTGAATCCCAAGAAATTGTATATAAATACCAAAGCCAAAAATATTAAGTGTATACACACATACACACATACACACACACAAAGTACAGTGCTGAACCCAACTGATCCAGCATAGAATTTTGATTTGAAACCCAGGAAATTGTATATAATAAACAACAACAAAAATGCCAAGTCAAAAATATTGCAATCAGTGCAATAAAAATATATCCAGCCCCAATTGGGCCAAGCACCAAAAGATTTGTAATCCAGACAAATACAGAACTCCCACAAAAATTTGCCCCAAATGCAATAGAAAATACAGCATGCAATACTTCACATATACACATAAAGATACTTGCTCTGCACAGTCATCAGCACAACCATCTACATCTGGTCTGAAAAGAAAGCACGAAGCACCTCTTAATGCCAGAGCAGCAAAGGAGCCACGCTATGAACCTATCCATAGCAGTTTTAATAGCCAATTAAGAGATTATCGGTTTGTATCAGAGCCAAGATGTGGCATTGAGAATTTTTTGAACAGTGTAAATCCTGATGTACAGGCAATTCTTAATGAACAAAATGGCTCTTATAAGCTCTCCTTCAAATTGTTTACACAATATAAGAAACCAAATGGCACAAAATTTACACAGCCCCACATAACAGAAACTGTACCGGTATATTCAAATACAAATTCAGACAGAATAATAAGCAGTTTGATAGATCAATTAAATATTAAACACTCTGAATTTGCGGCAAAAGAGTCTGGATGGAGCCTATGTGGCTCTCCACACAAGTTATATGTTAATATTTCTGAATTCAGCCCATTACAAGGATCTACATATCTGCCATTACCTGATAATATTAAAAACAGAAGAGCCGTGGTTAATATAGAAAATACCGACCAGAAATGCTTTTTGTGGTGTATATTAGCTGCTTTGTTTCCAGTTTCAAGGCATCCTGAGAGAATAACTTATTACAAGCAACATGAACATCTTTTTGACGATGCAATGGAGGGTTTAGAATATCCAATGTCTGTTCAGAATATTGATAAATTTGAAAAAAAGGCCAAGCATATTAATGGCAAACAATTATCTATTAATGTATTTATTTGTTCTAGTGGCCGTGACAATTGCTTGATAGATCCTCTCAGAATCAGTACAATTGATGATGAATCTGCTATTCCAATTGATCTGCTCTTAATTGAAGGGGATGGCACATATCATTACACTCTGATACATAATCTTGAAGCTATAGTCAGAACACAACTTGACAAATCTAATAGAATATTTAAGTTGTGCAGAAGATGTTTAACTGTATTTGATGGTCAAAAAATGGTAAATGGGGTTCGTGAAAAAAATGCAGAAATTGCCAAAAACAAGTTAATTGAGCATCTGAAATACTGTGGCAACCATAAACCTGTTCATATGGTGATGCCTAATCCAAGTGAAAATGCAGAATTCAAAAAGTTTGAAGCCTTGTTGGAACACCCAGCATATATTGTCTGTGATTTTGAATCAAATCTCAAGCCTCTTGCATTCTGCAATCCAGATCCTGAAGAATCTTCAATTACACCATACCAGCTACATGAACCTTCCAGTTTTTGTTATGTGATTGTACAGGATGGTGTTGTTACTAAAAAAGATTCATACTTGGGACCAGATGCCATCAAAATATTTGCACATAGAATAGAAAATGAGTGCCGTGACATAGCATCTAACATCTTATTAAAATCAAAACCCATGTTGCCTTTAACAGAGAAACAGATTGAGGATTTCAACAATGCAGAAAAATGCCCGGTATGTGATTCTGAATTTTCAGATACAAATATCAAGGTGAAACACCATTCTCATACAGATGGTAAATTCTTAATGGCCCTGTGTAATAGCTGTAATATTAAGATCAAGAGACCAAAATTTGTCCCCATATTTTGCCATGGAGCATCCAATTATGATTTCCATCATCTGATCAGGTACGAGGGGTTTGAGAAGCAGAATTTAAATATTTTAGCTGAAAATTATGAGAAATATATTGCTATTAGCAAAATAATTAAAGTTAATGGTGTTCCTATTCACATAAGATTTCTTGATTCTTACAGAATTTTGTCTGCTGGCCTGGCTACACTGGCCACTCAATTATCTGATGATCAATTTAAAATCACACGTGCCTTGTTTCCAAATCAGGACCTGAAATTAATTAGGCGAAAGAGTGTATATCCATATGACTATGTTACAGATTTTTCTAAATTTGATGAGTGTTCCCTGCCACCACAAGAAGAGTTTTACAGCAAAATCAGAGGATCTGGAATCACTGATGATGATTATCGCCATGCCCAATTGATGTGGAACAATTTAAATTGCCAGACATTTGGTGATTATCACAAGGCATATTTGAAACTTGATGTGACCCTCTTAGCTGATATACTGCAGGCATTCAGAAAATCTTCCATGGAAAATTATAAACTGGATCCAATGTATTTTTTCAGTGCCCCGGGCCTAGCATGGGCCGCAATGTTTTTCAACACCAAAAAGCCATTGGATCTGATCCAAGATCAAAATAAGTATCTGTTTATGGAGAAAGGTATAAGAGGAGGGATGGTGCAATGTTCCCAGAGATATGCCAGAGCAAATAACAAGCATATTCCCAATCATGATCCAGCACGGCCATCAAATTATATAGTGTATGTAGATGCAAACAGCCTCTATGGTCATGCCATGATGCAAAAACTGCCATATTCAGGGCTTGAATGGGTTGAAGATTTTAATATTGAAGATCTTCAGGACTTTGATGACAGTGACTATGGCCTCTTCTTAGAGGTTGATCTGACAATTCCTGATGATTTGCACAATAAATTTTCTGATCTGCCCCCAATTCCTGAGGTTCAGTGCTCACCTGGCTCCAAACAGAAGAAGCTCATGATGACTCTAGAGCCGAAACAGGGTTATGTCATATATTACAAAAACCTCCAGTTCCTGATGAAACATGGTGTCCAAGTGACCAAACTTGGCAAAGTCTTAAGGTTCAGGCACTCAAGATGGTTGAAACCATACATTGATACAAACACAGAGCTTCGAACATCTGCAAAGAGCCAATTTGATAAATCTTTATTTAAATTGATGGTGAATTCAGTGTATGGCAAAACAATTGAAAATGTCAGAAAACATACCGATGTTAAAATAATTACTGACCCCAGCCTGAGCAAAAAATTGGTTGCAAAGCCTAATTTCAATTATAGAAGAATTTATGATGAGCACATGGCACTTTTCAACATGAAGAAAACAAAGATTAAGTTTGATAAACCTATTTATGTAGGGGCTGTGATATTAGAATTGGCCAAATTACATATGTTAACATTGTATTATGATGTGCTGAAACCTTTTTATGGTGATAATATAAAATTGATGTACATGGATACGGATAGTTTTATTCTTGATATTAAAACAGAAGATGTTTATCAAGATATGTTACAGCCTGAATTGCTTGAATATTTTGATACCAGTGAACATACAATAATTCAACACCACAACAAAAAGGTGCCTGGCAAGTTAAAAGATGAGACACTTGGTGATGTTATTGTGGAATTTGCTGGGTTAAGTGCCAAGATGTATAGTTTTAAAACACGTAGTGGTGTTGCTGCAAAAAAGGCCAAGGGCATTGGCAAAGTAACTGTGGAAAAAGATCTTGAATTTGAAGATTATAAAAATTGCATCAAATTATGTAGCACAATCAAAACATCAGAATCCAGAATTCAGAGTGCGGATCACTTTTTGACTAGCAATATTGTAAGAAAAGTGGCTCTGGACCCACATGATGACAAGAGATGCATTTTATCATGTGGCATACATACTCTACCATGGGGTCATTGTGATTTGAAAAATGGGAAACAATGCCCAAACACAGAGCATGATTTGAAATAAATAAACATGCCTATGAACTTATTTGGGTTCAAAAAACAGGCTATTATGGAGCTGCCAACACCACAACCCTCTCCTGATATGCTGTCTAAACTGAGTGGCTTGTTAATTATTCATCTGAACAGCATACTTACAGATGTTGATGATGAAACAGGCAAAATATTGTACATATTTAACAATAAGTTAAATCATTACCAATTACCTGTAGGTGGGCAATTGCAATTTATTACAACCCCTGAGGGTGATGTTAAAATTTCAGTAGGGAGAAATATTTACAGAATTAAGCACTCAAACATGATTTCTGGCACTGTATATACTGTTTCTGCTGGTGACTGCTTATATATTGAGGTCCCTGGATCCTATGATAAGCTTATACCCTTTTTTATAGAATTAAGAATCAGATACTCTATAATAAATAACCACTAAATCAAAAATGCCTAATGATATATTTGGCCATACAAGACATGAAGATCACAGTGATGAGATTCTGATGCTTGATGTCAGAGTCAAGAAATTAAGAAGTGATTTACAAGCTTTACAAACCACACTCAATGCCAGTCTTCAACTAGAAATTACAAACTTACAATCACAATGCATGGACCCTCTTCTTAAAATTGATTCTGAACTCAAAGTGCTGCTTCAGAAATATACTGATTTGGCCACATTGGATAATTTTCAAAGTTTAGAAGAAGCTGTAGCAGCTCTTCAAGCCAAATTTAAGACCCAGGCCACCAACTCTGAGCAATTGAAACAACAATTGGAAGAACAGATTAATAATGTCCAGGCACAGCTCCAAACAATTGTCAAAAGCATAAAATCACAAGAAGATTTTGATCTAGTGATTTCCACTCTAAAAGAACAGATTCAATCACTCCAAATACCTAATCTGGACCCTCTGAACAATGCCATAGCCGAGGTTAAAGAAAAAATTGAGACACTTGAAAATTTTATGAACAACTTGCCATCTTCTGATGCTTTGAATGCAATAACTCGGAGTGTAGCAAATATTAAGCTGCAACTTGAAACATACGAAGATTTTGGAAAAATTCAAAGTTCCATAACCCATCTTGAAGGTACAATAGCAGCAGTGCAAAGTGATTTGGCAAATGTACTAGAATCCAGATTGCCTGGGATTGTAGATACCCTTGTCAGTGTCCAGCACCAAATCACAAAGCTTGAAAACCTCGACACTGAATCTGAACTATCTCATTTTCATCACTTGATAGATGATATCCAAACAAAGCTTGAAATTTTACAACAATCAACACCCTCTCAGGCAGATATAGCCCTGCTCCAAGATGCTATGCAAAATGTGGCTGATGCTTCTGAATTAAACAATGTGAAATTGGCACTTGAATTTTTGCAAAATACAGTATCAAATCTCCCTACATCACAGGAACTTAAAAATATAAAGAGGGCAGTGAATCGCATATTGAAATCAGAAGATATCAAGAATATCCAGGCAGAGATCAAACATCTCACTCAGACAGTGGCCACTCTACCAACAAATCAACATATTAATGAACTGCATGCCCTGTTTGAGGATATCAGAAGACAGGTCCATGATCTTACTGCTCAAAATTCAAAATTGGCAATTGTTGAAAATTTGCAACAAATTGTAGCTAATATCAAGCAACAGCTAGGGACCATGGAATCCAATCAAGCAAATGCCCTGTCTGTTTTTGCAACCCAACTACAAGAGATTGTGCAACAATACAAAAAACTTGTCGTGGACATAAAGATCAAGCCAGGCCATGATGATGTTGTTAGGACCATCAATGAGCACCTTGAATCTGTAACAAGCAGATTGCTCACAGCAGAAAAGGAAATAACAGGCATAATCGAGAATCCAAAACATTCAGTAATTCTTGAATTGTACAGCATCCCCAACAAAGAATATGATTCTCCATTTACACCAGGAGGCAAAATATATATGCTGTCCCCTGCACAATTTTATTACCAATTTTTTGTTGGGGGCACACTGAGACCAATCAAGATCAAATATTGGCTTCAACCACAGGCACACCACTACCCCACCTTATCAATAACAAATGCTGACAACAAAGTCAAAATCACCAGTGTAGAGTTAGAGGATTTTACAGATCCCAATACATTAGAAACAGCCTATACTGAAGATGATGGCACTTTGGAATTTAAAATACATATTGGAGACAAATTATATTTAGAAAATCCTGCAGTATCAGCTGCTGAACACCCTATAGTTGCAATATTCTTGTTTTCATATTATGTCTAGACAAATTATTGTTGATGAATTACACAGACAAGCCCGACATAATTTTAAGAGACTCCCAGTAGTCACAAAGGGCATAGATGATTTATGGCAGAGCGACTTGATTGAGTTGTCAAGTGGGCAGTTGAAAAACTTAGACAAAATCAACAAGGGCTACAAGTATCTACTCACTGTAATAGACACATTTTCAAAATTTGCCTGGGCTGTGCCACTCAAATCCAAGACTGGAAAATGTGTTACAGAAGCCATCAGGACAATTATCAATCAGAGTGGAAGATCACCGCGCTATTTGCAAACAGATAATGGCAAAGAATTTTATAATTCTGTGTTTCAACAATTTATTAAAAGCCAGGCAATAAAACATTATTCGAGTTACAGTGACCTCAAGGCCTCAATTGTAGAGAGATTCAACAGAACCTTAAAAAATCTTATGTATAAACAATTTACCCTCCAAGGTAATTATAAATGGATTAATATTCTTCCAGAACTTCTACATAAATATAACAACTCGGTCCATTCCACAATCAACATGAAATCCTCTGAAGTAACTCCATCTGATGAGCAAAAATTGATCAGCACTGTTTATTATCCTAGATACCAGCCAACAACAAGAAAGGCCAAATACAAGGTGGGTGATCAAGTAAGAATCAGCAAATATAAGCACTTATTCAAAAGAGGTTTTACAAGAAACTGGAGCTCTGAATTATTTACAGTGGTTCAAGTTAAACCTGGGACCCTTAACACATATATAATAAAGGATCACCGAGGAGAAATTCTCAAAGGCAGATTCTATGAACAAGAGCTCAGCAAAACTAAACAGCCTGACACATATCTCATAGAAAAAATCATCCGCAGAAAAGGCAACAAGTTACTTGTCAAATGGCTAGGACTTCCAGAACACAGCTGGATCGATGCAGACAAAGTGATAATATGAGCACCTGGGATGTTATAAAAAGGCTGCCAGAACCTGAACAGCAGATTAAGAGAAATGGCAAATTGCTACCTGAAAATATTAGATGTCTTATTGTTGGGCCATCTGCTTGTGGTAAAACTACACTAATGGTTGATAATTTTTTATTGGCACCCAACTGGTTAGACTGGAAAAACAGGCACTTGTATATCTTCTCTAAGAGCTTGGAACAATTAAAATATCAGCAGCTGATGAAGCTATATGATGGATTGGATATTGCCACTTTTGAACCAGATGTTAAGCCACTTCATGAATGTCTCGATAATTCTGTTGTTGTGTTTGATGACATTATACTGGATAATCAAAACAAGGTTAGAAACTTTTTTACACAGGGCCGACACAAAAACATTGATTGCTTCTACCTGGCACAGACTTTTTCAAAAATACCGAAGCAACTGATCCGAGACAACAGCAATTTTATATGTGTGTTTCATCAAGACCATACCAACCTCAAACACATACATGATGAATATGTAGGTGGGGACTTGAGCTACAATGATTTTTCTAAATTTTGCAGCAGGTGCTGGAACCAGGACAGTTATGGGTTTGTCACAATTGATATGACAAGAACACCTAATACTGGAAAATACAGAAATAAAATCAACAATTTTCTAGACATTGAAACATAAATAAATAACCATGAAAAGGCCAATTATTGATGATCTTAAATTAAGAGATTATCTTGTAAAAAGATTTAAGGGATGGAAATCAGAGAACCGGGGAATTTATGAAAAACACAAACAAGCAGAACAGCCTGTAATTGATGCTATTAGTGAATTAGGTAAGAATATCAAAACTGTTACAGAGCAAAATCAAAATTTGATCACAGAGCTTGTACCTGTAGCTGCAAGAAACATATTAGATTATCCATTCACCCCACTTTCCAGTATTCATACACCTAGTCCTATTGCTCCTCGAAGAATTGAAGCTACTCAGGATCCTATTGAATTGGGTCTTCTTGCTCAAAAATATTTAACCACACCTAAAGACAATAAAGATGAGGTGTTTGGCTTATATGCTGACACAGAGCCTGATGGTAGCATCATACATAGAATTGGCAATTTCAGAGTAACATTTATGGGAGATGATCTGATTGTTTATTCAGAATCTCGTCTCGGAGAAAAAGGTGCTTTTGTTAAGTACCCCGGCACACCTGGATTGTGGGAACTGATGACTAGGAAGAGACCTGGCAGCTATACGGATCAAGATTATGATTATTACAAAGAAATATTAATAAAATCAGATGCTCTATACCAGAACAATGATCCCACACAAAAAAGAGTCAAGTCTAGCAGTGGGGCAAAATACAATAATTTAATCAAGCCCATATGGTCACAGATCAAGACTGGCAGTGGAATCAAACAATACAACACCCTGCCTAAAGAATTTGTCTGGGTTGATGATGTCAGGAAACTTGTAGATAGGTTATTGGTGATAGCTGGGGAGGAAAATGCTGGGAACCACAATTTTTACAATGAAAAGGTTGGAATTATGGACATGATAAGCACCAAATTGTCTAATTTTATAGTGAATGACACTAAGGGGATTGGATATCTTATAAAAATTATTAATACTCTACCCCCTAAATTTTGGAATATCTCTGAGGGTCGGGG